>NW_026592772.1:0-20783 GCF_907164565.1 Psammomys obesus | reverse complement strand
GTGTGTGTGTGTGTGTGTGTGTGTGTGTGTGTGTGTGTGTGTGTGTGTGTATGTGCAATCCTCCAGAGTCTCAATGCTTGTGTTTCTGGCTCAACAGCAAAATAACACCTTGAATAGGTCTGGAATTGATACATGGCCACAAAGATAGAAAAAGCAACTTCCCTTTAAGGAAGACATGCTGAAAGATGTATATTTTAGTTGGATTTGCTGACAGTGTCTATGAGACAATTTCACTTTCAGAGAGTTTTTTGATCAATGCCTTGGATACAAAGCAGAAAAAGACAGTACATAACATATAGATTTGATTTGTTTTTTTTTTTTTTCAGATTTTGACTAGCCTTCAGTCCAGCCTCTATTATTTTCTTTTCAGAGTCCTCAGGAGACATTTACTTATTCATTTATATTTCATCCAGAGTTTTAGCATCAATAACTGAGAGATATAAGTTATATGGTTGCAATCAATCTTTGACAAAAATCAAAACTTTATCTCCATTATCTTTTAACAAGCACTTATTACAATCAATCACACATTACTTTTTTACATTATAATTCATGGTTGTTTGAACTCATTCAGCATTTATTTCAACTGCTCATTGGATTGAAATAACTTTTTATGTCCTATCTGAAAAGTAATGGTCATTTTTATCTGGATACTAGATATTATAATAAAATTTCACTCACTAAAATTGAGAAACCAGATTTTATACATCATTTAATTTTAACTAAAAAAGAATATTTCTTTAGTTACACATGGATTAAAGCTATTAATTAAACAGAGAATCTACATGAATCATTAAACTTCTGGAATATAGTTGCTCTGGCTGTAGCAATGTACAGATATTGTGTAGCTCATTATTTGTAATTGAGACATTTCTGCTTGGAAAAAAAAAGTCCTAGGATAAAGAAGTAAACAAAAACACCCTAGCTTACCCAAAAGTTTCCTGAAATTTACAATATTCACAATTTCACTACTCAGAGTGTATAAGCAATAGTAGTTGCTGGGGAAAGCAGATGTTCTGGTTGGCCAATCTGCCTACACATTTTACCTGGGAACCTAATAATGTAAGTTGTCACGCATGTTAGGATATATACATTTTGGTAATGCTGGAGCATTTAAGTCTTCAATGTTTATATGAATAATAAAAATATGTAATTATCTAGTTGTACCTAATAAACTCGCTGATTGACAGATCTGGATAAATGTAGAATAATTTTCCTAGTCTTTCATTTATTTCACTTGAGTAAATAGGTTCCAGTTCACATCTTCCCAGGAAAAGTCATGCAACAAAATGATGTGCAATTTATCCATTATTAATCACACATTTCCAGTGAAATGTATTTATTACAGTAAATGTAGCTCTTATCTTTTGTCATCTAGTTTACATATCTAGACATTAAAACTGGTTGTATCAGCTTAAGCAAGAGTACATTCAGCATTTTAGGACAATAGAGTGAATTCAGACACAAGGAAATAAAGTAATACAGTTGTGTGTGTATGTTTATATGTGTGTGTCTGTGTCTGCATGTGTGCAATTATTTTGAGGTTATGACCAACTCTTGATATCATTCCTCAAGCACCATGCAACTTTTCCTTGAAAAAGGATGTCATACTGTCCTGGAGCTCACCAAGTTGGCTAGGCCATATTTCTGAAGGGCCCAGATTATCTCCTGTTTCTGCTTCCTTAGCTCTGGAATTGCAAGCATATCATCCCACCACTTGCACAGGCATAGACGTGTGTGTGTGTGTGTGTGTGTGTTTATTCTGGAGACTGAAATTAGATCTTTGTGCTTAATGACAAATGCTTTATCAAATATGCAATCATATGGCCCTAAGTAAAGAAACTTTGAGATTTAAGTCAGTTTATATTTGGACCAGCAAAAGTGAAATGGAGGAAATATGTTCCTGAGAACAAATGACCATTTCAATGATATAGCAATTCATCCTCTTTAAATGTCATAGGGCTTTACCTACAATGTCTTGTGGTAGTAATGTTTAGAAGTCAGGGATTAGAAAGTTGTCTGCTGTGCCAAAGAGATCATGGAACTGAAAAGCTTCCTTAAATAAAAGAACACTGTCATTAAAACAAAATGACAGCCTACAGACTAGGAAAGATCTTCACCAGCCTTACATCTGATAAAGGGCTAATATCCAGAATACATAAAGAATTGAAGTTAAACACCAAAAAAGAAATACAATTGAAAAATGGGGTACAAAGCTAAACAGAGAATTCTCGATAGAGGAATATCAAATGGCAGAGAAACACTTAAAGAAATGCTTAACAGCCTTAGTCATCAGGGAAATAAAAATCAAAATGACCTTGAAATTTCACCTCACATCTATCAGAATGCCTGAGATCAAAAATTCAAGGGATGATGCATGCTGGAGAAGGTGTGGAGAAAGGGGAACCCTCATCCATTGCTGGTAGAAATATAAATTTCTGGTACAAACACTTGGAAAATCAATCTGGTGCTTTCTCAGAAAATGAGGAATAGTGTTAACTCGAGATCCAGCTATACAACTCCTAGGTATATACCCCACTATTTAATAAGGACATCTGTTCAACTATGTTCATAGCAGCTTTATTTGTAATAGCCAGAATCTGAAAACTACCTAGATGTCCCTCAGTTGAGGAATGGATACAGGAATTAAAAAAAAAAAAAAAAAAAAGGCAATCATGAAATTTCCAGGCAAATGGTGGAA
Source organism: Psammomys obesus (assembly GCF_907164565.1). Lineage (NCBI taxonomy): Eukaryota > Metazoa > Chordata > Mammalia > Rodentia > Muridae > Psammomys > Psammomys obesus. Next base: position 18,082 of record NW_026592772.1, on the reverse strand, counting down.
ACCAGAAAAGATCATCTTGAGTGAGGTAATCCAGAAGCAGAAAGACTCACGATATATACTCACTTATAAGTGGATACTAGACTTATAGCATAGTCATACTAAAATCTATGGTCCTGAAGAAGCTAAACAACAAGGAGGACCCTAGGGAAGATGCTTAATTTTCATTCAGGAGGGCAAACAGGATAGACATCGAAAATAGAAGACAAGGAAGAGGACAGAAGACCTCTGAAAGACTCTACCCATGAGGGTATCGAGGATATACCAAGACTCATAGCCAAACTTTGGGCAGTGTGCCAGAATCCTTATGGAAGAAGAGGTATATAGAAAGACCTGGAGAGGACAGAACTCCATAAGGAGAACAAAATACGTTGGCCCACCGGGGGGGAGGGTGCAGAGACTGAAAGTCCAACCAAGGACCATGCATGGATAGGACCCTGTTCAAAGGAAGCCCATTGGCTGCTCAGTTTCCAGGTGGGTACCCTAATAAGGGGTAAAGGGTCAGTCTCTGATATGAACTCAGTGGCCTGCTCTTTGATTATCTCCCCCTGTGGAGTGCAGCATTGCCATGCCACAGAAGAACATGATCCAGGCAGCTTTGATGAGACCTGATAGACTAGGGTCAGAGAGAAGGGGAGAAAGTCCTCATCTATCAGGGGACTAGGGAGAGAAATGATAAGGTGAGTGGGACTGGGAGGAGAGGATTGAGAGGGTTGCAGCAGGGATATAAAGTGAGTAAATTGTAATAAATAAAAAATATAAATAAAATAAAATTTAAAAATAAGTCAGGGATTAGAACATTCTTTTGTTTCTTTTCTTTATTCAGTTCTAATTATTTATTATAACTTATTCACTTTGTGTCTTAGCTATAGGCCCCTCCCTCATCCTATTCCAGTCCCACACTCCCTCCCTTTTCTCTCCCTAGGCCCCTGCCCTAGTCCACTGAGAGGGGAGGTTCTTCTCCTCTACTATTTGAACCTAGCCTATCAGGTCTCATCAGGATTGGATGCATCATCTTCCTTTGTTGCCTGGTAAGGTGATGAAAGAGCCTGCCACTGAGTCCATGTCAATGGGCTCCCTCCCTTTACTAGGGAGCCCACTTGGAGACTGAGCTGCCAATTGCCTACATCTGAGCAGGGTTTCTAGGTCCTTGGTTGGTGCCTCAGTCAATAGTACCTCCTTGTATTCCTTCTCTCTCCTTACTCTTCACTTTCCCTTCCTGTTTGATTCTTCTGTTTTAGAACCTCCCTTCTGAGGGATTTCATTCCTCCCCACTAGTCTCTTACACTATGTCTAGCCTCAATGGTTATATATGTTATAGCTTCTTTATTATGAAATTCACAGGTAAATTGACAGAACAATAAAAACTAACTCAAACTCAGAAATAGAAATATGGTACATATTTGGTTATGCATGAATATATGCTGTTAAGTCATTAATATACATGCTGCAACAATATTATGTATCATTCTTTTCCAATAATATGCCCTTGATGGAAAAATTGAATGATTCTCTAGATCTATTTTCTGATGATCTAGAGACCAGCTAGAATGCGTTGTCTTTCTCTGTGTGCACATGTTTTCTCTCAAGAATGATGTTCAGTATTCATATTCTTCTAAAATAATAATTTTACCCACACATCGAAATAGAAATACAGTAACAGTGAAGAATAAATGGTAATTCAAACAAGGACTCTCTTCAACTTAGCATTAAGCTTAAATTACTTAAACATTTACTATCTGCAAAATTCATTTATATTTAAATTATTTATTAAAATTTTTCACAAGGTACCCTGGCTGTAGCCCCCTCCTCATCTCCTCCCAGTTCTACTCACACTCCCTCTTCTATTATTCCCCTCCCCTAGGACACTCCTAGGGGAGGACCTCCTCCCATTCTTTCTGACCCTATCTTATCAGCTCTCATTAGGGATGGCAGCATCTTCTTCCTCTGTTGCCTGACAAGGCTGCACCCACCCCCAGGGGGAGGTGACCAAAGACTCTGCCACTAAGTTCATGTCAGACACAGCTCCTGTTACACCTCTTAGGAAACTGAACAAAATATGAACTTCATCTGAGCAGGGGGGGATAGGTCCTCTCCATACATAGTCCTTAGTTTGAGTACCAGTGTCTGCACCCCCCACCCCCGGGCCTAGGTTTAAAAAGCTAAACAACAAGGAGGACCCTAGGGAAGAGACTAAAACCTTATTCAAAAAGGCAGACATGACAGGCATCAGAAGTAGGAGAAAACAGGGAACAGGACAGAAGTCCTACACAGGGGGCCTCTGAAAGAGTCTACACATCAAGGTATCGAAGCAGATCCTGTGACTCATAGACAAATTTTGGGCAGAGTGTAGGGAATTTTATGTAAGAAGGGGGAGATAGAAAGACCTGGGGCGGGGACAGGAGCTCCACTAGGAGACCAACAGAGCAAATATCTTCATATTTTAAATCCAGAAATATTTCTATGTAATATTCCTTGGTTATCTTATCTTCATTTTTCTTTTCTTTCTCTCCGTGTGTCTGTTTCTCTCTCTCTCTCTCTCTCTCTCTCTCTATATATATATATATATATGTGTGTGTGTGTGTGTGTGTGTATACATACATACACATCATTCTAAATCAGAGTAAGTAAAAATTTGATTAATTAAAAAGTTGTGGAAACAGAATGTAATTAAGAAAATTAGACAGTTTCTAAATAGCTTTCAGTTTTCACCCACGCAGAAGGACATAAAGCAGAAAGTCAGCTTGACTTTGATATATTGTCTAATCTCTCATCTAAGAATATTGAAATTATGTTTTCAAAACTATACAAAAATAAAAAGATACAAGATGTGATTATATATAATGTAGCCATTATGTAAGATACAATAGGTTTTATTCAGAGAATTATGCAAATTGCATTTTTGTTGATGCTTTCTTTCATATAATTCAGTCTGAAAAGTTTTTTATCTTGTGGTAAGTTATTTCTGAGTTCTTTATCATTGCAAAGCATTTTTCAATTTTATACAGTACTGATAAAATTTAAAATATTACTTTCATAAAAAATAACATGATAGGTGGGAAAATGGAATTATGGAAATAATTGCAAAATATAGCTATATGAAAATAACATTAAACTGACTCCTAATGATTCATTGTTATGTGAACAAATTAGTTCATTTTCAAATCCCATTGGAGAAACTTCTATTTGCAATAGATAAGTACAGAGAATAATAGGCTGAAAGGTCCTCAGCCCAAAAGAAAATATTTATAATATACTGCCACCTCTTAAGGCCCAGGTATTATTGAAGAATAGGTAGAATAAAGATTATAAATGTCACAGGGAGTGTAGGAATACAAGGAACCAGTGTCTACTGGGTACATTGTGGCAGCTCTACATTTGAAAATACAATAATTGCAACAGCATACACAAATTTAGTTCACTCTCAAAGCCATATCCAAGTCTAGTATGTAGATAGAAATTGGGCATGTAATGCTTCCTGTAGCCATGAAGTTGTTTGCAATTGTTTACTTGGAGAAAGGAAGATATTATTTTTTATAAAAGTATAGCCTCTGGTAATTAGTTATGATCAAATGAAAGGCCAACACACAAGAATTTTTGAGCAAGAAAAAGGATCTTGATTGGTAGATAAAACAAAAAAGGAAGAAAAGATAAACAAAAAAGGAAGAAAAAATAAAAGGAAGAAAAGATAAGTGGGCTTGGAAAGTAGGAGGGAACTGGGAAGTTAATATGATCAAACATGTTGCATAAAAACTGTCAAAGAACTAGTTAAAAACTATAACAATCAAGAAATGCTCAAAAAGGACAGAGAAAAATACTGCATTAATAAACAACATACATGAATATAATCAACATATCATTTCTCTGATTGATTATTTTTAAATGTATAATTATTATTTTATCATGTCTTCTTTTGATGATCTACTATGAACTTGCTAAAAAAACTTAGCTGTCTATGGGTGCAGAAACAATTTTGATTAATATGTTCATAAAATGCAGGAAAATAGTGTTACCAAAAATCTTGAGATATCATGGCAATGCAAGGAAAATTTGATATCAGGGAAATTGCTGATCTGTTTGGGGGCTTTTTGATTCATTAATTAAAGACTTAAGAATGGACTCCATCTCTATTCCATCTTTTTTTTTTTTTTTCTCCAGTCCTGTTCCCTGTTTTCTCCCTCCTCCAATATCCATCCTCTTTGCCTTTCTGAATGGAAATTGAACCTCTTAACCAGAGTCCCCCTTCCTGATTAGCTTCCGTAGGTGTACATATTTTAGTATGTTTGTCCTATATTATATGTCTAATACCCACTTATGGGTGATCATATACCCTGTGTATCTTTCTGCTCCTGGGATACCTCACCCAGGATGATCGTTTTCAGTTCCCACCATTTGCCAGCAAATTTCATGATTTCCTTGTTTTTTATCGCTGGGTAATATTCCATTTGTAGATGTATCACAATTTCTGTATCTCTTCCTCAACTGAGGGGCATCTGGGCTGTTTCCAACTCCTGGCTATTACAAATAAAGCTGCTACAAACATGGTTGAGCAAGTGTCCTTGTTGTGTACTTGAGCATATTTTGGATATATGCCTAGGAGTGGTATAGCTGGATCTTGAGGAAGCACTATTCCTAGTTGTCTGAGAAAGGACCAGATTGATTTCCAAAGTGGTTGTACAAGTTTACATTCCCACCAGCAGTGTAGGAGGATTCCCCTTTCTCCACATCCTCTCCAGCATGTGTTGTCACTTGAGTTATTCATCTTAGTCATTCTGATGAGCGTAAGGTGAAATCTCAGGGTCTGTTCCATCTTTTTCCCTGCATAACTTATTGGCTGTGTAAATTTTAGATCAATGTTTTTGTAGGTGGGTTGGTGTACCAGTATGGAACAGAGATTGAGGGAATGTCCAAACAATGACTGGCCCAACTTAAGACCCAGGAGAGAGAAACAGCCATTGACACTATTAACAACACTCTGCCATGCCTGTAGGCAAGGAACAACTCTCCTCTGAGAGGCTCCAACCAGCAGCAGAACTTCAACAGATGCTGAGACCCACAACCAAACATTAGGCAGTCTGGAAAATCTGGTGCAAGAGTGGGAGGAAAGATATAGGGACCTGGAGGGGACAAGAACTCCACAAGACTAACAGAGTCAAGTAACCAAGGACTGTGGGGCTCACAGAGACTGAACCACCAACTAAAGATCAAACATTGACTGGCCCAAGGGCCTTTACTTATATGTAGATGATGGGAAATGGTCTTCATGAGGGTTCGCTACCAATTAGAGCAGGACTTATCTCTGACATGAACTCTGCTGCCTGCTTTTGGATAACTTTCCCCTAGCTAGGATACCTTGTTGGGTCTCAGTGAAAGAGGATGCACTTAGTGCTGATGTAACTTGATGTGCCAGAGTGGGTTGGTGGTGGTGGGGTTCCTTTTCTAAGGAAATGAGGAGGGAGAAAAGAGAGTAGAGGGTTGGAGAGTTTGCTATGAGACTGTCCCTCTTGGTAATGTCAGAATTGACATAAATAACATCTGACCAAACTGACTGGTCACACAATATCTGAAGAAGAGCATCAACAATAGACATGGCATAGTGCCTGGAAAAAAAGGCAATGAGGTATCAGTCTAAAACAAAGTTATACAGGTAAGTAAGGAATGCTGAAAGTTGGGTAAAGTCTTCCCCACAGAAGAAAAAATACAGTTGGTTTATCCAGCACCAAATGATCAGCCCTTCAAACACATAGAAGTGCCATTATATAGACCAAAGAGGTGTTATTTAGGGTTACAGTCACACACACACACACACACAGTGTCATTGCATTGGAAAAAAACAATTCTTCCTGCCCTAACAAGCTTATATGTCAGTTCCAATGTTAAACCTTTAGCCTAGTAGCTTTGTTGCACATAATTTTTAAAAATATAGCAAAATAAAGCATAATACTATAAAACAAAAGCAGACAAGACAGACCAGCGGAAGGAAAAGAGCCCAAGATGAGGCACAAGAGTTGGAGACTCACTGGTTTGTACACTCTGAAATCCCATTACAAAAACCACTAAACTGGAAGCCATACTAAACGCACAGAGGACCCACTGCAGATACAAGCTGACACATACATTCAGTCATGGGAGCTTTGCTAATGGTTAGAAGACGAGTGTGTGTGTGTGTGTGTGTGTGTGTGTGTGTGTGTGTGTGTCCTCCATCTGTTCTGACTCATTCTGTGTACCTCCTCTTTGATATTCTGAGCTCTTGGGAGAGGAATTTGATGGTTAGAATGAGTGTTCCAAGGTCTCTGTGTAAATCTGGTTGTTGGTCTCTATATTGTTTTCTGCTACGACAGGAAAGGATTTCTCTGATGATGGTTGAACAAGTCACTGCTCTATAGAATAGCAGACTAATCTTAATGATTCATATTGTCATTACACATATTTTTTTTTCCTCTTAGATTAGTATCAACTGGTTTTGTCCCAATTCCTTGGACTTTCAAATACTGTGCACTTGTTTTTCTATGTGATTGTGAGGACATGTGTACATACTATATTAGAGCTACAAATAACTTTAACAATGATAATAAAATATTACAGTATTTGTAATGACTAGAGTACATTAAAAAACATTAGTAATAAAGTTAATGCCAGCTTTTTACAAAGAGTTCTACCTTGACTGGTACTTCTTTTTTCTCTCTATTATTATTATTATTATTATTAATTACACTTTATACATTTTGTATCCCCCCATAAGCCCCTCACTCCTCCCCTCCCGATCCCACCCTACCTCCCCTTTCTGCATGCATGCTCCTCCCCACGTCCACTGATAGGGGAGGTCCTCCTCTCCTTCCTTCTGCTCTTAGTCTATCAGATCACATCAGGAATGGCTGCATTGTCTTCTTCTGTGGCATGGTAAGGCTGCTCCCCCCCTCAGGGGGAGGTGATCAAAGAGCAGGCCAATAAGTTTATGTCAGAGGTAATCCCTCTTCCCATCACTATGTAAGCCGCTTGTACACTAAACTGCCTTGGGCTACATCTGTGCAGGGGTTCTAGGTTATCTCCATGAATAGTCCTTGGTTGGAGTATGAGTCTTTGGGAAGTTCACTATGTTCAAATTTTCTTGTTCTGTTGCTTTCCTTGTGGAGTTCCTGTCCTCTCCAGTTCTTGCTATTTCCCACTTCTTACATAAAATTCCATTCACTCTGCCAGGCAGTTGGCCATCAGGCTCAGCATCTGCTCTGATAGTCTGCAGGGCAGAGGCTTTCAGATGCCCTCTGTGGCAGTTTCCTAGTTTGTTTCCTGTTTTCTTCTTCTGGCTTTCATAGGCCCTCTATATCAGGTTCCTAGGTTGTTTCCTGTATTATACTTCTCTGATATCCATCCTCTTTGCCTTTCAGGATGGGGATTGAGCGTTTTAGTTAGGGTCCTCTCTTTTGCTTAGTTTCTTTAGATGTACAGATTTTAGTGGGTTTGTCCTATGTTGTATGTCTATATGAGTAAGTATATACTGTGTGTGTCTTTTTGCTTCTGGGACAACTCACTCAGGATGATCCTTTCCATGTCCCAACATTTACCTGCAAATTATATGATTTCCTTATTTTTCATTGTTGAGTAATACTCCATTGTATACATGTACCACAATTTCTGCATCCATTCTTCAGTTGAGGGGCATCTGGACTGTTTCCAGCTTCTGGCTATTACAAATAAAGCAGCTACAAACATGGTTGAGCAAAGGTCCTTTTTGTGTACTTGAGCCTCTTTTGGATATATGCCTAAGAGTGGTATGGCTGGATCTTAAGGAAGCACTATTCCTAGTTGTCTGAGAAAGCGCCAGATTGATTTCCAGAGTGGTTGCACAAGTTTACATTCACACCAGCAGTGGAGGTGGGTTCCCCTTTCTCTACAACCTCTCCAGCATGTGTTATCACTTGAATTTTTTATCTTGGCCATTCTGATGGGTGTAAGGTGAAATCTCAGGGTTGTTTTGATTTGCATTTCCCTAATGGCTAATGAGGTTGAGCATTTCTTTAAGTGCTTCTCTGCCATTTGATATTCCTCTACAGAGAATTCTCTGTTTAGCTCTGTTCCTCATTTTTTAAGTGGATTACTTGGATTGCTGCTTTTCAGCTTCTTTAGTTCTTTATATACACTGGATATGAGTCCTCTGTCAGATAAAGGGTTGGTGAAGATTCTTTCCCAATCTGTAGGCAGTCGCTTTGTTTTGATGACAGTATCCTTTGCTTTACAGAAGCTTTTCAGTTTCATGAGGTCCCATTTATTGATTCTTGCTCTCAGAGCCTGTGCTGTTGGTGTTCTGTTCAGAAAGTTCTTTCCTATACCAATGAGTTCTAGGGTATTCCACACTTTTTTTTTTTCTAGCCAATTTAATGTGTCTGGTTTTATGTTGAGGTCTTTGATCCACTTGGACTTTAGTTTTGTGCAGGGTGATAAGTATGGATCTATTTGCATTTTTCTACATGTAGACATCCAGTTGGACCAGCACCATTTGTTGAAGATGCTATGTTTTTCCATTGGGGGTTTTGGCACCTTTGTCAAAAATCAGGTGTCCATAAGTGTGTGGGTTTATTTCTGGGTCTTCTGTTCAGTTCCATTGATCCACCATTCTGTTTCTATGCCAGTACCATACAGTTTTTATAACTGTTGCTCTATAGTACAGCTTGAGATCAGGGATGGAGATTCCTCCAGAAGATCTTTTATTGTAGAGGATTGTTTTAGCAATTCTCGGTTTCTTGTTATTCCATACGAAGTTGAGAATTTTTCTTTCCAGGTCTGTAAAGAATTGTGTTGGCAATTTGATGGGAATTGTATTAAATCTGTAGATTGCTTTTGGTAAGATGGCCATTTTAACTATGTTAATCCTGCCAAGCCATGAGCATGGGAGATCTCTCCATCTTCTCATATCTTCCTCTAATTCTTTCTTCAGAGACTTGAAATTTTTTTCATACAAGTCTTTGACTTCCTTGGTTAGGGTTACACCAAGGTACTTTATGTCATTTGTGGCTATTGTGAATGGTGTTGTTTCTCTACTTTCTTTCTCAGCCCTTTTGTCTTTTGTATACAGGAGTGCTACTGATTTTTTTGAGTTAATTTTGTATCCGGCCACTTTGCTGAAGGTGTTTATCAGCTGTAGGAGTTCCCTGGTAGAGTTTTTGGGGTCACTCATATATACTATCATATCATCTGCAAATAGGGATAATTTGACTTCTTCCTTTCCCATCTGTATCCCCTTGATCTCCTTCAACTGTCTTATTGCTCTAGCAAGGACTTCCAGCACTATGTTGAAGAGGTATGGAGAGAGTGGGCAGCCTTGTCTTGTCCCTGATTTCAGTGGGATTGCTTTAAGTTTCTCTCCGTTCAGTTTGATGTTGGCTATAGGCTTGCTGTATATCGCCTTTACTATGTTTAGATATGTGCCTTGTATCCCTGATCTCTCCAGTACTTTAAACATGAATGGATGTTGGATTTTGTCAAATGCTTTTTCAGCATCTAGGGAGATTATCATGTGGTTTTTTTCTTTCAGTTTGTTAATATGGTGGATCACATTGATGGATTTCTGTATATTGAACCACCCCTGCATACCTGGGATGAAGCCTACTTGGTCATAGTGGATAATATCTTTGATGTGTTCTTGGATTGGGTTTGCAAGTATTTTGTTAAGTACTTTTGCATCAATGTTCATAAGGGAGATTGGCCTGAAATTCTCTTTCTTTGTTGAGTCTTTGTGAGGTTTAGGTACCAAGGTGATTGTGGCTTCATAGAATGAGTTTGGTAATGTTCCTTCTGTTTCTATTTTGTGGAATAATTTGAAGAAATTACTGTTAGCTGTTCTTTGAAGGTCTGGTAGAATTCTGTGCTGAAGCCATCTGGTCCTGGGCTTTTTTTTGGATGGGAGACTTTTGATGACCGCTTCTATTTCTTTGGGGGATATAGGACTATTTAGTTGATTTACCTGTTCCTGATTCAGCTTTGGTAAGTCGAATCAATCAAGAAAATCATCCGTTTCATTTAGATTTTCAAATTTTGTGGCATATAGACTTTTGAAGTAAGTCCTAATGATTGTTTGGATTTCCTCATTGTCTGTAGTTATGTCCCCTTTTCATTTCTGATTTTGTTGATTTGGGTGGTGTCTCTCAGCCTTTTAGTTAGCTTGGCTAAGGGTTTGTCGATCTTGTTGATTTTCTCAAAGAACCAGCTCTTGGTTTCATTGATTCTTTGAATTGTTTTATTTGTTTCCAATTGATCGATTTTAGCCCTGAGTTTGATTATTTCCAGCCGTCTACTTCTTCTTGGTGTGTCTGCTTCTTCTTTTTCTAGGGTTTTTAAGTAAGCCATTAAGTTGCTTGAATGAGCTGTCTTGAATTTTTTCTTGAAGGCACTTAGTGCTATGAACTTTCCTCTTAGCACTGCTTTCATTGTGTCCCACAAGTTTGTGTATATTGTGTCATCATTTCCATTGATTTCTAGAAAGACTTTAATTTCTTTCTTTATTTCTTCCCTGACCCAGCTGTCATTTAGTAACAAGTTGTTCAGTTTCCATGTGTGTGTAGGCTTTTTGCTATTTCTGTTATTGTTGAGGTCCAGCTTTATTCCATGGTGATCAGACTAGATACAAGGGATTATTTCAATCTTCTTGTATCTGTTGAGGCTTGCTTTGTGACCATCTATATGGTCTATTTTGGAGAAGGTTCCATGAGGTGCTGAGAAGAAGGTAAATTCTTTTGTGTTTGGGTGTAAAGTTCTGTAAATGTCTGCTAGGAACATTTGATTCATGACCTCTGTTAGAGACATTGTTTCTTTGTTTAATTTCTGTTTCGTTGACCTATCCTTTGTTGAGAGTAGGGTGTTGAAGTTTCCTACTCTTAATGTGTGGGGTCTATATGTGGTTTAAATTTTATCAATGTTTCTTTAACAAATGTAGGTGCTCTTGTATTTGGGGCATAGATGTTCAGGATTGTGATGTCTTCCTGGTGGAATTTTCCTTTGATGAGTATGAAGTGTCCTTCCCCATCTCTTTTTATTAATTTTGGTTGAAAGTCTATTTTATCAGATATTAGAATGGCTATTCCGGCTTGCTTCTTGGGTCCGTTTGCTTGGAAAGTCGTCTTCCAATCCTTTACCCTCAGGTAATGTCTATCTTTGTGTCTTAGGTGTGTTTCTTGTATGCAACAGATTGCTGGGTTTTGTTTACGTATCCATTCTGTTAATCTGTGTCTTTTTACTGGAGAGTTGAGTCCATTGATGTTGAGAGAGATTAATGACCAGTGGCTGTTAGATCCCCTGATTTTGATGTTGGCTGTGATCATCAGGTTGTGTGCTTGGATGCTTTTTGTTTTTCTGTACAAAGGTTAATTATTTCCTGTGTTTTCTTGATAGAAGCTAATTTTGGGGGGTTGTATTTTCCCTTCCAGTGTCTTCTGTAATGCTGGATTTGTGTGTAGGTATTGTTGAATTTTGTTTTTGTCATTGAATATCTTGTTTTCTCCGTCTATGAGACTGAGAGTTGTGGGATATAGTAGCCTGGGCTGACATCTGTGTTCTCTTAGGGTCTGCATGATATCTTTCCAGGCCCTTCTGGCTTTCATAGTCTCTGTTGAAAAGTCAGGTGTGATTCTAATGGGTTTGCCATTGTATATTACTTGGCCTTTTTCCCTTGCAGCTTTTAGTATTTTTTCTTTGTTCTGTATACTTACTGTTTTGATTATTATGTGGCGGGAGGATTTTCTTTTCTGGTCAAATTTGTTTGGTTTTCTGTAGGCCTCATGTATTCTTATTGGCCTCTCCTTTAACTTGGGGAAATTTTCTTCAATGATTTTGTTGAAAATATTTTCTGGGCCTTGGAGAAGGGAGTCTTCTTTTTCCTCTATACCTATTATTCTTAGGTTTTGTCTTTTCATATTATCTTGGATTTCTTGGACAGTCTGTGTCAGGAATTTTTTGGATTTAACATTTTCTTTGACAGATACATCGATTTCTTCCATTGTATCTTCTACACCTGAGATAGTTTCTTCCATCTCTTCTAGTCTGTTGGTTATGCTTACCTCTGTAGTTCCTGTTTTCTTCCCTAGATTCTTCCTCTCCATTATTTCCTCCATTTGTGTTTTCTTTAATTTTTCCAATTCTATCTTCAGGTCTTGAGTTGTTTTGTTTACTTCCTTCCCCTGTCTGATTGTACTTCCCTGTTTTTCTTTTAGTTCCTTCAACTCTGTTTCTTTTATTTCATTCAGTGCTTTAAGCATTTCCTTTCTAAAGGCCATAAACTGTTTGGCTGCAGCTTCCTCTATTTCTTTAACGATGGCAATATTCTGTTTGAGTTTATCTTCCTCTATTTCTCTACGTATCTTATTTGTTTCCTCTGTTATCATCTTCATGAGCATAGTTGTTAGGTCATCTTCTTGGATTTCAGTTATGCTGGGGTGTCCATGGCTACTTGCCCCTGGGTAACTGGGTTCTGGAGATGCCATATTGCTCTGTCTTTTGTTGCTTGAGCTTTTCCGCTGGCCTCTACCCATTGTGCTATCTTAGGTGTTTGGGGTTATTTTCTGGTGGTTCCTGGGGATCCTGTGGTGGAAAGAATGCCCTTTGCAGAAAGCTGTTTTTTCCTGAAGGATGTCTTCTCTGCTTTTTGGGTATAGTCTCTGGATGGCTGGTGTTTTTTCAGGAGTTGCTGCTGCTCACCTCAGGGATAGAGACCTGAGTGGTAACTGTGGTCTTTGTTAGTTGAGAGGGTTCTTCTCTCACCCAGGGAAGTCCTGAGGACAGCTGCTCTGTTTCTGGGTTTCTTGCTGTAAATTTAATGATCAGCTGCTGTGACCCAGTTGGACATCTGGCATGCAGCCTGTGTCTGGAGCACAGCTGAGTGATGGCGGCTCGACCCCGCCAGTCTGCTAGCTTCCCAATCCAGGGAAGGATTGGGTGATTTAAGTCAGTACAGTTTCCTTCCTTCCCTGTGGATTCTCTAGAGACTGGGACTCCAGTCTCTTTTTTTTGCCCTGGTGCGCACTGCTCAGTCTCTGCCAGCTGGCTGGCCGCAGAAACTGCCTGTGTCTGGAGCACAGCTGAGTGATGGCGGCTCAGTCTCTGCCAGCTGTCTGGTGCGCAGAAACTGCCTGTGTCTGCCTTTCTGGCCTTTGGGAGCCTGGGTGTCTGCCTAAACTGGGTAATTTTCCCGAGATATTTTCGGGATGGGGTGTCGGCTGAGTGCTCTGAGATCAGACCAGCTGTTTCCCTCCCTGTGTGTTTGCACCGGACAGTGAAACTCATTTGCTGGTGCCCTGGTGCCCACAGTTCTATCTCAGGCGGTTAATCAGGTGCGCAGGCAGGCAGGGCTCTGTGCTGGAGCCTGGGTCCCTGGCTCTGGCTCCAGGCTGGCTCCTGGGGCGCCTGTGGAACCCGAGTCTTTTCCAGGGGATGTCTGGGTGACCTAAGGTCGGTCCCAATTGTTTCCTGTAATGTGGGGTTATCTCTCGACTGAAAATTCCAGTCTCTGATAGTGTGGTGCACATGGTTCAGTCTGGGACTGTGACCAGAGACACTGGCTTGTGGCTTGTGGCTCTGGGCTGGGGCTGGGGCTGGTGGCCGGCAGCCAAGTGTCTGGGATCTCTTCTGCGGTTTAGCCAGGTGGTTTAAAAGCTGATTGAATCCCCCACTGTGGGGTATCCTCTCACCTGGGAAACACAATGACTGTGTTTTATGGCCACGAGTTCTGATTGCTGGTCACTGTGCTGATCCTGCTACTGCTGCTCAGAATGAGAGTCCTCCCAGCGCCGCCATCTTGCCCCGACTGGTACTTCTTTTCTTCAGGTATATCCTGTCATTGATAAGTCCAATTTCTTCACAATGTAGTTTAAGCTTTGAAACCACCGTAACCCATATTTTTCTCTCCTGTAATAAGCATGTCACTTATCTAATGGTGTTAGTAATAATTGAGAGATGTACCACATTTTGTTATTTCACATGTCTTTTTTTTAATTCTACTTCCTTAGTTATCTATGTTCAATGATGAGAATAATTTCTCTTCATATACTTTTGATTCTAGAAATACTCTTTTTTCACTGTATTTCTCTAATAAAAATAGCTACCAGATCAAGGAACTCATCAACTAACAATGAAAATTTGAATTTTTTCATAACTCTTCAAAAATATTAAATCAATACTTCAAAAATACTATATCAATACTTTGATGAAAACTAATTTCATAAACTATTTTAATTTCTTTACTATTCTCATTCAAGTTTTTCAATCAGTAGTGGGGTTTTTTTCAGTAATTACAATGAAAATATCTTATCTTTTATTTCATTCTTGACAGCATGTTAAATTTTCTCCCTTTTCTTAAAAGACAAGGTGGCTCATTTCATTGATTTCTTATTTTCATTTATCTCAGACTATTGTATTACACTAAATTTAAAGTCTTTGGTTTTTTATTTTTTTTAATTAATTCAATATTTTGGTGGTCATAAAGAACATTCTCTTCATCTTCTCCCAGTCCCACCTTCATTCCCTCCTTCTTCCTCACTATAACCCTCCGCTAGTCCTCAGAAGTGGGGAGCCCTCCTCCCCTACTATCTGATCCATCTACCAAGTCTCATTAGGACTGTCTACATCCACTTCCTCTGTGGCATGGAAAGGCCCACCTACCAGGGGGAAGTGATCAAAAAGCAGACAAAATAGTACACAATCAAAATCAGCCCATCCCTCCCCCCTTACTAGGGAACCCACATGGACACAGACCTGCTCATTGGCTACATCTGAGCAGGAGGTCTAGGTCCTCTCCATGCATGGACCTTGGTTGGTGCATCAGTCTCTGCAAGTCTCTATGGGCTCAGATTTGTTAGCTCTGTTGGTCTCCTTGTGGAGCTCCTGTCTGCACTGGGCCCTTCTATTCCCCTAGTCTTTCCTATGACTTCCTGCATTCTGCTTTTTGGGTCTATTCTCCTTGCCTTTCTGAATGAGAATTAAACATCCTCCCTAGAAGGTTGCCTTGCTATTTAACTTCTTTAAGTCTGTGGATTGTAGTATGGTTATCCTGTATGTTTATCCTATATGGCTAATGTCTTCTTATAAGTGAGTATATTTTATAAGTATGTTTCTGGTTCTAAATTAATTCACTCAGAGTGATCTTTTCTAGTTCCACTCATTTGCCTGTAAATTTCTTGATTTCCTTGTTTTTAATTGCTGAGTAGTATTCCATTGCTTAAATATAACACAATTTCTCCATCCATCCTTCCATTGAGGGACAACTAGGTTGTTTCTAGATTCTGCTTATTATGAATAAAGCTGCTATGAACATAGTTGAACAAAAGGTCTTTGCTGTATGGTAGAGCATCTTTCAGTATATTCCCAGGAGTGGTTTAACCGTTCTTGAGGTAGCACTATTCCCAATTTTCTGAGAAAGCACCAGATTGATTTTCAAAGTGCTTGTACACATTTGTACTCCCACCAGCAATGGAGGAGTGCTCCTCTTTCTCCACATCCACCCCATTATGTGCTATAACTGGAATTTTTGTTCTTAGCCATTTTGATAAGTGTGTGTAAGATGGGATCCAGAGTTCTATTGATTTGCATTTTCCTGACAACTAAGGATATGAATATTTCTTTAAGTGCTTCTCAGCCATTCAAGATTCCTGTTGTGAATTCTTGGTTTAACTCTGTACCCCATTTTGAATGAGATTACTTGGTTTGTTGGTGTTTAATTTCTTGACTTCTTTATAGATTTTTGGAGATAAGCCCACTATCAGATGTAGGGTTGGTGAAGAACTTTTCCCAGTATGTAGGCTGTCAGTTTATTCTGTTAACCATGTCCTTTATTACCGAAACTTTTAAATTTCAAAAGGTCCATTTATTAATTGTTGATCTTAGAACCTGTGCTGTTGCGGTTCTGTTCAGGAAGTTGTATCTTGTGCTAATGAGATCAAAGCTCTTCCCCACTTTTTCCTCTAACAGTTTCAGTGTGTCTGGATTCATGTTGAGGTCTTTGATCCTCTTGAACTTCTGTGATAGGTGATATATATAGGTCTATATACATTTTTCTACATGTATCTATCCGTTTAGACAAGCACCGTTTCTTGAAGATGCTATCTATTTTTCCATTGTATGGTTTTGGCTCAAAAATCAGGTGTCTGTAGGTATGGATTTATTTCTGAGTCTTCAATTTAATTCCATTGATCCTCCAGTCTGTTTCTATGCAATGACCATGCTGTTTTCATTACTGTTGCTCTACTGTATAGCTTGAGATCACGGACAAGATACCGTTGAAGACCTTTTATTATACAGAACTGTTTTAGCTACTCTTTTTATTTGTTTGCTTGTTTGTTTTTCCATAGGAAGTTGAGAATTGTTCTTTCATGGTCTTTAAAGAATTTTATTGATATTTTAATGGGGATTGCATTGAATCTGTAGATTACTTTTGGTGAGATGCCCATTTTTACTATGTTGTTCCTACTAATCCATGAGCATGGGATATCTTTCCATCTTCTGATGTATTCCTCAAATTCTTTCTTCAGAGACTTGAAGTGGTTTGCTTGTTTGTTTGTTTTCCATACAAATCTTTCACTTGCTTGGTGATGGTAACCCCAAGAAACTTTATGTCATTTGTGAATATTGTGAAGGATGTTGATTTCTTAATATCTATCTCAGTCTGTTTGTCTTTGTATATAGGAGAGCTAATGTTTTTTATTGTTTGTTTGTCTGAGTTAATATTGTATCCAGCCACTTTGCTGAAGGTGTTTGTCAGCTGTAGGAGTTTCCTGATAGAATTTTTAATTTCACTTATGTATACTCTCATATTATCTCTAAATAGCGACACTTTGACTTCTTCCTTTTCAATTTGTATCACCATGATGTACTTTAGTTGTCTTATTACTCTGGCTATGACTTCAAGTGCTATTTTGAAGCAATGTGGAGAGAGTGGGCAGCCTTGTGTTGTTCCTGATATCAGCGGAGCTGATGTAAATTTCTCTCTGTTTAGATTGATATTTGCTACAGGCATGATATGAATTGCCTTTACTATGTTTAGGTATGTGTCTTTTATCTGAATCCCAGACCTATCCAAGACTTTAAGCATGAAAGGGTGTTGGATTTTGTCAATTGCTTTTTCTGCATCTAAAGAACTAATCATGCGTTGTTTATCTTTTTTGTTTTGTTTTTGTTTTCCTTTTAGTTTGTTTTATGGTGGATTACATTGAGGGAATTCTGTATATTGACCCACCCCCGCATGCCTGGGATAGAGCCTACTTCGTCATTGTAGATGATATTTTTGATGTGATCTTGGATTTGGTTTGTGAGCACTTTATTGAGTATTTTTGCATCAATGTTCATAAAATAGATTGGTCTGAAATTTCTTTGTTGTGTCTTTGTATGGTTTAGGTATCAAGGTGTCGGTGGCTTCATAGAATTGAGTTTGGTAATATTCCTTCTGTTTCTATTTTGTGGAAAAGTTTGGAGAGAATTGGAGTTAGCTTGTCTCTGGAAGGTCTAGTAGAATTCTGCACTGAAACCTTCTGGCCCCAGGCTGTTTGTTTGTTTGTTTGTTTGTTTGTTTTGGTTGGGGAAATTTTGATGATTGCTTCTATTTCATTAGGGGATATAGGCCTATTTGCTTTGTTTACCTGATCTTGATTCAACTTTGATTAGTGGAATCTCTCAAGAAAATTGTCCATTTCATTGAGATTTTCAAATTTTGTGGCATGTAGGCTTTTGAAGTAACGCCTACTTATTCTTTGGATTTCCACAGTGTCAGGTATTATGTCTCCGTTTTCATTTAGGATTTTGAGGATTTTGATAGTGTTTCTATGCTATTTACTTAGTTTGCCTAAGGTTTTGTCTATCTTACTGATTTCCTCAAAGGACCTGCTCTTGGTTTCACTGATTCTTTGAATTGTTTTCTTTGTTTCTAATTTAGTAAATCAGCCCTCATTTTGATTATTTCCGGCTGTCTACTCCACCTGGGTGTGCCTGCTGACATCCCCCCCCCCCGTAGGGCTTCCTGGTGTGCCAATAAGTTGCCTGAATGGGAGCTGTTTCCAATTTCTTTTTGAAGACATTTAGTGCTATGACATCTCCTCTTAGCACTGTTTTGTGT
>NW_026592771.1:0-30416 GCF_907164565.1 Psammomys obesus | reverse complement strand
ATTTATTTATTTATTTATTTATTTATTTATTTATTTATTTATTTATTCAAGGCAGAAGGAGCTAGACTGTGGAGGAAATGAAGACAGGGAGAAAAAGGTCATGATTTCCACAGGACAGTACCTTTCTCTCTACAGAGACTAGTGTTCATCAATGAGAGGTCATTTGTCCATGACACTGATGCAAAAAATAGTGAAACTGAAAATGGTTTAAAAGGAAAGGTGCTACCTAATTAATAGTAGGTTTCATTAGTAGATTCTGTTTAAAACTGTGAGGGCAGATTTTAGTTGAGGAAGGTTAATTAGAAATTTGATAAATTTAGATGTTTTCCCTAAAGCTGAATAAAATAGCTCAAGTCTAAATTATTCATATCCTAGCTATATGTACTCTTTCACACTTTTTAATGTACATAAGATGGACTTACAGAAATGGAATTTCTACTTTTTCTTAATGTGTTAATTTGTCTTTATTGTTGCTTATATTTTCTTTCTTTGAGATAATTCTAAATTAAACATGCCCAGTGGTTACAACACATTTATGCATGTATATACTAAACATTAAAATGACTTTTTATTCATAGTTACATATTTTGAATAATTTACATTTCTAATAGAAAAATTTTAATATATGTTATCTATATTCTTAAATAGCTAATGGTATTTAGTCACTTCATTATTTTATTATTGTAAAGTATATATTTTTAGCTGGCTAAAGTTATAAACAAAGCAATGAGGTTATCTTCCTTTTTTCTCGTTTTTTTCTATGTGTATATATGTGAGAACGTGGTCATTGCATGTGCAAACAGGTGCCTGAGGAGGACAGTGGCACTGGATCTCCTGGAACTAGGGATAAAGGTTGATGTGAACCACCTGGCCTGGATGCTGGAAACTGAACCCTTGTCTTCACCATTTTGTCATTGCTCTAGCCCTAGCATTTTTCTTTATTAGAATGCACTCAATTCATAATCATGTTGGTTAATTTGATACATATATAGTTGCATAAATATATAACAATGTGTTGTACAACCCTCTCTCAACTCTGTGTAAAGGTGTGTGTGTGAGAGACGGTGTGTGTATGTGTGTTTGTCTATGTGTTCCCTATGTTTATATGAGTTCCTAAATTTTTATGTGTAGATACCTATACAGGTTCTTAGACTTGTATGTAGATCCCAAAACTTGGAAGACACTAGGTGCAACCTTGATATGCGAATCCTGCAATAAATATTAGGACTGCTACCTGTTTGTTGATCCAGTCTAGGAAGACCTATATCATTACAATGTAATGTTAAGTTTCTACAGTCTACAAGTTACATAGGCACTGACTCAAATCAAAACAAAACAAAATAAAACAACAAGAAAAACCTCAAAGATCTATGACACTGGGTCAAAAGGCCACAAGAGGACTAGATAATAAACAACTAATGCTTAATCAACAAGAAGATAATAATACCTTGAATATATAACTGTTTAGACAGTGACAACAGTGTTTTAAGGACAGAAGAAAAGATAATGAAGAGAACAATAAAATGCAACACCCCAAAACAAAGATAAACAAAACAAGCTACAGAAGGGAATTTCAGCATTAGCTTATAATATATAGTCCATTTTATAGTATTGTGTTGCTGTGTGATTTTGTGTAATATCAAAATCTAATTTTTTAGGGATAATGAAGGAAGTATGGGGACCTCAACAATACATATCTTTAGTTGACTTAATTTGCTTCGCCTTTACACTTTTAAGATAGCCAAAGACACAGAGGTATTCAGGGTATTTAAATACCACTGCTCTCTTTCCAAATGTTTTCAGGAGTCTGTTTCAAATACAAATTAAAATTAAAAGTAAAGGAGAAGAGTTAATGTGTTTTTCTAGAAGTCAGCAATGGCCCATGTCCTCTTCCCTGTCTTCTACCTCTTCCAGTGTCATGTCTATCCTGTTTTCCCTTCTGAATGAGAATTAAGCATCTTTCCTAGGGTCACATTTGTTATTTAGGTATATACCATGCATGTCTTTCTGCTTCTGGGTTATGTCACTCAGGGTGATATTTTCTATTTCCATCCATTTGCCTGCAAATTTCAAGATTTTCTTGGAGTGCAGGGAATCTTATGAAAGAATGGGGAGATAGTAACATGTGGAGAGGAGAGGAGCTCTATAAGGAAAGCAAACAAAACCAAAAAATCTGGGTACATTTGTCTTTTCTGAGACTGATACTCAACCAAGGACCATTCATGGAGATAATCTAGAACTCCTGCACAGATGTAGTCCATGGTAGTTCAGTGTCCAAGTGGGTTCTATAGTAATGGGAACAGGGACTGACTCTGACATGAACTGATTGTCCTGTGCTTTAATCACCTCCCCCTAAAGGGGAAGCAGCCTTACCAGGCCACAAAGGAAGACAATGCAGCCACTCCTGATGAGACCTGATAGGCTAGGGTCAGAGGGAAGGGGAAGAGGACCTCCCTTATCAATGGACTTGGGGAGGGGTATGGGTGGAGAAGGAGGAGGGAGGATAGGCTTGGGAGGGGAAAGGGGAGGGAGCTGGGAGGGGATACAAAGTGAATAAAGTGTAATTAATAAAAATAAAAATGAAAAAAAATAGCTGAGTAGTATTCCACTGTGTACATGTACCATGTTTTTTAAAATCTCTTTTAAATCAATTCTTTGTTTAAGGGACATCTAGGTTGTTTCCAGATTCTGGCTTTTAGGAATAAAACTGCTATGAACATAATGAGCAAATGTCCTTGTGTATGGTGGAGCATCATTCAGATATATGCCAGGAGTAATTTAGTTGGGTCTTGAGGTAGAGTTATTCCTAGTTTTCTCCGAAAGTGCCATATCAATTTCCAAATTGGTTATACAAGTTAACATTCCCACCAGCAATGGAGGAGGGTTCCACTTTCTCCATATTCTCTCCAGGAACAGATGTCCTCTAAAAGAGACCAACCACCAGGGGATAGAAGCTGATGCTAAGACTCACATTCAATCTTTGGACAGAGCACAAGTCTTATGGAAGAAGGGGAGATAGAAGGATCCTGAGGGGACAAGAGTCCTACAAGGAGATGAACAAAGCCAAAAAAGCTGGGCCCAGGGGGGACTGCAGAGACTGATGCATCAACCAAAGCCCATGCATAGCGAGGACCTAGACCCCTTGCTCAGAAGTAGCCCGTAGACATTTGTGTCTCCATGTGTGTTCCCTAGTAAGAGGAGAAGAGATAGTCTCTGACATCAACTTGGTTGCTGGCTCCTTGATCAATTCTCCCTGGTGGGGTGACCTAGGCAGCCCACAGAGGAAGAGGATCCAGGCAGTCCTGATGGGAAATGATAGTCTAGGGTCAGACAGTAGGAGAGGAAGTCTTCCATTATCAATGGACTAGGGGAGAGAAATAAGGAAGGAGGAGGGCCAAAGGGTGCTTTAATAGATGAGGGAGAGGCTACAACTGAGATACAAAGTGAATAATTTGTAAAATAATAATAACAGTAGTAAATAATAACAAATTATAATGAAAATTATTAACAAGCAAAGAAAAAGAAGTCAGCAATTAGGAAATGTAGCATAGTACAATGGATGGAGATTTAAACAAAAGATAACTGAGTGACTTTCTATCCCTTCTATCTAGTTTGCTTTTCCTCTGGGTAAGAAAAAAACATAAGTCCTCAAAGTAAATGTGAACAACCCACTGCCTACTTTATAACCAAGGATGATATCATCTCTTTCTCTCATGTGCAAACTGTATAGACCAGTGGTCAATACTGTCATTATGTCTGTCTGAAAACACAGCTAAATTTGATCTTTAAAAATGTTATCCTCAGACAACTAGGAATAGCTTTTCCTCAAGATCCAGCTATACCACTCCTAGGCATATACTGAAAAGATGCTCAAGTACACAATAAGGACATTTGCACAACCATGTTTGTAGCAGCCTCATTTGTAATAGCCAGAAGCTGGAAACAGCCCAGATGCCCCTCAACTGAAGAATGGATGCAGAAATTGTGGTACATCTACACAATGGAATATCACTCATCAATAAAAAGCAAAAAAATCATGAAATTTGCAGGTAAATGGTGGGATCTGGAAACAATCATCCTGAGTGAGCTATCCAGAAGCAGAAAAATGCACACGGTATATACTCACTCATGTAGACATATAATATAGGATAAACCTACTAAAATCTGTACACCTAAAAAAACTAATCAAGAGGGAGGACTCTTGCTAAAATGCTCAGTTCCTATTCAGAAAAGCAAAGAGGATGGACATCAGAAGAAGAAGAAAAGAAGGAACAAGTCAGGGGCCTGACACAGAGGACCTCTGGAAAGGCTCTGTCCTGCAGACTATCACTGCAGATGTTGAGACTTATGGGCAACCTTTGGGCAGACTGCAATCTTAGGAAAGAAGTAGGAAACAGTAAGATCAGGAGAGGCCAGGAACTCCACAAGGAGAGCAACAGAACCATAAAATCTGCACACAAGGGTCTTTCCTGAGACTGATACTCCAACCAAGGACTATGCATGGAGATAACTTAAGACCCCTGCACAGATGTAGCCCAAGGCAGTTCAGTATCCAAGTGGGTTCCATTGTAATAGGAACAGGGACTGTCT
Source organism: Psammomys obesus (assembly GCF_907164565.1). Taxonomy (NCBI): domain Eukaryota; kingdom Metazoa; phylum Chordata; class Mammalia; order Rodentia; family Muridae; genus Psammomys; species Psammomys obesus. The sequence continues at coordinate 25,826 of NW_026592771.1, read as the reverse complement.
CTGACATGAAATGATTGGCCTGCTCTTTAATTACCTTCTCCTGAGGAGAGAGCAACATTACCAGGCCACAGAAGAAGACAATGCAGCCACTCCTGATGAGACCTACTTCACTAGGATCAGAAGGAAGGAAAAGAAGACCTCCCCTATCAGTTGCCTTGGGGAGGGGCATGCATGCAGAGGGTGGAGGAAGGGAGGGATTGGGACTGGAGGAGGGAGGGAACCACAGGGATGGATACAAAGTGAATAAAGTGTAATTAATAAAGAATAAATTAAAAGAAATAAATGTTTATGTTATGTACTTATATCAGGTTCCCACTATTTTTTTCTAACTTTAGAAATTTCCAACTATTCTCTCCTTCATAATATGATGTGAGGATTGGATAATAACACATAGTAACAGTTGTTATAGACATTGTGTGTAGACCTAGAATCATCTGTAATTCCTGTCCTTCTTTTTGTGTATGTTCCTATGTCTGCAAATGTTGTTACTCATTCTCCCATGGGCACACATCCCAAATATTTATAAGACATTTTAACTTCACCTCAGCTTTTAAATATAGATCTTCTTGCTTCAATTTTTGTATTTGAATTTCTATTTACCATATTGTGGATTGATGAAATGGAAATTATTAATTTCCATCTGGATCTCATGTTTTTCTTATTGCTGATGTTTATTTGTTTTGATTTTGCTTTCAGTTATTTTAGTCAGTTAAGTACACTGTTAAGTACAGTTTTAGTCTCATTTCATGGAGGGGGTCCTTCGATCAAACATTGGAGCTCTTATGCTCCAAAACCTCAGCTACCACTTGATATTCTGCTACTAATCTACATTCTAGTAATTAAGAAAACCAAAACCCAACTCAGACTCAGAGGGAACAAATAGTTTATTTTTGATGACGGTGGACTGGCATGTTGACTCTTTGTTTAAATTATCAGTGACTACATTTGGATATCACTTGAAAGGCAATAATCTGTCCTAGCAGTTCCACTGTCGTAGAGTTGTCTGTGCCAGTAAAGCTTTCTTTACATCTGCAACGCGATTCTTTTCTTGCTTCAGCCATACTCACAAGTGACATTTTAAAGTAAGGTTAACACTTTAGAGAACCATGCAGCACATATGTTTTCTGAGATCTAAACAGATTCACATAATATATTTCACTCCTCATGATTCATGACATAAGAAATAATTTTTATCACATTGAAAACCACAAAATAAGTTAAAAGAGACCTACAGATTTGAACTTAATAGCAGTTTCCTGAATAGTTGAAGGGCATGATCTCACATAAATATTTTAGATTAATTATTCAGATTTCTTCTTTCATACTCAGTAGATTCAGATGTTGTAATGTTATTAAAGAAAAGCACAATCAGATCTCCAAACCTTTGATGGATATTTGATGTGTCCAATTAATGTCTGTTATGACTAGAGTAGCAATGAACATCATTGAGCAAGTGTCACTCTGGTAGCATGAAGTATCCTTTGGATCTTGTGGTAGATTTGTTCTCAGCTTCCTGAAAAACAGTCATAGAGATCTCCACAGAGGCTGTCCACATTTATGCCCTCACAAACAATGGATGAGAGTCTTTCTTTTTCCACATCCTTGCCAACATGAGCTTTTATTGGTTTCATTGTTCTTGACCATTCTGACTGGTTTAAGGTGAAATCTCAAATCAGGTTTGATGTACATAATCCTGATTGCAAAGATGTTTATCAATTTCTTTTACTGTTTCTCAGCCATTTGTATTTCCTTTTTGGAGGATTCTTTGTCTAGGTTTATACCTCATTTTAACTGGGTTATTTGTTTTCTTAATGTTCTGTTTTTCAGTTCTTTATATGTTTTAGATATTGCCCTTCTTCTATCAAGTGTGTATTGGACAATATGCAGAGAGTCATGCATCTTGAAACACTTAGTGTTAAATGTAATGTTTCCATCAAATCTCTTACATTGGGGATCAGAAACCCTGAGGTGCAAAACAGGAGGTACAAAGATTATAAGAGCAACAAGGAATAAAGGACACCAAGGAAATAAGGCCTTCCAAAACCAACCTGCCAGTACAATTGTGAACTCATAGAATTATGGCAGCAGTTACAGGCCCTGGATCATTCTAGGCCCCATGGAACCATAGCAGTAAGAGGAAAAAGAGGACACATACAACATCCCTAACTCAAAAATTATTTCCAAGTGATAACTGTCTACAAATACAATTTTTTTTTCTTCAGTGCAGTCTTCCTGGTGTACTAACTGCTATTAAGAGCTAGCCTAGTGCCCAGCAGCAGGTGGGCAACACAATATTAACTTCATGCCATTTTTCACAAGTTGTCTCATTTTCTAAAATTTTTTGTTGTTGTTCGTTTGTCTGTGTTAACCCTATTGTTAACCCTATAGTTCCTTTGAGTATCTAGACTACGGTTTCCAGTTTTGTTTTTTATGTAATTTCTATTTGTGTGAATCTATGTATTTCTGCTTCTTTGTGTGTTTTTTGAGCTTTATCTTTGGGTCTTTTTCTTCTGTTTTTTTTTTTTTTCTTTTTTCTTAGTATATTAGCTTGTTTTTACTTTATCGTTGTTATTCTGTTGTTGTTGTTTGTATTCTAATAAGGGAGAGGAAGACAGAGTGCAGATTTTGGTGGGTTGTGAAATAAGGAGGAGGTGGGGTAGGAAACCACTATAATCAGAATATATTGTATGAAAAAATGTTCTCAATAAAATAAGCTCTCAACTAATTCTATTTCTCAGAATGTAGTAATGGTCGTGCCTATTCAAGATGTTGTCTATTAAAATCAGGGTTAATGGCTCTATAAGCTTTATTAAAGTAAGGTGTTTGCTCTCTAGATAAAAAAAAAAAAAATATGGATAAGTAACCATCCAAAAGGTAGCCTTGTCATTAACAACAATTGTTGTTTGCTGTAATACATTAATAATAAGAAGTGAAATATTTTTGAAGAACTACATGCATAGAACTATAAAATAATGAATTGAATAAAGTAACCCAAGACCAGATAGTTGAACACTGAATGTTTTTCTCATAAGTGTATCATAAGTTTGTGCTTAGAGTTCCACATTTAAATTTGTGAGTGTTTCTAGACATGAGAACACATTGGTGAAGAAATACACTGGAGGACAGGCATTTAAGCACGTGGAATATGAAAGGAGGGAGAGAATATTGTGTGGAAAGGCTTAAGCAGGGTGGATGAAATGATACAATATATTGGGAGATTGTGAATTAAAAGAAAGATCTCCCAGGCAAATGGATCGGAAGGATTAACAGTGAAAACAGTGATCCTACCAAAAACAATCTACAGATTCAATGCAATTACCATCAAAATGTTAACACACATCTTTACAGACCTCAAACAAACAATTCTCAATTTTATAAGGAAAAACAAAAACAAAAAGGGCAGAATCTTCAACTAATGGTGCTGGTCTAACTGGATGTCTACATGTAGAAAAATGCAAATAGATCCATATTTATCACCCTGCACAAACCTAAATTCCAAGTAGATCAAAGACCTCAACATAAAACCAGAGACACTAAATCTGATAGAAGAAAAAGCAGAGAAGAGCCTTGACCTCATTGGCACAGGAGACAACTTCTTGAACAGAACACCAACATCACAGGCTTTAAGAGACCTCATAAAGCTGAAAAGCTTCTGTAAAGCAAAGGACACTGTCATCAGAACAAAAAAGCAGCCTATAGACTTCACCAACCCTATATCTGACAAAGGGCTGATATCCAGAATATATAAAGAACTCAAGAAACTAAAAAGCAACAAATCAAGCAATCTAAAAAATGGGAGTACAGCTTTACCAGGCCACAGAGGAAGACAATGTAGCCAGTCCTGATGAGAACTGATAGGCTAGGGTCAAATGGAGGGAAAGGAGGACCTCCCCTATCAGTGTACATGGAGGGGGGCATAGGAGGAGATAAGGAAGGGAGGGTTGGATTGGGAGGGTGCTACAGCTGGGATAGAATGAAAATAAACTCTAATATAAAAATTAAAATTAAACAATGGGGTACAAAGCTAAACAGAGAATTCTCAATAAAGTAATATTGAAAGGCAGAAAAACACTTAAAGAAATGCTCAACATCCTTAACTATCAGGGAAATGAAAATCAAAACGACCCTGAGATTTCACCTAACACCCATCAGAATGACTAAGATCAAAACCTTAAATGACAATACATGCTGGAAAAGATGTGGAGAAAGGGGATCAGTCATCCATTGTTGGTGTGAATGTAAACTTTTATAACCACTTTGGAAATCAATCTGGCACTTTCTCAGACAACTAGGAATAGTACTTCCTCAAGATCCAACTATACCACTCCTAGTCATATAGCCAAAATATGCTCAAGTATATTACTGGGACATTTGCTCAACCAAGTTCATAATAATTTTTTTTGTAATAGCCAGAAGCTGTAAACAACCCAGATGTCCATCAATGGTGTAATGGATACAGAAATCCTGGTACATCTACACAATGGAATACTACTCAGCAATTAAAAACAAGGACATCATGACATTTGCAGGCAAATGGTGCAAACTAGAAAAGATCATCTTGAGTGAGGTATCCCAGAAGCAGAAAGACACACATGGTATATACTCACTTCTAAGTGGATATTAGACATATAATATAGGATAAACATTCTAAAATCTGTACACCTAAAGAAGCCAAGCAAGAAGGAAGACCCTGGGTAAGATGATCTATCTACATTCAGAAAGGCAAATGGGATGGACATTAGAAGAGGGAGAAAACAAGGAAGAGGTCTGGAGCCTATTACAGAGGGCCTCTGACATACTCTACCCAGCAGGGTATTAAAGGAGATGCTGAGACTCATAGTAGTCAAATTTTGGATAGTGAATAGGGAGTCTTATGAAATAGAGGAAGTTAGGAAGACCTGAAGTGCAGCTCCACAAGGAAAATAACAGAAGAAAAAATCTGGACAAAGGGGTGTTTTCTGAGACTGATATTCCACTGAAGGACCATGCATGGAGATGACCTGATAGGCCAGGGTAAGAGGGAAGGGGAGGAGGATTTCCCCTATCAGTGACTTGGGAAAGGGCACGGGAGGGAGATGAGGGACTGAGAGTGGTGTTTTGAGGGGATCAGGGAGGGGGTTACAACTGGGATGCAAAGTGAATAATCTGTAATAAATAAATAAATGAACCTAAGATTTCATGAAAATAAAAATAATAAAATCAATGGTAGTTTTTTATGTGTCTTTGTTTGTTATGATTACCTTGAAAGTACAATATACTCATAAACTTAATAAATCAATTCTATATTTAATATAAAATAAAGGAGAAGTTGTTTCCTATTTTCTTTTTCTTCTGATGTCCATCCTCTTTGCCTTTCAGGATGGGGATTGAACATTTTAGTTAGGGTCCTCTCTTTTGCTTAGTTTGTTTAGATGTACAGATTTTAGTGGGTTTATTCTATATTGTATGTTTATATGAGCAACCTCGGAACCTGCTACAGAGGGCCTCTGAAAGCCAGAAGAAAACAGGAAACAATCTTGAAACCTACCACAGAGGGCCTCTGAAAGCTTCTGCAGTATAGACTGTCAAAGCAGATGCTGAGCCTGATGGCCAACTGATGGGCAGAGTGAATGGAATTTTATGTAAGAAGTGGGAAATAGTAAGAGCTGGAGGGGACGGAAACTCCACAAGGAGAGCAACAGAACAAGATAATTTGAACACAGGGAACTTCCCAGAGACTCATACTCCAACCAAGGACTATTCATGGAGATGACCTGGAACCCCTGCACAGGTGTAGCCCATGGCAGTTCAGTGTCCAAGTGGGTTACATAGTAATGGGAAGAGGGACTGCCTCTGACATAATCTGATTGGCCTGCTCGTTGATCACTTCCCCCTGAGGGAGGAGCAGCCTTATCAGGCCACAGAAGAGTACAATGCAGCCACTTTTGATGAGAACTGATAGACTAAGATCAGAAAGAAGAGGAGAACCTCCCCTATCAGTGGACTTGGAAAGTGGCATGCATGCAGAAAGGGGAGGGAGGGTGGGATCGGGAGGGGAGGAGGGAGGGGCTTATGGGGGGGATACAAAATGAATAAAGTGTAATTAATAAAAAAATAAAAAAAATAAAGGAGAAAAATGTGAGAGTGATCAAGAGTATGTTTTTTTTTTGTTTTGTTTTGTTTTGTTTTTTCCTCTAGGAAGAGTAGAAAGCAATTAATGCAGTGTTTTTACATTCTAGCAAAAAGTTAAAGTGTTAAAGAACTGCAAGAATTTGTATATTGAACTGGCGCTCAGCCTTCCTTGCTGAACAGGAGGGAACAAAGGTGTCCATAAATGATGTTCCCAAATTCTAAGCTTGAATATAAATTTTGCAAATTTCTGCCAAGAAAGGGGAAATTGGGAACAAAGGAACCTTAACTCAGCATGGCTCCTGACCTCTGCACTAGAATGTTGTATGCATGACATTTGAATGCTCATCAACACTCTGTTGAAAGGAAAAACTGCAAGCTATGAAACATTTTCTGACAAGATAAAAGAAAAATGACAGAATACAGTAAGAACCAGATAGTATATCAACCAGGCATCGCATCTGAGCCAAATCCAAGAAAAAAAAAAATGCACTCATTGTAGGGCAATGGGCCAGAACAGATTCCTTGCAATGGAGAAAAATCAAGAGAATGAAATCATTGGTAAGCAATGTATCAAACATTGGGATGTTTTTTTAGTAAACTCCCTGGTAATCATTTATAGCTCCAACATTGTAATGTGAAGCCGGGTAAGCATCCAGTGAAGCAATCTCAAAACTGCTGATATAAAACAAGGTGTGATATGATAGCCAGACAAGAGCATTATTCAGGGACCATTGATCAGGAAAGAAAACCTGAGGGCATGGTTAAAAAAAAAAAAAATGATAAGAAGGATGTCTAGAGTTGTCAAAAACTGTGAGGCTGGATGTTTGAAGCAGTTCAACCAGGTAGGAGAAACCATAGATGATGAGATTGAACCAAAGAAAGAATAAAATCAAAAGGGCTGGGTCTCCAAAGGGAGCACAAGCCTGAACAAGCCTACTATGGCTTCTTATGATCCAATTTACCCCTCCAGTGAACTACTGTGAACTTCATAGCTTTATCTACTTTGATCATAAGGATAGAGATTGGCTAACACATATTTTTAAATTTAAGTTTATTTACTTTATATCCCAAGGGTGCCACCTCCGTCCTCTCCTCCCAGCCCTCTCCCCTTCTTCCCTTTCCCCTCCTCCTCTCTTTTCCCCCAGAAAAGGGGGGGGTGTCAACCTCCCCTGTACATAGAGTCACATCAATACTGATCATATTTTCATCCCCTGAGGGCAAGCAAGGCAGCACTGCCAGAGGGAAGCAGGCAGTGAGTTCCAAAAGCAGGCAATTGAGTTCATATTAGAAAAACTCTCTGCCCCTACTTGCCAGGTGCCCCTTAAGAAGACCAAACCACCCATTGGCCACAGATGTGCAGGGGGCCAGAACATTCTATACATGTTCCTTAGATGATTCTGCAATCTCTACGAGCCCCAATAGGTGAGTGTTAGTTGTCTCTATTGGTCTTCTTGTAAGATTCCTGTCCCCTCCAGATCCTTCCATCTTTCCCCCAAAGGAGCTCTGCCCCATGCTGGGTTGCAAGTCCCTATCTGTCTCTATCCTCTGATGACAGGAGCTTCCCAGACAACGGCCACGTTAGGCTCCTGTCTGGAAAAGTAATACAGCATCATTAATAGTGTCAGGGTATGGCTCTCTACAGTTGGGTCGGTCTCAGGTTGGGGTAACTATTGGATGTATAGCCTCTCAATCTTTGTACTCTCTTTATTCCTGCACTTTTTGTAGGCAGGGTAATACTTTGGATCAAAGGTTTTGTCAGTGGGTTGTTCTTCAGCTTCTTCTCCTCATCTTGCCTAGCTAGGAGGTGGTCACTTCAGTCTGATCTGCCTCCTCCCTTTATGAGTCTCAGGTAAAGTCACACCTATATTCTCACAGGAGCCTACAGATGTCCTTGCAGTTTCCTCACTTGTTCCCAGCCCTTTTACCTCCTACCCCTATTCTCCCCACATCTGATCCCCACCTTTTTCCCCCACTCCATCTTCTGCCCAGTTCCCTCTTTTCATCCACTTCTGCTGGTTCTTTGAGATGCTTGCCTCCCCCTAGCATTTCCTTAGGCATCTAATGCTATCGATGCCAAATGTCCATTTTTTTCTCTTCTACTGACCTTAATGATGTTAGCATTAACAAACACATACCTGACAGCATGAGAGTCTATGATGTCTTTTTGTATTCTAAGCATACCCAAAACAATGGTACAGTTTTGCTTATAAAATACCATTTGTGCAATTTGCAATCTATATTTTAATAACTTTTCATACCACATGCTTCCACAGGTTCTGTGACGTATCAAAACTGAAATACATCTATCCCTCTAGTATCTTAATTACAATCTGTCCCTGTTGGGATCATGCATCAATTTATGTATACACCTACATGTATTTTAGGCTTTAATTTATTTCTATAAGACTTACTATTATTCCACTGTCATATTTTTACCAATCTGTTCACTACTACATTCAAGAGAAATCTATGAACATGTCCAAATTTCTTTGGGATACTTTGTTTAATTATCTAATTCAATGTTTACAAACTAAATTATAATCATGAAACAAATTGCATTTATTTTTACATTGATACATCATTGCACAGTAACTGGTACTTACCAGTTGCTGAGTAAGTTAATTTGAGTAAGAAACTGAGTGAATATAACCATTTTACTTCTGATATTTTGAGCAAACTAATAAGAATTCCTACAGGATGAACATTAAGCTTTATTCTATTTTTTCTATTTGTTTGGTTTTTAAGTAGATAATTATTCCTTCCACAGAAGTTTGCATTTCATACACTTTCTTTGAGTTGTAGTGTGGGTTAATTCTAATTATGTTTGCCATTTGTTAATTACATAATTTTAATATATTTCTCATGTTATAATAAATAGAAAAATCCATAATCATAAAAATACTTGATATAATTTAAATTTAAAGTTATCCAAGGATTACAGATTAATAGTTCTGACATTTAAAGCCAAACTTCAATTCAGGCATTATAATTATTTACACATTTATGTATGAAAATATAATTTGCATTTTTAAATAAAGCAGAACAGCTAAGTTTCTCACTAACTTGTTTGCATTCCTACTTCTAAAAGCTACTTTGAAATTGTAAAATATTAGACTTTTTAATAATTAGCTATTTGTTAAGTGGTAAAGAACACAGTTGCTACAGAAGAAACTAATTTTGAATAAAGCATTATCAGCTGATAATTTAACCAAATATCTAATATTTAAAAAATTATGTTAAGTAAAATTTTTGAATTTTAAATATACTACTTTAAATGCTCAACCGAGGGAGAGATGAGTATCTAATGAGATGAATATCTAATACGGTATCAGCTGTCTTACTAAGTGAGAAAATGAAAGAAACTTCTACTGTCCATACTTTTTGTTGTAGGCACAATCGTAGGCATGGATTTCAAACTTTATCTATGAGACAGAAGTTACATAACCTGCAATGCCCCCGACTCCACAAAAGATGGAAGTAGTGTTATGTGTGATCCAAGTCCTCATATATCTATCTCTGAACTCCTTGAGTATCCGGCAAATATTCACACTGGAAATATTAGAGAAAACAAATAAATGATCTTAAAGGTTAGAGGCTTTGGAAAGGAAGTCATATGTGGAGGATGTGAAAATAAATTGACTTTTATATGTCAACTTCCACTAGTATAAAAACTGTAAAAAACTCTACAGAAATGTAGGATGTTTTTTTTTTTTTTTTCTTCAATACAAAAGGCTGGCACGAGATTGCTTTTTCAGAACTTTCTAAGGAAGGGAAGGGAAACCATTTCAGCCCTGTGTGACAGCACTAACAATGTCCACTCTTGTACACTTAGGCTGCTGCCAGGTAAGCCTACGTGAATCCTAAAGGCAAGGAAGTGTTTTTGATGGTTGGTTTTAATTTACAACTTGACATATTCTAGGATAGTCCTGAAAAGGGTCTTATCGAAGAGTTATCTATAAGAGATTGAACTGTAGTCATAGTCAGGTCTTTTTATTCCTCTCCTCTCAGGTGTATGCGCTGTACAGGACATCTTATAAAAACACTAACATTTGATGAAATGTCACATTGTGTAGGATTTCAACTTCTGTCTAACCAAGCCACTACCTATTTATTTACATATTTGAGAGTTGATCTTAGGTTTTCACTAGTCTATAATTCTTAAAGGGTACATTATCAGCCCAATTAGCATAATTTCCATTAAGGGATATATGTGCATTGAGCGTGCATATATATGTATATGTATATATTGTATGTGTAAACACATACATATATGTATATATATATGTGTGTGTATATATATACACGTGTGTATATATATATGTGTGTATATATATGTGTGTGTATATATATATATATATACATATGTTTCACTGTAGATGCAAAACAATGATTCAATGTTTTTATCAGTTTGTTTGTGAAAATATCAGGGGATGAACATTAGAGAAATGTCCCTAATTTTCTTTTTGAAGACAAGTATTAACAAAGAAAATTAAAAAAAAATATGTTCTTTCTTACAATGAATCCTAAGAGTTTTAGGATTGCATGATTAAAAAAAATTAGTTTTAAATATTTTTAAATAAGTTTAAAGCAATTAGAATAATTGTTAGAAGGGAAACTAGAAACAAAATAAAATGTAAAAATTATAAAATGTTTAATTAAAAATAAACTCAGATTAATTAAAAATGTATTGATGGATTAGCAAGATGGCTCAGCAGGTAAGGGCACTTATAAAAAATCCTGACATCATGAGTTTGCTCCCATGGTAGAAAGAGAGAACCAATACCTGAGAGTCTTCTGACTTCCTCATACACCATGAGATATGCAATAACACTTATATGCATTTTCATATACTTAAAAAAAAAAGAAGGATTGATAATCTTACCCCATGTCCGCTCTCTTGATTATCTTTTTTAGGTGTATAGATTTCATTATGTTTATCATATTTTATAGGTCTATATAAGTGAGTATATACCGTGTTTGTCTTTCTCCTTCTGGGATATTTCACTCAGGATGATCTTTTCTAGATCCCACCATTTGCCTGCAAATTTCATGATTTCCTCCTTTTTGATTGCTGAGTAGTATTCCATTGTGTAAAAATATCACAATTTCTGTACCCATTCCTCCGTTGATGGACATCTGGGTTGTTTCCAGGTTCTGGCTATTACAAATAAAGCTGCTATAAACATGGTTGAGCAAGTATCCCTTTTGTGTACTTGAGCAAAGTTTGGGTATATACCTAGCAGTGGTATAGCTGGGTCTTGAGGAAGCACTATTCCTAATTGTCTTAGAAAGCGCCAGATAGATTTCCAGAGTACTGAGCGCATTTGAAAGACTCTAACTAACAGTGATTTCAAAGCAAAGACTCATGACCAAACCTTTGGCAGAGTACAGGGAATCATAAGAAAGAAGGGGAGTTAGTCTGATGAGGAAAGGATAGGAGCTCCACAGGGACCAAAGATATCTGGGCACAGGGTCTTTTCTGAGACTGACATGCAACCAAGGACCATGTATGAATGTAACCTAGATCCTCTGCTCAGATGTAGCCTGTGGTAGCTCAGTAACCAATTGGTTTCCCATAGTGAAGGGAACAAGGACTATTTCTAACAGGAACTCAATGACTGGCTCTTTGGCCTCCCCACCCCCCAAGGGAGCAGCAGTCCTGTTAGGCCACATAGGAGAGCTTTGCAGCCAGTCCTGAAGATACCTGATAAAACAGGATCAGATGAATGGGGAGGAGGTCCCCCCTATCAGTGGACTTGGCAAGGGGCACAGTGGAGATGAGGGAGGGAGGGAGGGAGGGACTGGGAGGGAATAAGGGATCGGGACACGGCTGGGATACAGAGTTAATAAAATGTAACTGATAAGAAAAAAATAAAATTCAAAAAAAAAATAAAGAAGGAAAGGAAGAAGCAAAATTGTAAAAAAGAGAAAATGCATTGGTTTTCTCTTAATTATTTACTTTTGATATACATATATATTTTGATACAAGGTGTCACTAATTAGCTGTTCCTAACCTGGAACTCAGTGTATGGACCGCACTGGCTTTCAACTTATAGCAATATACTAGCCTCTGTCTCTTGAGTGCTTAGGTTTAAGGAATCTCTACACTTGGGGCTCATCTGCTGGTAGCTAGCTAGTAAAATCCAGGAGTCTAGCTTATCTGCCTCTCTCTCACATCCTCATTTTTGAATATCAGGCACAATGCAGAAATAAGCTTACTTCCAAGTCTCTTTGATGTTACCTCTTAGATCATGTTTGGCTTAGATTCAATGAATCTTTCTTGCTCCTTTTCTCTTTTCTTTTTCTAACTCATATAAACTGAGAAGTTATGCCGCCAAGGAATTGGTGTGATTTGGATGTTTTTTGTTTTTGTTTTTCTCCCAATTTTAGGCTTAATTATACTTGTACCATTTTAATATGTGATACCATTAAAGCAGAGAGGACATTAAAGTTCTGCCTTATGTTATAATTGACACCATTTTAATGAGCTTTGATTCCTCTTTTTCTCTATCTCTCTTTCCCTCTTCTATAGATTGACCTAGCAACAAACTGGTAATAAATATATGATAAATGAGATAATGTCTTTCTCAGGACTAACATCTATGAGTCAATGATACTTATTCAGTGAAGGACCCATATATAAGTAAGTATTCTGTCTGTTTAATATAGACAAACATGCAAATAACATACAGTCTGCTCTTTAATTTTCTCAGCTATTTTTTATTTACTTAATATTTCTATCCTGCAGTCCAAGATGGCAACACCACACTGTTCACATTGTGTATCTGACCATTGGGACAGCAGTGGGAGCAGAGTGAATTTCATGCTGTGCGTGGACCCCAAAACTCCAATGTCTGTGTTTTCCAGGTAATAGGAGAATCAAAGGTGAAGGAAATGTTTGGGTCAAAACTCAGAACACATGGTTAATCCTGGTGAAAGTTCCAAGGCTCCCACTCCATGGTGTCAGCCTCAGGCCACCTGCCTACTCCCACCATGGAGTCTATACCCTCCAGGTACTGGTAGATTTCAGCTCCAACCTCAGGAACCCACTCTCACTGTTCCAGATGAACATCTCCAACCTCAGTGTTCTTGCTTATCTGGACCCATGGAAAGAAGCCCAACTGCCAACTACAGCTTCAAAGTTCAACTCTTCTATAAGAGATCTATAAGGAGATTTATAAGACCTCTGAGCACACAGGTGCTACAAAATGGCTGTGCCCAGTAAGAACAGTCTGTGCAGTGTTTGAGCAGCTGGAGCTCACTAACCTCGGAGCAAAAAAGCCAACAGCAGTGTGGCTGACTGTAAAACTTCCCTTGGTGAAAAGATGGTCCCAGGGCTCCTGAGGAGTCCACATGGTCCCAAGGATCATACATTGAGGAGAGCCAAAGGAAAGTCCCTGAGAACTATTCACCAGTCGAGACCATTCTCAATCATCTGAAGAAGGCTCCTGAAGGGACATACAGCTTCCTACCCAAGGATCTTACAACATCCCTGAGAACTCCAGCAGGCAACAGTATCTATCAGCCAATGCCAGAGACAACCAGGTGGCTAAAGGCCAGCCTAAATACACAATCAACAAAAGTCAGAAAAATATGACATCCCCAGAGCGCAGTTATCACATGGCAAGCAACCCTGGTTACCCTAAAACCCCTGAAACAGAAGAAAATGACATTAAATCTATGCTTATGAAAATGATATTGGAGGAAATGAAAAAAGAACCTTCAAAAATACAGGAATATACAGTCAAATAGTTTGAATCCTCTAGAGAGAAAATAAATAAACCACAGAAATAAATAAAAAAAAAAAACTTAGGTGTGTTTCTTGTAAGCAACAGTTTGCTGCATCCTGTTTATGAATCCATTCTGTTAGTCTGTGTCTTTTTATTGGAGAATTGAGTCCACTGATGTTGAGAGAGATTAATGACCAATGGCTGTTACATCCTTTGAGTTTGATGTTGGCTGTGGTAATAAGTTTGTGTGCTTGGTTGCTTTTTGTTTTACTGTAGTGAGATTAATTATTTCCTGTGTTTTCTTGAAAGTAGCTAGTTTTCTTGGGTTGTATTTTCCCTTCTAGTGTCTTCTGTAACACTGGATTTGTGTGTAGGTATTGTTGAAATTTGTTTTTGTCATTGAATATCTTGTTTTCTCTGTCTATGGGGACTGAGAATTTTGCTGGGTATAATAGCCTGGGCTGACATCTGTGTTCTTTTAGGGTCTGCATGATATTCGCCCAGGCCCTTCTGGCTTTCATAGTCTCTGTTGAAAAGTTAGGTGTGATTCGGATGGTTTTGCCATTATATGTTACTTGGCCTTTTTCCATTGCAGCTTTTAGTATTTTTTCTTTGTTCTGTATACTTACTGTTGTCTTGAATTTCTTGGACTGTCTGTGTCAGGAATCTTTTAGATTTAACATTTTCTTTGACAGATACATCAATTTCTTCTATTGTATGTACCACACCTGAGATTCTTTCTTCCATCTCTTGTAGTCTATTGGTCATGCTTATCTCTGCAGTTCCTGTTTTCTTCCCTAAGTTCTTTCTTTCCACAATTTGCTCCATTTGTGTTTTCTTTAATTTTTTCATTTCTATCTCCAGATCTTGAGCAGTTTTGTTGATTTCCTTCACCTGTCTGACTGTATTTTACTGTTTTTCCTTCAATTCCTTCATCTCACTGTCATCAAAACAAAATGAATGCCTACAGACTTGGAAAGGATCTTCACCAACCCTTTATCTGACAGAGGACTCATATCCAGTGTATATAAAGAACTAAAGAAGCTGAAAAGCAGCAATCCAAGTAATCCACTTAAAAAATGGGGAACAGGGCTAAACAGAGAATTCTCAATAGAGGAATATCGAATGGCAGAGAAACACTTAAAGAAATGCTCAACCTCATTAGCCATTAGGGAAATGCAAATCAAAACGACCCTGAGAATTCACCTTACACCCATCAGAATGTCCAAGATCAAAAACTCAAGTGACAACACATGCTGGAGGGATTGTGGAGAAAGGGGAACTCTCCTCCACTGTTGGTGGGAGTGTAAACTTGTACAACCACTCTGGAAATCAATCTGGTGCATTCTCAGACAACTAGGAATAGTGCTTCCTCAAGATCCAGCCATACCACTACTAGGCATATATCCAAATGAAGCTTAAGTGCACAATAAGGATATTTGCTCAACCATGTTCATAGCACCTTAATTTGTAATAGCCAGAAGCTGGAAACAAGCCAGATGCCCCTCAACTGAAGAATAGATACAGAAATTGTGGTACATGTACACAATGGAATATTACTCAGCAATGAAAAACAAGGAAATCATGAAATTTGCAGGTAGATGTTGGGAACTGGAAAGGATCATCCTGAATGAGCTGTCCCAGAAACAGAAAGACACACACAGTGTATACTCACTCATATAAACATATAATATAGGATAAACCTACTAAAATCTGTACACCTAAAGAAACTAATCAAGAGAGAGAACTCTGACTACAATGTTCAATCACCATCCCAAAAGGCAAAGAGGATGGACATCAGAAGAAGAGAAAAATAGGAAACAAGTTAGGAACCTGCCACAGAGGCCTCTGAAAGGCTCTGCCCTGCAGACTATCAAAGCAGATGCTGAGACTTATGGCCAACTGATAGTCAGAGTGTATGGAAACTTATGAAAGAAGTGGGAAATAGTAGGATCTGAAGAGGACAGGAGCTCCACAAGGAGAGTAACAGAACAAGAAAATCTGAACACAGGGGTCTTTCTAGAGACTCATTCTCCAACCAAGTACCGTGCATGGAGATAATCTAGAACTCCTGTATAGATGTAGCCCATGGCAGTTCAGTGTCCAAGTGGGTTCCATAGTAATGGGAAGAGGGACTGCCTCTGACATGAACTGATTGACCTGCTCTCTGATGACTGCCCCCTGAGGTGGGAGCAGCCTTACCAGGCCATAGAAGATGACAGTGCAGCCACTCTTGATGAGATTTGATAGACTAAAATCAGAAGGAAGGAGAGGGGGACCTCCCCTATCAGGTATTCAGACATAGAAAGAGAAATGTCACATGTTTTATGTCACAATTTGATGTTAACTTTGATTAATGAGGCAAAATGGAAGGCTTATAAAAATAATCTTATTATTAAATAATATATAATCATTTTCATTACAAACAGAATGCAATTATAATTTTAAGCAGAAATAATTATAACTACTGACCATTGGGTTAATGTAAACTTAATTTTCTTAAGAATTTCACAATGTCATATGCTCATATTAAGCTGGTGACTTCAATATTCTGCACTTTTCAATTTTACTCCACATAGCCATTAATGAATCTGGAATAAACTCTCTGTGTGATGAGTAATTTATGTTTTGTTTTAACACAATGCTATAAACAATAATCGTTACAGTTGCATTGCCAAATACATAGTTTAAATAAGTGACATTTATAAAATCACTATGGTTGACCTAAGAAATTTTAACATATTACCATGCTTTATATAGATCAGTTCCATTTTCCAAATGGATCATTTACCTCATTTTTCAATTGAAAAGGTTAAACTTCCTGCTTTAAGCATTATGAAACAAAGGCTGCTTGTAGTTCAAATGTTTCTAGGCAACAGAAACTGATGCCTGAATATAAGAAAGGACATGTCTTTTAATACAAAAATAACATATACCACGAAGGACGTAGTGACAAAGCAGCTGGCACACTGTCCTCTGCTGAATCATTTCTTGACCTCTGGCCCAGGCTTTCAATAGCCAGATGGCCTGAGAATTATTTTTAAGTGTGTGATATCAAATAGAGGCCAAGAAGGAGTAGGAGGTTAGAATAATATATCCATCTATACAGAAAAATGACTAAAATTGCCAAAATAGAAAAATAATATTTGATACAAAAATAATGATTGTTAGACATTCCTTAAAGGCATAACAATTTAAAAATATATAATTATTAGCAACCAAATAGCTTTCAAAATGGTACAACTTCCTTATATTATAATCTTTCTTTCAATGCTAATAACTTAATCTCTCAGCAAATACATCCTACCAGGAACCTCATTTGTATGTATTATCCTCATGTTTCAGGAATCTGTTATTAAATTAGTATATTTTGTAGTAATTAATCTTATATTTAAACTTCTATTTGTTAAAGTGTGCATCTGACCATATATATATGGACAAATACATATAATTTTGTTGATTAGAGATCATTTGACTCTCATTAGTATCCCCGCATTTATAAGCTAAAGATGTTTGAAAGGCAAAAGAAAAAGTACTTTGTATGCAACCCTACTCCATTCCTTAATGAGTAATAGCAGTCTTACTTGATTAATTGTCATTGTGGTAGACTGAAGTGAAATAGAAATCAAAGATATTTAGATACAGCATGAAAAGTTTATACTACACAATACAAAAATATTTATAAGATGTTTGATTTTCTAACTTATGAAATACAAGTTAATCTATAAATGCAAAATAGTCAGTTGTTATGAGATATAAAAAATTATAATATTAAATATAAAAATCTTTGTGTTATTTTCAGTAAGACTGGTACTTTGAATTTATTTCTGTTTATATATTTTTTCTGAAAATATGCATACTTGAATATACATATGTATGATTATATATATGAATATATATATTAAGTAAATGAGGTTTATAAGTAGTTAGCACTGTATGATCCTTATCCACCAATTTGGTTTCCAAATACCACACTATAATTTATTTAGATACTTGTGTCTAATGAATTGATTTACCAAAAATTTTGACTAGCACAGTATATGTCACACAATCACCCTGACCTACTTCTTCTGGGGCATGAAGTGAGATCACTTGTGAATGTCTTAGGTTCAATGCTGAGCTCTGTGTACTTTCACCAATGGGTTTATATCTCTGATGAAGTAGACAGAGTGTGACGATATTAATTAACACCATACTAGAATAGTTATAAAATGAAATAAATTAGATTTAGATTTGTTATATCTCACTCAGGAGTTTTCGTTGTACTATACTGAGCTTTCTTCTTATGGAGATATTAGATAACACTGCATCTACCTGATCAGGGAAGTGTGGTACAGGATCTGACACTGCGGCACGGTGTTTTTTCTACTGTTGACTTTTGTAGTTTGGTATAAGTGCAAATAATCCTATGTAGCTGATTTTGATAAATAAGAAAAACTCTGAGTGATCTACAGGAATCCAGGACCACAGCTTATATAAAGTAGATAAACGGACTATTCATACTCCAGGTGGAAGGAAACAGGAAAGCACAATTTTATATTAATATATACAGAGAGACACAAAATTTGAAAGTTAATATATTTTTCTATTTTTTCTTTTGATACTATTGTACCATAGTTAACTATGGGTAACAGAAGCATTATAAAATATTTCTTGATAATGTGATATCCTGAGAGCATTAAGATGAAAATAATTTTCCTTTATGAAATTCTGATTTATTAATATGATGCCTCCAAGTATATTTTAGTGTAGCACAATTTTCATACCGGAACATAGTAAAGGCAATATACAGCAAACTTATTTTAAACGTCAAGTTAAGTGGAGAGTAACGTAAAGCAATCCCATTGAAATCAGGGACAAGATTTTAAACATGAATGGGTGTTGGATTTTGTCAAATGCTTTTTCAGCCTCTAAAGGGGTGATCATGTGTTGTTGTTTTGTTTTGTTTTTCTCTTAGTTTTTTTAATGACAGATTATGCTAATGCAAATTACTATTTTCAAACCCCCCTTCATACCTGGGATGAAGCCTACTGGATAATGGTGGATGATTATTTTGATGTGTTCTTGGATTCAGTTTGCGAATAGTTTATTGATTATTTTTGCATCAATCTTCATAACGGGAATTGTAGTATAATTAACTTTTTTGTTGGGTCTTTGTATCATTTAGGTATTAGTGTCACCTGGATCTTATAGCATGAGGTTGGTAATGTTCCTTCTGTTTATATTTTGTGGAATAGTTTGAAAAATATTGGTATTAGCTCTTCTGCTGGTCTAACTGGGTGTTTACATGTAGAAAATGCAAGTAGGAGTGGTATGACTGGATCTTGGAGAAGCGCTATTCCTAGTTGTCTGAAAAAGAGCCAGATTGATTTCCAGAATGGTTGTACAAGTTTACATTCCCACCAGCAGTGGAGAAGGATTCCCCTTTCTCCACAACCTCTCCAGCATGTGTTGTTACTTGAGTTTTTCATCTTGGCCATTCTGATGGGTGTAAGGTGAAATCTCAGGGTTGTTTTGATTTGCATTTCCCTAATGGCTAATGACGTTGAACATTTCTTTAAGTGCTTCTCTGCCATTCGATATTCCTCTACATAGAGTTCTCTGTTTAGCTCTGTTCCCCATTTTTTAGGTGGATTACTTGGTTTGCTGCTTTTCAGCTTCTTTAGTTCTTTATATATACTGGATGTGAGTCCTCTGTCAGATAAAGGGTTGGTGAAGATTCTTTCCCAATCTGTAGGCATTCATTTTGTTTTGATGACAGTGTACTTTGCTTTGCAGAAGCTTTTCAGTTTCGTGAGGTCCTATTTATTGATTGTTGCTCTTAGAGCCTGTGCTTTTGGTGTTCTGTTCAGGAAGTTTTCTCCTGTACCAATGAGTTCTAGGGTATTCCCCACTATTTTTTTTCTAGCTGATTTAATGTGTCTGGTTTTATGTCTTTGATCCACTTGGACTTTAGTTTTGTTCAGGGTGATGAGTATGGATCTATTTGCATTTTTCTACATGTAGACATCCAGTTAGACCAGCACCATTTGTTGAAGATGCTATCTTTTTTCCATTGTATGGTTTTGGCATCTTTGTCAAAGATCAGGTGTCCATAAGTGTGTGGGTTTATTTCTGGGTCCTCTGTTCGGTTCCATTGATCCACCACTCTGTTTCTATGCCAGTACCATGCAGTTTTTAAAACTGTTGCTCTATAGTACAACTTAAGATCAGGGATGGAGATACCTCCAGAAGATCTTTTATTGTAGAGGATTGTTTTAGCAATTCTGGGTTTCTTGTTATTCCATATGAAGTTGAGAATTTTTCTTTCCAGGTCTGTAAAGAATTCTGTTGGTAATTTGATGGGAATTGCATTGAATCTGTAGATTGCTAGGCATATATCCAAAAGAGGCTCAAGTACACAAAAAGGACCTTTGCTCAACCATGTTTGTAGCAGCTTTATTTGTAATAGCCAGAAGCTGGAAACAACCCAGATGCCCCTCAAGTGAAGAATGCATGCAGAAATTGTGGTATATCTATACAATGGAATATTACTCAGCAATGAAAAATAAGGAAATCATGAAATTTGCAGGTAAATGGTGGGACCTGGAAAGGATCATCCTGAGTGAGTTGTCCCAGAAGCAAAACGACACATACGGTATATACTCACTCATATAGACATACAACATAGGACAAACCCACTAAAATCTGTGCATCTAAAGAAACTAAGCAAGAGAGAGGACCCTAACTAAAACGCTCAATCCCCATCCTGAAAGGCAAAGAGGATGGACATCAGAAGAAGAAGAAAACAGGAAACAACCTAGGAACATTCTACAGAGGGCTTCTGAAAGCGAGAAGAAGAAAACAGGAAACAAACTAGGAACCTACCACAGAGGGCATCTGAAAGCCTCTGCCCTGCAGATTATCAAAGCAGATGCTGAGCCTGATGGCCAACTGCCTGGCAGAGTGAATGGAATTTTATGTAAGAAGTGGGAAATAGTAAGAGCTGGAGAGGACAGGGTCTCCACAAGGAGAACAACAGAACAAGAAAATTTGAACACAGGGAACTTCCCAGAGAATCATACTCCAACCAAGAACTATTCATGGAGATAACCTAGAACCCCTGCACAGATGTAGCCCATGGCAGTTCAGGGTCCAAGTGGGTTACCTAGTAATGGGAAGAGGGACTGCCTCTGACATAATCTGATTGGCCTACTCTTTGATCACCTCCCCCTGAGACGGGGAGCTGCCTTACCAGGCCACAGAAGCGGACAATGCAGCCACTTTTGATGAGAACTGATAAACTAAGATCAGAAAGGAGAGGAGAAACTCCCCTATCAGTGGACTTGGGGAGTGGCATGCATGCAGAAAAGGTAGGGAGGGTGGGGTTCGGAGGGGAGGAGGGAGGAGCTTATGGGGGGATACAAAATGAATAAAGTGTAATTAATAAAAAATTTAAAAAAATTATAAAATAAAAAATAAGAAAATAAAAAAAGAAAATGCAAGTAGATCCATGTTTATCACCCTGTACAAAGCTCAAGTCCATATGAATCAAATACCTCAACATAAAACCAGATACACTTACTCTAGTAAAAAAGTAAGTGAGGAAGAGCATTGAACTCACTGGCATAGGAGAAATTTTCCTAAACAGGACACCAACAGCTCTGGTTCTAAAATGTACAATTAATAAATGTTACCTCTTGATACTGAAAGAGTTTTCTAATGCAAAGAACACTGTCAATAGAACAGAAGAACAGCCTACACATTGGGAAAAGATCTTTCCTACATATGAAAAAGGGATAATATCTAAAATATATAAAGAAATCAAGGAATTTAATATCAAACAACAAAATAAATCGGATTAAAAGTGGGGTACAGAGCTAAACAGAGAAGTCTCAACAGAGGAATATTGAATGGGAAAGAAGGCTCTAAAGAAATGCTCAATATCTTTAGTTACCAAATCTGAAAATAAAAATAATCCTGAGATTACTTCTTGCAGCATCAAAAGTGCTAAGAACAAAAACTCAAATGACAGCACATACTTGCAAGGATATAGAGAAAGAGGAACACTCCTCCATTGCTGGTAGGACTACAAAATTGTATAACCTCTTTGAAAATCAGTCTGGTTATTTCTCAGAATTTGGGAATAGCTCTACCTCAAGAACCAGCTATACCACTCCTAGATGGCCTACCATACAAGGTTGGATGCTCAGCTATGCTCATAGCAGTTTTATTCATAAAAGCCAGATTCTGAAAACAACCTAGTTGTTCCTCAACCAAAGAATGGATGAAGAAAATGTGGTACATTTACACAATGGATTACTACTCAGATAAAACAAGGAAATCATGAAATTTTCATTCAAATAGATGGAACTAGAAAAGATCATCCTGACTGTGGTAAACCAGAAGCAGAAAGACACACATGGTATGTATTCACTTATCAGTGGATATAAGCTATATAATATACGATAACATACTTAAATCCTAATCAAAAAGCTAAACAACAAGGAGGACCCTACAGAAGATGCTTAATCCTCATTCAGAAGGGCAAATAGGATAGACATTGGAAGTCGGAGAAGACAGGGAGCAGGACTGGAGCCTACCACAGAGGGCCTCTGTCCAGCAGGGTATTGAATAATATACTGAGACTCATAGCCAAACTTCGGGCAGAGTGCAGTAAATCTTTTTTTTAATTAAATTTTTACTTTTTTCTATTAATTACAGTTTATTTACTTTGTAGCCCAGTTATAGCCCCCTCCCATTCCTTCCCAGTCTCACCCTCCCTCCCTCATCTCTTCCCTGCCCCTCTTTAAGTCCACTGATAGGGGAGGTCCTTCTCCCCTTCTATCTGACCCTATCTTATCAGTTCTGTACACCTAAAGAAGCTAATCAAGAAGGAGGACCGATGTAAAATGATCAATTCTCACTTAGAAAGACAAATGGGATGGACATTGGAAGTACGGGAAAACAAGAAACAGGACAGGAGGCATCACAGAGGGCCTCTGAAAGATTCCATCTAGCAGGTATTAGAGCAGATGCTGAGACTCATAACCAAATCTTGGGCAGAGTGCAGGGAATCCTAAGAAAGAAGGGAGAGTTAGTAAGACATGGAGAAGACAGGAGCTCCACAACGACCAAATACATCTGGACACAGGGATGATTTCTGAGACTGAAGAGTGCAGGGAATCTTATGAAAAAAAAAAAAAAAAAAGGTTGGAATAGGCATGCTTGGAGGGGACAGGAGCTCTACAATGAGACAAACAGAGGCAAAAATTCTTGGTCTAGGGGGGCCTGCAGAGACTGAAGAATCAACCAATTAAAATTCTTGTTTGCCTAGCCTGGCATCGTTGTACATGCCATTAATCCCAGTCTTTGAGAAGATGAGAAAGATGCACTTCTGTGATTTTGAGGCCTGCTTGTCCTCATAGTGAGATCCTTTGTATAAACATCCAAGCAAACAAAACAAAACAAAAAACAGAAATACAAAACAGAACAAAAATAGAAACAACAACAAAAATGAACACATAGAAATCATGGAAGCTGTAGTATATCACAATATTCCCACAGTATACACATCTTTCCATACATCTTCCCATGTAAATGTTCATTGCGATGAGTCATCAGTCTGATTTAAGATCTCTGTATTTTGTGATACTATTAATATTAAGTTCTCACTGGGCTTCCTTCTTATTATCCTTTTTTTTTTTTTTTGATTATGTTTTGGTTTATTTTGGTGGTGTTGTTTGTTTTGTTTTGTTTTTCTGTGTCACTGGAGTTCCTGCAGCTTTTCATCAGCAGGACTGGCCTTTATCATGTCTCAACAGTGGGATGGGCCAACTCACTGCCCTGGATCTGGGCCTGGGTGGTAGCTGGGTTGGTCAGTGAGCTGTCTCTCCTTTAACCACACCACCAGGGTGAGCTCTACAGCACTGCTCCAGCTTGGCCAACCCAGTGCTGTCATTGGGTAAAGGCATGGTAAACTCTCATGCTTTTTTGCCTTCAGACATGGCCCTTTGTAGCCATCTGGAACTTCACCATGGCCTCAGATGTCAGGGTAGGCCACTCACAACAAGCTACTATTCCATCCTTCAGTCTCTAGCTCCACAACTCTTCAGCTTGGGCCACCAAACCAGGTATCAAGCTAGTATGAACAAACAAGTACCATGTGCTCTGCCCCTGACTGGTATAAGAACAACTTCAACAAGGTTTCTCTTTATCCATTGCCAGATGGTATGATCCTTAGAGATAGAACTTTACATTAGTTATGATACATATCATTTGATATACATTAAAAACCCTGGTTATTTTATAATAGACTTAATGAATTTTCTCGACATGTGTATCTATTTAACTAAATAGATTGTGGTGGTTTGAATAAAAATGGCCACTATAGGCCCATATGGAGTGGAATTATGAGGAGGTGTACCCTTATTGGATTAAATGTGGAATTTCCTGGAGGAAATGTGTCAATAGGCAGACTTTCAGGTCTCAGAGACTCAAGCCAGGCCTAATGCTTAGTTTTCTTCCTGCTGCCTGCTGTTCTGGTCCTAGACATCTGAGTTGCTTCTGCAGTGCTATGTCTGTCTGCACACTATCATGCTTACAGCCATGAAGATAATGGACTAAACATCTGAGATGGTAAACCAGCCCCAACGAAAAGTTTTCTTTTTCTTTAAATTAAATTTTTTATATTAATTACAGTTTTTTTACTTTGTATCTCAGCTGTAGCCCCCTCCCTCATTTCATCCCAATCCCACCCTCCCTCCCTAATCTCCTTCCTGCCCTCTCTAAATCCACTGATAAGAGAGGTCCTCCTCCTCTTCCACCTGACCCTAGCTTATCAGATTTTATCATCAAAGCAGATGCTGAGACTCATAACCAAACCTTGGGCAGAGTGAAAGGAATCATATGAAAGAAGGGGGAGTTAGTAAACCTGGAGAGGACAGGAGCTCCAAAAGGACCAAATATATTTGGGCACAAGGATCTTTTCTGAGAATTTTTTCTTCAACCAAGGACCATGTTTGGATATAACCTAGAACCCCTGCTCAGATATAGCCCATGGAAACTAAGTATCCAAAAAGTTTTCCTTTTTAAAAGTTGCAGTGGTCACAGCAATATTTCTTCACAGTAATGTAAACCCAAACTAAGACATATATGATAGATGTTATATCATATTTACACAAGTTCTGTCCTTCCTTCCTTAAAAATGTCTGGATTCCTATGCTATAATTTTTCTGCCCCTTTAAGGAAAACTATCTATTATTTATATTGACTCTAGTCTACTTTTCTTTTATTGTTTATTCATTGGGCAGAATTTATTTTACTAAAGGAATTTAGTGGGTATGCAATTGTCTACTGACATCATTTTCCTTTCAGTAACAATGATATTGCTTAACTGCTATCAGTGGGATTCTTAATTGTCTACCTTCTTTCACAAATTTGTGTACACTTGTGAGTTCTCCAACTTGGCCTTTGAAATCCAGATGTTCTTATTAACTTGAAGAGTGCTATGATGCAGCTCATTTCTCACTGAGAAATCTGAGAGATCTGAGCTTCAGGGTGTGACTGATCTGATAGACCACTTAAAAGAAACTAGAAAAAAAATAGATGTATATGAATGATTTCGCATTTTTTTCTTGTAAAGGATGCTGCCTCTAAACACAAATTTCCAGTAGCTAGAACATTAAAATATAAATATTTTAATATTTATAAAAAAAAAAAGAAAAGAAACTAGAGTTCCCCATCTCTGCTCTTTACTTTAAGGAATTGTCTATCTCTTTGGCCCAATATTGCAAGTGTCTTGGCAGAAAAGTAAGATTAATTCAACGCGTATTCTTCAGCATTCCAAATGTTATATATGGCTTGGGATTTTTATCACATTAAAACAAGAATAATGGAAAGGGAGAATCAATGAAGTAGTTCTTCCCACACTCTTATAACAAATTCCCTTCTTGGCCACGTGTGTGTGTGTGTGTGTGTGTGTGTGTGTGTGTGTGTGTGTGTGTG
>NW_026592770.1:0-6112 GCF_907164565.1 Psammomys obesus | reverse complement strand
CTTATATTTCCCTCTTTTTCTTTTAGTTCCTTCAACTCTGTCTCTTTGATTTCTTTCAGTGATTTAATTATTTCTCTTCTGAAGGCTACAAGCTGTTTGGCTGCATCTTCCCGTATTTTTTCACAGATGGCCATAATCTGCTTTTCTTTAACTTCCTCCATTTCTTTACAGATAGCCATGATCTGTTTGGTTTTATCTTCTTCTAATTCTTTACGTATTTTATTTGTTTCCTCTATTATTCACTTCATCAGCATAGATGTAAGGTCATCTTCTTGATTTTGTATTATGATGTGTTGTCCAGGGCTCTTCGCCCCTGTATGGCTGGGTTCTGAAGATGCCATATTGCTCTGTCTTTTGTTGGTTGAGCTGTTACGCTGACCTCTACCCATTGGGCTGATTTAGGTGTTGGCTGTTAGTTTCTGTGCTTGCTGGAGTCTTGAGGTAGGGAGTATCCCCTTGCCCGGAAGATGATTTTTTCCTGAAGGAGTCTTTCTCTGTTTTTGGTTATGGTCACTGTATGGCCAGTGTTTCTCAGGAATTGCTACTGCTCACCTCAGGTTTATAGCCTTGAGTAGTAGCTGTGGTCTTTGTTAGGCAGGGGGGGGGGATCTCCTCTTACCCATAGAAGTCCCCAAGACAGCTGCCCCACTGCTGGGTTTTTCGTTTAGTGAGCAGCAGCTCACTAAATTTCCATGTACAGTCCTCTTGAAGAACCTGCTGATTCCCTAGCTGTGGGGTTTTCTCCCAACAGGGAAACTCTGTCTATTATCCTGGGGCACACAGTACTGTCTGGGAAAGTGAGAGGTGTGCCCAGCAAGTCTCTGGGCCAGAGGCTGAGTGCTCCTCTCTGGGCCTGGAGAATGTGCACCTAGGTTGAGTTGGCTCCTGGGGGCACTGCTCTGGTCTGGACGCTGGGTGCCTCACTCTGGACCAGAAGCTGTGTGTCCCTGTCTGGGATGGCAGCTTCAGACACTGCTCTGGTCCAGATGCTGTGGGTGCAGCCCTCTTGAAGGACCAGGGATTCCCACAGTTTTGTCAGTCTAGCTAGGGATAACTGGTTGATCCTTGGTACAGTATCTGAGGGCTGCTGTAATGGCTCTCTGGCTTTTGTAGGTCTGAGGATGCAGCTGTGTGTCCCAGTGCCCTAGGGGAACTCAATAATGGCGGCTGAGCACAGCACTCCTGCCTGCATTAGAAAGCTAAAGCCTAGAGTCTGCGTGAATCCAGGAAGTCTTTTGGTGCTGGATGTCCTGAGTGTTAGACCTGAAGATCCCCTCTGCTGGGGGTTTCCTTCTGCCAGAGACACTCAGTCTTTGCTTTGAGGACCGCTGTTCTGTCTGGGGCGGCGAGTAGAACCCACAGGCACAGATGCCCGCCTGTGGCTTCGCCTTTCTGTCCTTTGGGAGCCCTGGTGGCTGCCTAAACTGGGTTGTTTTTCTGGAGACCTTTTTGGGGTGGGTGTGTCGGCTGAGTGCTCTGAGATCAGACCAGCCCTTTCCCTCCCTGTGGGTTTGCTCCTGACAGTGAAAGGCAGTCTCTGGTGCTCTGGTGCCCTGGTGCCCACAGTTCTATCAGGCATACAGGCAGGGCTCTGTGCAGGGACCTGGGTCTCCGGCTCTGGCTCCGGGCTGGCTCCTGGGGCGCCCTCGGAACCCAAGTCTTTTCCAGGGGATGTCTGGGTGACCTAAGGTCGGTCCCAATCGTTTCCTGCTCCGTGGGGTTATCTCTCGACTGGAAAATCCAGTCTGTGATGTTCTGGGCCCACAGTTCAGTCCGAGACAGTGACCAGATCACGCTGGCGTGTAGCTCTGTGCCAGCAGCCAAGTGCCTGGCAGAACCGGGATCTCTTCTGCAGTTTTGATGCGTGAGTTAAAGCTGATTGAATTTCCCACCGCGGGTTATCCTCTCACTTGTGAAACACAATCACTTTTATTTTATTGCCGCGAGTTCTGATTGCTGGTCTCTTTGCCAATCCTGCTGTGCTGCTCCTCAGAATGAGAGTCCTCCCGGTGCCGCCATCTTTCCCAGCCCCCTGACAAACCTTTTTACATCAGAAATAGAACATGTGACAGAAAACAGAATGGAAAATATTGTTAATGATGAAAGTGCCAAAGAAAAAATTGAGCTTGCCACTGAAAATAACGTACAAATGTTTCATAATTAAGATGAGGTCACACTAGTTCTTTAACCTTTCCCAGAATGTTACACAACTTTTTATGGCACCACAGCCATTGCTTTGTCAGGTATCTCAATGTTGTTGCTGCATTACATTATATGGCACTTCAATGACCGGAATTCCCAAAAACTGACGAGAATTTTTTCCTTTTCCTTAGATTATCATATTTACCATAACGTATTACAGGTTTATGGCCATTGCAATTTTCTTATGTATTTTAGACTTAAAGGTGTTTCACTGTATACACACATACACACACACACACACACACACACACAGAAGCCTGTGTACATATGCTATGCATGGTTTACCCCATGCATATGTTCATGGACTTTTATTTCATTTCCTACCCTTTATTATTAAAAATTGTGCGTGAAATACTGTGATTTATAAAATAATTTAAATATTCTGATTTAATTTTCTTGTGTTATGTATCTAGCAATAGGATAAAGACACCCAGAATTTATTCTAATTTTAGTGTTTGAGTATATCACATGTTGTATTCCATAAGGTCTATGTCATCAACAATGTAACACTTACCTATTTTCATCTTTCCAATAATAGCTATTCTAGCTGCTGTGAGGTAACATTCCATTAATTCAAGATGTAGTCAAGATGATAATCAAGAACAGCAATTGCAATGTCATTAGGCTATTTTTTGTTTTATTTAAAATGTTGATTTAAAATAAATAAACTAATTTAGGTAACTCTACAAGATGCTATGACAACATAGTCAAAGGCTCCTTCACCAGTAAAACTCACAGTTCACATTATCTTTCTCAAAGCTGTGGCTTACAGGTATGCCCAGTGCGGGAATGCCAAAATTTCTGGTAGGCCTCTCAACTTGAATCTTCAAAAAACTCTTTTGCCTTAAAATTTTGACCTACTTGTGTTCTGCCTTCCCAATCCTGGGAGTCCTGCTTGTATCTTAAAAAGTTAAGACTGAAAAGCATTTTAGGTTGTCTCAGCTACAGACACACAAGCAGCTTATGGAGGTTTAGTTTTCTGGAGAATCATATGTCTTTTGGATATGGATAATATTTTGAAATTCTTTAATGTTTTTCTACTCTACTGAGAAGCCTGGTTCTGGAGTTGGATTTTGGTCTATCTTCCCCAGACCCGTGCTTCCTTGTTTAAAAGTTTCTTCCAAAATCTCTGTTCTGCTTTAGGCTGGCCTCCTGACTCTTACAGAAAAGAGAGAGAGAGAGAGAGAGAGAGAGAGAGAGAGAGAGAGAGATACAATGGCCTAGGAATAAACACTGTGCTTGAGAAGAATTAAGAAGTAAACTCATTCTCATAGATCCTATAATTGACAAGGTGTTTAACTCTCAGAATTCTCCCATATTATTTTCTTCATTTTGCTTTCTGTCTTTAAAGTATTTTGTTATTGTTGTGGTTGAAACTTTAACTTTTTGTATTTGGGGATTTGTAAAATCATTGTGATTTCAAAATATATATAGATAATCTTAATTTGCTGTAGCATACCATTGTAGGCAAGTTGGATTAAATTCTTGCTTAGGAAAAGTATAACCGCCTGAAGAGAGCACATTAGAGTACCATGTATCTTAGCTGATGACTAGGCCCATGGTGGAGTAAATAACATTGATGTGGCTGTCTGCCATTTTGATGGCCATGTGACCCATCTACCATCATTACCAAGATTAAAAAAAGGACATGCCATGTGACTTCATTGCCATCTTGGTTAGTGTGACAATGTGGTGTAAATCAACTAAGGCAGTACCAAAAGAACAACTAGACTCATTCACTCCTCTGCATTTGATTGTATGACTAAGGAGGCATCACTAGGCTTGCAAAATGGTTTGCTCTGAAAGTGAGTCATATAAAAAACTGGCATTTTGTACAAGCTCATTATAAAAGGATTAGAAAAATGAGGTTGCTAGTCTCTCTGTGGACTATATTTTGTTTAAACTTTACTTTAATATTAAAGGATCTTTAATTCAAGAATTACAATTTTTAAGAGTCAAACTTAACAGGGATAAAAATGTAAAATGTGAATCTTATAAAACAGTTACACAGTAATTATAAATTGTTAAAGATAATTAAAATATACAAGTTCATGATCATTCATGTTCAGTTCCAAGCAATTTGTTTACAGAAACAAGCTTGAAAGGACAAACCCATTATAAACTCTTCTGTTATCTGCTCTCATGCAATATTCTGCATAGGTTTTTAAAGTTAAACCTGAAACAAATAAGTCAAAATAACTTTAAAGTAAACTAAAGTATTTTATTTTATTTTATTTTATTTTATTTTATTTATTTATTTTATTTTATTTTATTTTATTTTTTTTGGTCATGGTATATTTTCTTTTTTTTTCTGGCTATGAAATTATTTTATTTTTTTATTAGTTTTTAGATTTCTGCATGTATTTTTTTAATTTTTTATTAATTACACTTTATTCATTTTGTATCTCCCCATAAGCCCCTCCCTCCTCCCCTCCCGAACCCACCCTCCCTCCCCTTTCTGCATGCATGCCACTCCCCAATTCCACTGATAAGGGAGGTTCGTTCTCCTCTTCTTACTGATCTTAGTCTATCAGATCTCATCAAAAGTGGCTGCATTGTCCTCTACTGTGGCCTGGTAAGGCTGCTCCCCACTCAGGGGGAAGTGATCAACGAGGAGGCCAATCAGATTATGTCAGAGGCAGTCCCTCTTCCCATTACTATGTAACCCACTTGGACACTGAACTGCCATGGGCTACACCTGTGCAGGGGTTCCAGGTTATCTCCATGAATAGTCCTTGGTTGGAGTATGATTTTCTGGGAAGTTCCCTGTGTTCAAATTATCTTGTTCTGTTGCTCTCCTTGTGGAGTTCCCGTCCCCTCCAGCTCTTACTATTTCCCACTTCTTACATAAAATTCCATTCACTCTGCCCATCAGTTGGCCATCAGGCTCAGCATCTGCTTTGACAGTCTATACTGCAGAAGCTTTCAGAGGCCCTCTGTGGCAGGTTTCAAGGTTGTTTCCTGTTTTCTTCTGGCTTTCAGAGGCCCTCTGTAGCAGGTTCCGAGGTTGTTTCCTATTTTCTTTTTCTTCTGATGTCCTTCCTCTTTGCCTTTCAGGATGGGGATTGACCATTTTAGTTAGGGTCCTCTCTTTTGCTTAGTTTGTTTAGATGTACAGATTTTAGTGGGTTTATTCTATGTTGTATGTTTATATGAGTGAGTATATACCATGCGTGTCTTTTTGCTTCTGGGACAACTCACTCAGGACGATCCTTTCCAGGTCCCACCATTTACCTGCAAATTTCATGATTTCCTTATTTTTCATTGCTGAGTAATACTCCATTGTATAGATGTAGCACAGTTTCTACATCCATTCTTCAGTTGAGAGGCATCTGGGCTGTGTCCAGCTTCTGGCTATTACAAATAAAGCTGCTACAAACATGGTTGAGCAAATGTCCTTATTGTGTACTTGAGCCTCTTTTGGGTATATGCCTAGGAGTGGTATGGATGGATCTTGAGGAAGCGCTATTCCTAGTTGTCTGAGAAAGTGCCAGATTGATTTCCAGAGCGGTTGTACAAGTTTACATTCCCACCAGCAGTGGAGAGCGTTCCCCTTTCTCCACAACCGCTCCAGCATGTGTGGTCACTTGAGTTTTTGATCTTGGCCTTTTTGATGGCTGTAAGGTGAAATCTCAGGGTTGTTTTGATTTGCATTTCCCTAATGGCTAATGAGGTTGAGCATTCCTTTAAATGTTTTTCTGCCATTCGATATTCCTCTACAGAGAATTCTCTATTTACCTCTGTTCCCCATTTTTTAAGTGGATTACTTGGTTTATTGCTTTTCAGCTTGTTTAGTTCTTTATATATATTGGATATGAGTCCTCTGTCAGATAAAGGGTTGGTGATGATTCTTTCCCAATCTGTAGGCAGTCGCTTTGTTTTGATGACGGTGTCCTTTGCTTTACAGAAG
>NW_026592769.1:0-4024 GCF_907164565.1 Psammomys obesus | reverse complement strand
TAGGCAGTCGCTTTGTTTTGATGACGGTGTCCTTTGCTTTACAGAAGATTTTCAATTTCATGAGGTCCCATTTATTGATTGTTGCTCTTAGAGCCTGTGCGGTTGGTGTTCTGTTCAGGAAGTTTTCTCCTGTACCAATGAGTTCTAGGGTATTCCCCACTTTTTTTTCTAGCCAATTTAATGTGTCTGGTTTTATGTTGAGGTCTTTGATCCACTTGGACTTCAGTTTTGTGCAGGGTGATAAGTATGGATCTATTTTCATTTTTCTACAGGTAGACATCCAGTTGGACCAGCACCATTTGTTGAAGATGCTATCTTTTTTCCATTGTATGGTTTTGGCATCTTTGTCAAAAATCAGGTGTCCATAAGTGTGTGGGTTTATTTCTGGGTTGTCTGTTTGGTTCCATTGATCCACCATTCTGTTTCTATGCCAGTACCATGCAGTTTTTATAACTGTTGCTCAATAGTACAGCTTGAGATCAGGGATGGAGAAACCTCCAGAAGATCTTTTATTGTAGAGAATTGTTTTAGCAATTCTCGGTTTCTTGTTATTCCATACGAAGTTGAGAATTTTTCTTTCCAGGTCTGTAAAGAATTGTGTTGGCAATTTGATGGGAATTGCATTAAATCTGTAGATTGCTTTTGGTAAGATGGCCATTTTTACTATGTTAATCCTGCCAAGCCATGAGCATGGGAGATCTTTCCATCTTCTCCTATCTTCCTCTAATTCTTTCTTCAGAGACTTGAAATTTTTTTCATACAAGTCTTTGACTTCCTTGGTTAGGATTACACCAAGGTACTTTATGTCATTTGTGGCTATTGTGAATGGTGTTGTTTTTCTAATTTCTTTCTCAGCCCTTTTGTCTTTTGTATATAGGAGTGCTCCTGATTCTTTTGAGTTAATTTTATATCCGGCCACTTTGCTGAAGGTGTTTATCAGCTGTAGGAGTTCCCTGGTAGAATTTTTGGGGTCACTCATGTATACTATCATATCATCTGCAAATAGTGATAATTTGACTTCTTCCTTTCCCATCTGTATCCCCTTGTTCTCTTTCAAATGTCTTATTGCTCTAGCAAAGACATCCAGCACTATGTTGAAGAGATATGGAGAGAGTGAGTAGCCTTGTCTTGTCCTGACTTCCAGTGGGATTGCTTTAAGTTTCTCTCCATTCAGTTTGATATTGGCTATAGGCTTGCTGTATATCGCCTTTACTATGTTTAGATATGTGCCTTGTATTCCTGATCACTCCAGTACTTTAAACATGAATGGATGTTGGATTTTGTCAAATGCTTTTTCACCATCTAGGGAGATTATCATGTGGTTTTTTTCTTTCTGTTTGTTAATATGGTGGATCACATTGATGGATTTCCATATATTGAACCACCCCTGCATACCTGGGATGAAGCCTACTTGATCATAGTGGATAATATCTTTGATGTTTTCTTGTATTCGTTTTGCAAGTATTTTGTTAAGTATTTTTGCATCAATGTTCATAAGGGAGATTGGCCTGAAATTCTCTTTCTTTGTTGAGTCTTTGTGAGGTTTAGGTACCAAGGTGACTGTGGCTTCATAGAATGAGTTTGATAATGTTCCTTCTGTTTCTATTTTGTGGAATAGTTTGAAGATAATTGGAGTTAGCTCTTCTTTGAAGGTCTGGTAGAATTCTGCGCTGAAGCCATTTGGTCCTGGGCTTTTTTTGGATGGGAGATTTTGACGACTGCTTCTATTTCTTTGGGGGATATAGGACTATTTAAATGATTTACCTGGTCCTGATTCAGCTTTGGTAAGTCAAATCGATCAAGAAAATTCTCCATTTCATTTAGATTTTCAAATTTTGTGGCATATAGACTTTTGGAGTAAGTCCTAATGATTGTTTGGATTTCCTCAGTGTCTATAGTTACGTCCCCCTTTTCATTTCTGATTTTGTTGATTTGGGTGGTGTCTCTCTGCCTTTTAGTTAGTTTGACTAAGGGTTTGTCGATCTTGTTGATTTTCTCAAAGAACCAGCTCTTGGTTTCATTGATTCTTTGAACTGTTTTATTTGTTTCTAATTGATTGATTTCAGCCCTGAGTTTGAATTTTTCCAGCTGTCTATTCCTCTTTGGTGTGTCTGCTTCTTCTTTTTCTAGGGTTTTTAAGTGAGCCATTAAGTTGCTTGACTGAGCTTTGTCGAATTTCTTCTTGAAGGCACTTAGTGCTATGAACTTTCCTCTTAGCACTGCTTTCATTGTGTCCCACAAGTTTGGGTATGTTGTGTCTTCATTTTCTTTGAGTTCTAGGAAAACTTTAATTTTATTCTTTATTTCTTCCCTGACCCAGCTGTCTTTTAGTAACAAGTTGTTCAGTTTCCATGTGTGTGTAGGCTTTTTGCTATTTCTGTTGTTGAAGTCTAGCTTTATTCCATGGTGATCAGACAAGATACAAGGGATTATTTCAGTCTTCTTGTATCTGTTGAGGCTTGCTTTGTGACCAACTATATGGTCTATTTTGGAGAAGGTTCCATGAGGTGCTGAGAAGAAGGTAAATTCTTTTGTGTTTGGGTGTAAAGTTGTGTGAATGTCTGTGAGGACCATCTGATTCACGACATCTGTCAGAGATATTGTTTCTTTGTTTAATTTCTGTTTTGTTGACCTGTCCTTTGTTGAGATTGGGGTGTTGAAGTCTCCCACTGTTAATGTGTGGGGATCTATATGTGGTTTAAATTTTATCAATGTTTCTTTTACAAATGTGGGTGCTCTTGTATTTGGGGCATAGATGTTCAGGATTGTGATGCCTTCTTGGTGGACTTTTCCCTTGATGAGTATGAAGTGTTCTTCCCCATCTCTTTTTATTAATTTTGGTTGAAAGTCTATTTTATCAGATAATAGAATGGCTACTCCTGCTTGTTTCTAGGGTCCATTTGCTTGGAAAGTTGTCTTCCACCCTTTTATCCTCAGGTTATGTCTATCTTTGTACCTTAGGTGTGTTTCTTGAATGCAACAGATTGCTGGATTTTGTTTACATATCCATTGTGTTAATCTGTGTATTTTTACTGGAGAGTTGAGTCCATTGATGTTGAGAGAGATTAATGACCAGTGGCTGTTAGATCCTTTGATTTTGATGTTGGCTGTGTTCATAAGGTTGTGTGATTGTTTGCTTTTTGTTTTACTGTAGTAAGGTTAATTATTACCTGTGTTTTCTTGACAGAAGCTAATTGGGTTGTATTTTCCCTTCCAGTGTCTTCTGTAATGCTGGATTTGTGTGTAGTTATTGTTGAAATTTCTTTT
The DNA here is from genome assembly GCF_907164565.1 of Psammomys obesus. Taxonomy (NCBI): domain Eukaryota; kingdom Metazoa; phylum Chordata; class Mammalia; order Rodentia; family Muridae; genus Psammomys; species Psammomys obesus. The sequence continues at coordinate 757 of NW_026592769.1, read as the reverse complement.
TGTCATTGAATATCTTGTTTTCTCCGTCTATGAGGACTGAAAGTTTTGCAGGGTATAGTAGCCTGGGCTGGCATCTGTGTTCTCTTAGGATCTGCATGATATCTGTCCAGGCCCTTCTGGCTTTCATAGTTTCTGTTGAAAAGTCCGGTGTAATTCTAATGGGTTTGCTGTTATATGTTACTTGGCCTTTTTCCCTTGCAGCTTTTAGTATTTTTTCTTTGTTCTGTATACTTACTGTTTTGATTATTATGTGGCAGGAGGATTTTATTTTCTGGTCAAATTTGTTGGGTGTTCTGGAGGCCTCATGTATCCTTATTGGCTTCTCCTTTAACTTGGGGAAATTTTCTTCAATGATTTTGTTGAAAATATTTTCTGGGCCTTGGAGAAGGGAGTCTTCTTTTTCCTCTATTCCTATTATTCTTAGGTTTTGTCTTTTCATATTGTCTTGGATTTCTTGGATGTTCTGTGTCAGGAATTTTTTGGATTTAACATTTTCTTTGACAGATACATCGATTTCTTCCATTGTATCTTCTACACCTGAGATTCTTTCTTCCATTTCTTGTATTCTGTTGGTTATGCTTACCTCTGTAGTTCCTGTTTTCTTCCCTAAATTCTTCCTCTCCATTATTTACTCCATTTGTGTTTTCTTTAATTTTTCTAGTTCTATCTTCAGGTCTTGAGTTGTTTTGTTTACTTCCTTCACCTGTCTGCTTATATTTCCCTCTTTTTCTTTTAGTTCCTTCAACTCTGTCTCTTT
>NW_026592768.1:0-1474 GCF_907164565.1 Psammomys obesus | reverse complement strand
AGTATGTGTGGACACTGGCTTAACCATGCTTACCATGGCTTAACATGAGCCCAAATAGCCGCTTCTTTCTCAGTTTATGAAGAAAAATCTAAATCTTTTTCAAAAATGTGTCTTTTTGCATATGTTCACAATATTCATATTCAACCTTGTTTTCCCAAGGTCTGGTGTCACCAAAAACTGTTGAACCGAAAGTCCTCTGTGGTTGGTCTATTGACACCCATCTGCAGTCTTAGAACACTGGAAGAGTATCTTTTGGCTGTGGGTCTCACAAAGTGACAAGACTCCTGGCTACTCAGAGTAGACTCAAATGATTAATGCAATAAACATTTAAGAGTTTTTGGTATATGTGAAGCACCAACAGGAACAATGTTCTTCCTGTATTAAACAACTTTTTAACACACGTGTTCTGTGGTCAAGAAACTGAAAGGCTCTTATAGATGCCATCTCTGCTCACTTATCCACATGAGTATCTGCCTACATATAAATATTTGGCATTAAATCATGCCATCCACTTGTTTCCTTGTCTGTACAGCTTATGTATTACAAAGATTCTCTTATTTTCTTTATTTTCATATGCACTTAAAATAATAAAAAAAAAGAAAGAAGGAGAGGAGGACTTCCCCTATCAGTGGACTTGGGGAGGGGCATGCATGCAGAAAGGGGAGGGTGGGTAGGATGGGGAGGGGAGGAGGGAGGAGCTTATGGGGGGATACAAAATGAATAAAGTGTAATTAATAAAAGTTAAATAAAAAATTTTAAAAAAAAATTAAAAAAAAATAAAATAAATGCAACCAGTATCTCAGGGTGTTATCTGAGCACTGAAATAACTACAGGGCTATTTACAATAGACATGGAAACAACCTATGTGTTCATCAGTGCAGACACAACTCAGAGTGATAGCAGTTTTTTATTATTTTCATTGGCCCTGAGTTCAATTCCTGGCATCACCAGAAAAAAAAAAGATAAATTATTCTATACTAAACAGTGAAAAATCTGGCTTCAAAAAAGAGGGGTATGTGGGACAGTATGTGGGAACCCAGAAGAAAATAGTATGTGTGATAAGCCAGACAGAAAATCAAACAGTATATGGTCTCAGTTGTATGGGGAGTTTGAAGAGTTAAAAACATAAATACAAGTCACTTTAAAAAATCTCATCTCCAACAACAACTCCAGAAATACTTTTCGACCACCATTATGAGAAACATTTTTACTTAGACATCCCAGTGTTATATTATGTGTATCATTCTTGATGAATGCTTCATCACTGTATCATTCCTCCTCTCCTGTGTAGGAAAGATCTACCAACTTACTTCTAATGGAGAGAATTTAGTAAAAGTCGTGGAGTATCACTGTTGAAGTTAGGTTAGGAAAGGATATACAGCTTTTCTCTCTGTCTCTCTCTCTCTCTCTCTCTCTCTGTGTGTGTGTGTGTGTGTGTGTGTGTGTGTGTATAGATGTGTCCTTCAATCACACT
>NW_026592767.1:0-4326 GCF_907164565.1 Psammomys obesus | reverse complement strand
CACACACACACACACACACACACACACACACACACACACACACACACCCCAAACCAACAAAACAGGGCTTTTTTTCCCCAGCTAGGCTAGATAGGTAGGGAGTTCCCAGGATAGGCTTGTCTCTATATCCCCAGCACTAGTCATATAGATTCATGTCATCACACCTGGCTTTCCTGTGTATGCTGCAGATCAGAATCTAGGAACTCATGAGTGTGCAATGAGCACTTTACCCACTCAGTCATCTCTGCTGACCATGTTTGGAGATATTTCAAAATCATACTCAGTATGGGTAAAACTGGATTTTAAGTTGCTAATAACTTTCCCTAATAACCCTCCCTTTTAAAATTAGTTTTTCTTTTCTTTTTAAAAAAAGAGTTCTTTATCTATTTTGTTTCACTTTGTTTTGCTTTTTAGAAAAAGTGTATTGAGTGTAGCCCAGGCCACTCTTGAATTTGCAGTGGTCCTCCCGCCTTGACCTCATGAGTGCTCCCACAGTAATGTGCTATCACTCCTGGCTCTATAGTCCTCACCAAATTCTTCAAACCATGATTTTGTTGTTTTCTTTCCTTCTTTCTTTCTTTCTTTCTTTCTTTCTTTCTTTCTTTCTTTCTTTCTTTCTTCCTTCCTTCCTTCCTTCCTTCCTTCCTTCCTTCCTTCTTTCTTTCTTTCTTTCTCCCCCAACAGCATATTTCAACTCACTTGACAAATTCTGAAGACTTTACGTTTAGAATAGATTCCAAATCTGATTGGGTCTCCTTTCCTCTATGACTATCTGCTTCTTGTTTCCTGTCTTAGTTAGCCACAATAATTCTGTATGAGAAGCCATCCCAGAGTCCACTGTCTTATACCAAAAATTCACGCTTACGGACCTGTAGTTGCCCTTGGCAACGCTCCCTTCCAATGAGCAATCGACAGTCCTGCATCCATTTCTCCCCCTCTTGGGGGACGACACTTTGATCTCTTGGGTTGCTGCGCCTCTTTATCTGCCTGCAACTCACCACTGCTGTGGCGTGAGAACATGTCCCGTCCCTCTCACCGCCATGGACACTGTATGAACTTCAGGGTTGGAGTATAAGCTGAAAATAGATGCTCTTCCCTCTCCAGGCAGCGTGGAGTGAAAATGTGCCTAAAAGGACATTTTCTACTTACTGTGCAATGTGGCCTTGCTGGGACATTCCTCGTGAAGCTTCTAGAAATAAATTTGTAGACAGGACAGTGGAAGGGAGATACAAAGAGCTGTTTTCCAGTCACCAATTGGTCAGACCTTGCCTGAAACCAATGTTACTTGTGCAGTCTGGCTTATATTTAAGCTATTTTGCTGTGCGTTTCTCAGTTTCTCTTAGAACCGAGAAACGTTCCAATAGAAAGTTTAAACTAGAGTCATTCATACTCCAAGTTCCACGCTGCCCTGCAGACACAGAAGAAAGGCAATGTTCAATAAGACCCGGTGCTTGAGGAGCTTGCTATATATCACCTCATGAGATCTTCAGGCAATCTTCCAAGGTAAGAGTTCTATGCCTTAGATTTAAAACAATGGAAGTAGAGGTTCAGGGTCATAACCATGTTTCCCAAACTTCTCTCTCATTTTGCTTCAGTGCTGAATGGGTGAAAGAGGAAGTGGTGTGTGATGATGCTGTGATTTATAATGCCTGCATGCCAACCCTTTGTCTAAATGAGCCTTCATTCCCATCACCACATTTCCTATTGATTTATTACTTTTACACATCTAAGCTTTACTTTCTATGCTGCTATGGCATTGCTGGGCCTTGTAGCCATTCTGACAAGAATGCAGATATCCTGGTTGATACTTAATGTTGCAAACATAAAGGTCTCCACATTCTTGATGAAGCTGAAGATAGAAGCACATATTTAACAGCTCTGATCAATAAGACATTTACCCAAATGAGCACATTGATTCTACTTTCACCTGCAGCAATGGGCTCTCTACAGTTCTCCCCCTTGGTCACATTCAGTGTAGAGAATTGACAATTACAACGCTGCTGGGGATCAATGAGAACAGAAATCACATTTAGCAATGGCTGGTAGCATCTGGAGCCATAGCTCTTGGTAATTAAATGGGTTCCAATCAAAGTGGCAGAGTGTTTTTAGCCAACTCTTTACTCTCTTCAAGGATTATTTCTTATCAGGTAGACAGTTTTAATGTAGACCCTAATGTTCTGGATAGATATTAAAGGATTGATTCTCTAGAGCTGGAGATATGGCTCAGTGATTAAGAACACTTGCCTGCTCTTTCACAGCATTTGGGTTTGAGTTCCAGCTCCTACATGGTAGCTTACAACCTACAGTTCCAAGAGACCAGACACCCTTTTTTGGCCTCTCCAGATACCAGGCACACATATGGTACACATACATCAACGCAGGCAAAACACTACCCATATAAAATAAAAATAAATAATAAAAACAAAAGCATTGGTTTTCTAATGGAGGAGGGTCTATATCTCTGTCCATAGAGGTGACACTGAGCTGGCTCATGTGTTTTAAGGTGAGAAAGCTTTGCATCAAGACTTGTAGACTCCTGGCTGTCTGTGTCACTTTAGCAAGACATGAGGGCACAGCATACTTCCAGAGCTGTGAGGGCAAAATCAATAATCAGTTTGTAGGTTCTTTATGACTTGTGTTTTATAATTGGCTTTTACTGTACATTACAGTTCATAAAAATGGCAGTCCCAACCCTGGTATTTTTTCCTTCTTCTTCTTACTTTGTTCTTTCAAAATTTATAATTTATCTCAACACCAGCTGTTTTCTCTAACAGCATATGTAGTTTGATCCTCATTTCGTAAATATAGCATCTCTGGCTGTGCCCATGTCTGTGTGCTGAGGCTCTCCCTTGGTTCCATCTTCCACAAGGGGTACTTAGGCTAGAAATGCCAGAGAAGCTCCATATCCTATGCCAACTGTGAATTAATAGAAGTGGCTGTTAGAGTCCTGTGTTGAGGGTTGTAAGCCAGGCTGTCTCTAGGTTTGGTTGGAAAGAATGCTGTAATCAATTAACAATGTCTGCACAGGGGCGGGGCACCCTTCCCAGATGTCTGAAATGGAGCATTAAAGAATGTGCACTTACACGTATTTTTCATGCATGGATTCAGTAAGGCATAGATAATCCTTTTCATCTTGTCTTAGGCTGTTCTTCGCTTTTTGGGCCACAGTTGTCACATTGGAAAGATGAGAAAAACAGACTAAAGGCCAAAGATCTGGGATTAGGTTCATTGATCCAGAAAAATAGGAACCTCAAGCTGAAAGGAGCTTACAAAGATACCCCAAGCAGAGGTCTGGGGCCACACGTGTCTGTGCGACACAGTCCATGGTGGTGTTAGTGCTGGACTCAGCTTCATTCAGGAGAAGACATCTAAGCATTGGCTCTTAGCAGCTGATGACAAGGGTAACTTTGGACTATCCTGGAAAAAAGGCATTTTTAATGTGGACTTTACTATATAATACATCATAACATTGGTTCTTACTCCTAATGTTCTGATTCTTTAACACAGTTCCTCATGTTGTGATGACCCCAATCATAAAATTATTTTTGTTATTATTTCATAAGTGTGATTTAGTTACTATTATGAATCATAATTTAGTAAATAGTTTTGGGGATAGAGGTTTGTCAAGGGACAGTGACCCACAGGCTGGGCACTGCTACATTATAATCACTAGATAAATATTTAAAACTTCATCTTGTTCAAGATCAGAAACTATTAATTTTAAACTATATTTGCAATTTAGTTAAGCATAGGTTTCTAAGTGTCTTGTCACCTTGAGTATTCAAGTTTTACATTAGTCCTTGCTCAGCTTCCAGTTAAGGCCCTAACTAATAGATCACAGGATTGGAATAAGTAGGCTATGAAAGATCTGACCCTAAGTTAGTCTACTTATGGGCTACTTAGTAAATCAATAGGCAGAGGCAGGTGGCTTTCTGAGTTTGAGGCCAGCCTACATGGACTGCAGAATGCAGACCTGTGTGACCCCAGACCCTCGCTTGTGGTATCTTTGTAAGCTCTCTTCACTTGAGGTTCATATTCTTCTAGATCAAGGAACCTAAGCCCAGTACTTTAGCCTTTAGACTGTTTTTCTCATCTTTCCCAATGTAACAGCTGTAGCCTGGAGAGTGAAGATTAGCCTAAGACAGCATGAACAGTATCCATTGTCAGTGCCTCACTGAGTCTGTGCATGAAAAATCCATGTAAGTTCTTCATTTCAGACATCAGGAAAGGGTTTCTCTCTCTCCTTTTTTCTCTCTATCTTTCTCTCTCTCTCTCTCTCTCACACACACACACACACACACACACACACACACACACACACACACA
>NW_026592766.1:0-3042 GCF_907164565.1 Psammomys obesus | reverse complement strand
TTTATATGTGTATAATTCCAACTATATAAGGATTTGTGAGTTCATCTCTTTAATCGGTAATTGAGTTATGACTTAGATAATTACTTATTAATTTTGATCTTTGTACATTTTTTCAGGAAATAGTTGAAAGAAGTAAAAGTAATATAACTCAGTCCTCTCTTTCTCACCTCTTGTCTGGTTTTACAAAGACAGATTTTTTTTTAAATCTTAACAAATATATTCTGCTAACCTATGGGCCGTGCAATAAACTCATGATGGACTTCAGACCTGGGATAGTTCCTAAGACTCTGCTGTGTTGTCAGTACTGTGCTGTATGCATGAGCATCCTTATGATACATGGTGACTAGTCATTGTGATAACAAGAAAGCCTGCTCAAATGGGCACAGAAGGAAGAATTGCATTTCTGTGTAATGGATAGGAAGACAAAATGTTAACCTCCCTTTTGATGACCTGGGCTTATTGATGGCTTCTGTCTTCTTAAATAATATAGTCATAGCTAGCAGGAGGTGATGTATTTGTTGCATAGTACTCATGATTCTGTCATCAGGTTTAAGTAGGATGGGTCACAGAGGAGTACCCTGGTGAGACTTTTCTTGTTTGTTGCTAGTATTTGTACTCTAACTACAAACATATTCCAGGGTGGTGAGTGCTGTGCATTTGGGGACTGAAACAGTTGGCTGTTACACAGATTCGGAGCTTAAAGGAGAAGTGACATCTTAACATTACAACTTCTGGTCTACCTGCTTCTGTATTCACTTCTAGTCTACTATGAAAAACTTTGCATATCCCCAGAATATGCTTTTTTTATACATCTTTATTAATGCATTAACATATTTTAATCCATAAAGAGACTTTTCCTATGAATTATTTATTTGTTGTTGAAAATGTTTTTAAAGTGATAGATAGATAGATAGATAGATAGATAGATAGATAGATAGATAGATAGATAGATAGAGATAGATAGACAGACTAAGAGTCAGCAAAGAGATTAGTTTAAGATATCATTTAATTGCTCATTTGTGGCTTCTTATATAGAGTGAATTTATAATATCACACAAGGTTCATATATTTCTGCTAACAGTTAAATGTACATTGTTTACTAGTATTTATTATTGTCAAGTCTTCTCTGCAACCATATTTTATGATTTGATATTGATTCATGATAAAAATACTAGCTGTAAATTATTCACTGTTATTGATTGGAAATTATAAGATTGTAATCTTATTGAAATAAAGAAAGGATTAATTTGTATCTATTAATATTGGAAAAGATTAATCTACTAGGCCTTTTATAGTTATTTAGATGCATATGCTAATAGGAATTTTATCTAAATTAAAAAAAGACTAAGACACATGGTCATTGTAGTAAATGATATTGTACTTCTTAATTTTAAAAACTATTTGCATAGATTAACTTATATAGTAAGTTAGCTTAGTGTGTCACCGTGGGGCTCCTGTTTGCAATTCTAGTACTGTTACAGCTTAGTGAAAATGGTAACTCAGTTGCATATGTTTGCACGGGATGTTCTAAACCTGTAATTATTAAATGCATTTCTACATTTGTTGCAGTAACTTGGATTTCTGTTTGCAGAGCGTCCTCTTCACTACACAGAGAATGTGTTGGAACAGGTGCTTCAGTGGAGTTCATTAGCTGAGCCTGGTTCTGCTTATCTCGTGGTGAAGAGATTCTTGACCATTGACACAATTAAACACTGCAGAGGTAGGTATGCCCCTGTCACTTTGCAGAGGTGTCTAAAGGTTCAAGTGGCTGGAGAGTGGTTATTAAAGGTACAAGTGGTGTCTGGAAATGAAGAGAAGGAATAGCCAAATACAGAATCTGATCCATAGTGTTGTGCAGAAGTTCAGTGTGTAGCACTGTGGTGGTGGCTGGCTCGTCTGATGCTCCATGTTGATGTTCTGGAGAGAGTGCCTGTACTCCTATGTTTATGTTTATGCATGTTCCAGTTTTTATAGCATGGCGAGTCATCTTTAATAATGTTGACATTTCTGCTCATTTGAGAATCTCACGCTCTCTGGCCTCTGAGAGTGAATGTGTGGTATAAGCCTCACTATTATTTTGATAGCATTAGAAATCAAATAATCACAAATGCAGGGATACCTCATTTAACTTGAAAGAATGGAAACACGCTACAAAGTTCAACAAGAAGTCAGCTAGCACAACAATCCATGGACAATGATCTCTCAACATGGATGAGATTAAAAGCTTGATGTTGAAACTTTCCCTCTCTTGTTGTCATCCATTGACAACTTCAAACAGCCTTTCAGCTGGGCTTATCCTCGGCCATCCTCAGAACTAGGCATTCATGTCTGCTAGTATAAAGTTTTCTGTTACTTTGATAAGTAATGTCAGTAATAGTCATTATTACTTATTATTCATTTACAATTAACTAAGCACTAGAGACACCGGAGTTCATTTACAGTTTTGAAAATATTTTATTTACTATTTAAACATGAATAGTAATATGTTTGGCTCAAATCCACCTACCATTTCCTCCCCTTCAGTCTCTCCTCTTACTTTTTTACCACTTATAGTGGTTTGAGTAAGAATTGTTTGGATGCTTGGTCCCAGCTGGTGAACTGTTTGGAAAGGATTCAGAGGATTGGCCTTGTTGCAGAGGTGTGTCACTGAGAGTAGGCTTTGAGGTTTCAAAATTCCAGGGCCAAGTGTAGTAGTCAGGATTTCATTGCTGTGAAGAGACACCATGACCAAGGCAACTCTTACAAAGGCAAACATTTCATTGGGGCTGGCTTACGGTTTCAGAGGTTCACTCCATCATCATCATGGCAGGAAGCATGCCAGCATGCAGGCAGACATGGTTCTGGAGGAGCCTAGAGTTCTGCATCTTGAGCCACAGGAAGCCAGGAGGAGACTGTGATTCCACACTGGGCAGAGCCTAAGCATAGGGCACTTCAAAGCCCACCCCTACATTGGTGCTTTTTCCAACAAGGCCACACCTCCTAATAGTGCCACTCCCTGCTGGACAAACATTCATACACTTGAGTCTATGAATTCTATCTCTA
>NW_026592765.1:0-7511 GCF_907164565.1 Psammomys obesus | reverse complement strand
CTTTCTTACTCCTTCCATCCACTCATCTCTCCTTCTTCCTCCCCACCCTCTGTCTATTAATACCGTTTAGTGCTGCCAGTATATATGTAGACGTGGGAGCATCTGCTACCTCATAGGCAGCCTGAAGAAAACCGACTCTCTCTCAACAGCCATGAATTGCCAATAGCTCCTTAGACAGAGGTGGGACTTCATGAACTCCTCCCTTATCCACACACAGATTTTTGTCTAGTTTGATCTTGTGCAAGTCTGAGCATGCAGTCTTAACCATGAGTCTCTGTGTGCAAATTCATTGTCATGTCCAGGAAATACTGTTTTGCTTACAGTCTTTCGGTTCCATGCTGCTACTGATCCCTGAGCCTTGAAAGGAGGGAGTGTGGAATAGGAGTCTCATTTGGAACTACACGCTCCACAATGTCTTACTCTCTGCACAGTGACCTGTTGACAATCTCTATTAATTGGTATCTACTGCAAGAAGAAGCTCCTTTGATGAGACTTCAGAGCTGCACTGATCTATGCACATAAAGACAAGAACTTAAGTGCAATTTATTCCTGTGTCCAATTAACATCATAATAGTACTAGGTTCTTACCTTGGGCCTTTCAAAGAAGTTTGGGTCAATTTTCATTTTACAATTGAAAATTAGAGAAAGTAACTTGTCCCACATTCCACAGTTAGTAAATACTATTTTTTGACAACAAATTGATCTACTGTTTAAGAGTCTTAAAAATTGAAACTAGAAGGGTTGGTGTGGGAAAACTCTTGTAGATGAGCTCAGTTTGATTGCAGACTTTTTAAAATTAATTTTTATGTTTTTAATATTAATTACAGGTTATTTACTTTGTATCCCAGCCATAGCCCCCTTCCTCATTCCCGCCCAACCCCACCCTCCCTCCCTTATCTCCTCCCTGTCCCTTTCTAAGTCCACTGCTAGGGGAGGTCCTCGTCTCCTTCCATCTGATTCTAGTTTATCAGGTATCTTCAAGACTGGCTGCAGTGACTGCAGACTCTTAAATCCTCATCAGTCATTGAGTTCTTAATTCCACCAATGTATAATGCAATAGTTTCTCATTTTATAGCACCGTCTTTTTGCTTTATTCTATTGCAAATTATTCTTTTGTCAAATGCATTCTTTACCTTCATTCCTCTAAATAAACTTAGCTTTCTGCAACATTCACCTTACTTTAAATCTCTGTTCTCACACCTGATCGTATGAATGCAGCAAGCGAGATCTCGACCCCTGAACTTCAGGGTGTCTTTAGGTCTGCATGACAGTCGCAGTGTGAGGAAATGTGAGGAGATTGTGCTATTTAGCTTCTGGATTCTTCTAATGAGGCTAAAAAGGACAGAGAAGGTCTGTATAATTTATTTTCTAGATTAAATGACACTGGTGTCAACCTAGACCATCTCTGGAGTATCTTTTAGCTGTTTGTCTGTTATTCTTCATAAAAGTAAAGAAAATATGTTAGGGAAAGCTTAGCTAGCTTTGTAGATCTAGCGTTAAATACCTCCAGGTATTTGTAAGGCCATGGATGTTATACCAGTCCTGCTGCCCTCAAATTTAAGTATCAAAGAAAAAGTACTTTATGAACTATCTACTTTTTATATCATGACAGATATCTGATCACTTCCTCTTTTAAATAGAAAGAAAGTTTTTCTTAGATTCACTGTTATCCTTTCAGTGATAATATTCTTCCAATGTTGTCTAATTATCTATATTTCTGGTTGTTTAAAGTTTACATGTACTATCTTAGCTGTTGATTGACTACCGTTGTTCAGACCATGTGGTTATAAGACTACAAGGGTTTAAAAGTTAGGATAGGAAGCAAGGTTTTATGTGCACACTGGGATGGAGTTTCCCAAGCAGGAATGCCCTCCATGATTGTTAAATGTGCAGAAAATCAGGACGGTGCAGGGTTAGCTGGCTGAGAGAAATGTGAGAAGCTTTCTGTGTGTGGCCTGCTTTTATAGCAGGTAGCAAGCGGCACCACCACAGCGCCCCAGTGCTTCATTGTATCTTCTTGATAGGCATGAGTCAGTGCTTGTGTCGATGTCTCTGTAAACATCCCTCTGTAATCGTTGCAGAACTCTAGCAGAGGAAAGAAAGCATTTCTAAGGTGGCATTAAATGATTTTTAATTTTTTTAGTGTTTTTGATCTGATTCTTCCCCTTCCCTAAGTCCTTCCCGTCCTCTCTTGTTCCCTACCCACCGAACTATATGTTCTTTCCCAAAAAGCAAACAAAAAACCAATACAAACACCAGAAAACAAAATAAAACACACCCCCCCCCAGAAAAAAACCCTCCAAACTGTAACCAAATAAAAGAACACACAGGCAGACACACACATACAAACACAAAACAAACAAAAAGCTGTGGACTCTGTTACATATTAGCCAATTACTTCTGAACATAAGGCCTGCCCAGGAGTGGTTGGTATACTCAGTATCATTACATTTGAGAAAACTGATTTTCCCACTGCCAGAGGATATAAATCACAGTTTAGTAGTTAACCTGTAGCCCAGTAGTTACGTTTTCATTAATTAATTAATTATTTTTTCAGACAATTGGGTGAAGCATTCTTTCAAAGTACAATGTTAGCCCGTTATTTCCTGCATTCATGTTACAAGGGTGGAAAAAGAAATCCTACTTCTAAATTGCGATTGCCCTTAATTCATGTGAAAGTATATTTGCAGCTGTACATTTAATCATTCAGGAATTAATATATATCCCACAAGTGAATGAGCTGCTAGGGAAATACCATAAGTAAATGTTTTGATTGAAGGACTTTCTGTTAGTAGCTGTTAGTTGGTCCCCAAATAGGAATAACAGACTGCTTAAAACATTTTACTCTCTATTCCATGAATTTTCCCATTGATGTTTTAATGGAGTTTGATTGGTACTTAGATTGTCAAAGCAAAACAACCTCTTTGTTCCAGTTAAGTCTACGTGCATTACAAATTGGAATTGGCTTTTTAAATTGGCTATAGAGTTTGTTTATTTTTTTATTTTATTAATTCCACTTTATTCATTTTGTATCCCCCCATAAGCCCCCCCTCCTTCCCTCCCTCCCCTTTCTGCATATAGAGTTTTTAACAAGTCAGTTTCTTAAATAATGATTTACACCAATGAATATGTCTTTAAGTAACCTTGACTTTCTTACATTTTGTGATAGATTTGGGATATCTTAGGTATTCAGTCTCCTCCGACTCTGTGTTGCCAAATGTCTCTTAAACCAGAGTGATTGCCTATCCTAGAATTATTATGCCATTTGTGATATTCACTGCAGCCTACAATTTGAATATAAAGAAAAATAATGTAAGCAAAGACAGCGTGGTTTCACTGACAATTTATTGGAAGAAGACTTTCATTTAAGAAGGAAATCATTCTTAAAAGCACTAAGAAGAGACGTTAAAGATCTTTTTACCATTCTTAAGATTTTAAAAATGCTTAGTGACCAAGTAGGTATCAGTTCTTTGAGCCCAAGATTAAGTAGATATAGCCACATTTTCTTTCCCTGAGTAACAGATATCTGATGTTTCAGCATCTTGATGAAACAAGTTGTCACAGACCTTGTTCAGCAAGTGTGAGGCCCTGGCTTCAATCTCTAGCAAGTTTAAGGAGTTTCACTAAAATGTCATTTGCTAAGTGTCTCTTCTTCCCTAAGTATCTGGTCTTAGATATCATTGTCACTGTCTGCCTGTTTAGTATTTGTCATTCGTTTGTAGATGTGTGTGTTTGCCTTGAATTTTACTGATTTTTGTGATTTTTTTCTCATTTTCTGGAATAAACATATGAATCTGCTTGAAATCTTTCACTTCCCAACTTTAGAACTTTATTGTACAATGTTTGCTCTATTTTAAGGATTTTAGTTTCATAAGCTGTCCTACTTTGCCCAAGATATTTAGAATGTAGTCATCAAGCTACGATCAAATGGAAGGAGAGGAGGACCTCCCCTATCAGTGGACTTGGAAAGGGACAGGGAGGGTCGGGTTTGGAGGGAATGAGGGAAGAGTCTATGGCTAGGATACAAAGTAAATAACCTATGATTAATATAAATAATAAAAATTATTTAAATAATAAGTAGGAATAGATTTTAGAATCATACAGCATTTTATTACTGCTCATTCATTTAAGATAATGAGATAATGTGGTTTACTTTTATCCAAGTACATGGAGTAAATATTTCTTGTCACTACTTAAAAGTCAAACTGTGTTTGTTCAGGAGCAGCATTTCATTCCTGAGAATCATTTAGTGTCATGGGCATTGTTGTTATGAGTTAATTAACTTGAAAAGAAAGATAATAATAGCCCTCTGGTTTAATTTCTCCCTTAAGGATTAAAAGTTGAAACATTTGAGATAAAGAGAGAAACTTTATTTAAGCCTCTATTTATACTTCATCATAACTATTATTCGAAGAACATCTTTTCTTCCATTTTATTCATTCTAATTTTCTGCTTCTTCATCACAAGTAAAGTTTAAATTTAGCCTTATGTAAGCTTCCAGAATAAAAAAATTTATATTGTTGAATCAATATAAATTTTATATTGTTGAATTTGTATATTTTAATACAAATTATTTTTAAATTACTCCTATAAAATTTCACTCATAAGAATCAAATCTTAATTATATGAATAGAAAAGAAATGGTTTAAACAATGTAAATGTAGCTCAAATGCAAATCCATGTATATTTATAGATTTATATTGTTGTATTTGACAGATGCCTTTAGATTCAGTTCATGTTAGATTTAAGCAGTCCAAATGTAGCAGCTTTTGGCCAAGCATGCTTGGACAGTTTAGACCTTTACTGTTAATAGGCTTAAGAAAATCATAGCAAAAATGGAACTATAAGTTATAATCTAGTTTAAATTATTAGTATTCCACTCTCCAAAGAGTCTTCCTAAATTCACATATGTATATACAAGTTTAGAGTTTCAACCTAAACCACTTCCGGGGAAAATACTACCTTGAAAGTGTTTGATAATGGTCCTTGGAGGTCACTGTCGACTATGGATATCCAGATAGTTTCCAGTAGACAAATTCTGTAGGAAGAAAACAAATTGGTAAGCTTTATTAGCTTTTTGTTTTGTGCAGGACTCTACAACAGGAAATTTAAAGGACTGTTAAGCATCATCTTTACCCAGAGAGAAGAAAAAAATCTCAATGTCCAAAATGTATTTTATATAAGACTACAAATACAAAATGCAGTGAATGACTGTTATGAGCCAAATGTTAATGTCGTGCTTTCAAGAACAAAAGATGAGTCTCACCACATCACTGCTGACACCCCCTCTCAAGTGGATTATCTTCCAGTGAGGGAAATGTATTCTTCATTCACTCTTGTTTCCATACAGAAAATAGACTTCTATGTTAGAGACTAACATAACTAAAATCTAGTTGTATGACTTTTTTACTTCTCAGATAACCATAGTAAGCCCCAACTTTCACATTTATGGATTTGATAACATTACATTTATTTTTTAAGCTGATTGAGACTCATAGGAGGTACAATATAATAATAACACTTATGGAAAGAAACTCAAATCAATCCCACTGAAATCAGGGACAAGGCAAGGCTTCCCGCTCTTTCCATATCTCTTCAACATTGTATGTGAAGTCCTAGCCAGAGCAATAAGACAACTAAAGGAGATCAAGGGGATACAAATTGGAAAGGAAGAGGTCAAGTGTCACTATTCGCAGATGATATGATGGTATACATGAGTGACCCCAAAAATTCAACCAGAGAACTCCTTCAGCTTATAAACACCTTCAGCAAAGTGGCTGGATGCAAAATTAACTCACTTTCAAAATTCTAAAGGAGTATTTATACCTTTATGTTTATTAAGAGTGTGTTGAAAGCTATGCCCTGATTTCATATTAGAAAATACATCACTTGACATGCTAGGTATATTTTGGAAACAATTTACTATGATTCTGTGTAATGAGAAGCACAGCATAGAAAAACTTTTTTTTTTTTCTTTCTGCAGTTATCACTGATAGTATAAATTGAAGAATCTGTCTGGTACAAATAGCCTAGCCAGTCATATCCCAGTATTCTTTTATTCATAATTTAGCTGTTTATAATCTAATTATAGAATTATACCATTTCCAAGCAAGTAACAGGTAGGAGAATAGATTCTAGGCATGAAAGCAAGTGTCTGTAGTTTCAGGTCTTTAAGACTTGTGCAGAGAATTGTAGGTTTGAGAACTCCCTAGAATAGTTGAGACCAGGGTGATATTTAGTATTCTAAAAATAGTTTGTTTTCTGTAATATCAAAATATTTTTATATAGTAGGCTTAATTTTTTAATTATCCACTATAGAATTAAGGGAGAAAAAAGCCCTTTTTCTCATTGGTGGTGCTAAATAAATCCACACTGGTTAATGAAAAATGAAGGGAACAGAGTGGGAATATGAACACATTTCATTTATTTAGGTGGTATTCCAGGTCAACTGTTCCTTACTTATAGAACTATGTTTAAAATACACTTTGAAGGAATGCTAACCCAATAAATGGAATAGACCACTAAGTCCAGTTTCTCTGCATCTTAGGAAATAGACATGCACTGTGCAACTGAAATGCAACAAAGGAAAATGAGGAATTTTGAAGTTGGAAGGTGTGTTGGCTATTAGCCTGCAAATGTTGGCTCTTTGACTTGGCCATGACTCACATTCCATTGGGGATCACTCATAGGTTCTGCCGGTTGTGTCTTTCAGGGAAGCTTCAGCAAAGGATTTTGGTTTTTTTGTTTGTTTGTTTGTTGTAAATTATGTCCAGACTCGAGGAAACAGTCTTTGTCAAACAAGAACAGAGACATATGTAGACCATTAGTAAACTGATTACTCAAAAATGGATAACCCAGTAAAACTGGGACTATACCAATTTGTTTCTTACCTACCTTTTGTAAGGAATAGGTCTCTTTTTCACATATAGGATCATATGTAAGAGACTGTGTGTCCTAGACCTGCATAATAATGGGCTACATTCTTTCCATCCTTCCCTTTCTCCACCTAGATTTGAGAATTAAATTTCTGTATGTAACATTTCATTTAGTCCTCCTACTGAGTTTCAGAGTTAGACACTAGGAGTTACTAGGCTTTATCTATGGAGAGACTAGAGTATGAAGACCTGCTAGTAAGTGGAGGAGCAAACATTAGAATAAAGATTTCTACTCCAGCCTACCTCCTACTCTGTCTTTAACTTTTACAGCCTGAAATCAACAGTAAATCTGACACTAGGTTTTTTAGGCTCAGATACAATCTATAAATTATCAGAATTACTTTCTCTCTCCTTACTAATCCTGCCTCTCCATACAGAAACTATTTTATTAGTGTTAGGGAGTACCAGTTAGGAGTTAGTATTTTTATTTTTTTTTCTTTATATCATTTTCTTGACTTTTATTTTCTAGTCATCTCCAAACATGGAACAATAAAACTGACCTAATTAAAAATATCAAGACCGCTAACTATTTTTTTTGTTAGAAAGAAAAATAATTATGTCCCACCTTAGCCCCCT
>NW_026592764.1:0-1247 GCF_907164565.1 Psammomys obesus | reverse complement strand
GTGTGTGTGTGTGTGTGTATGTGTGTGTCACATGTAGGTGGGAAGCAGGAATAAGCAGGTGAGTGAATGTGCACAAACAGTGTGGGTCAGGCCGAGGGGCGTGTAGGCGTATGTGATGTGTGGATTGGCTGAGGGTCTGTATGTGTCTCTATCGCCACCCAGGCAAGTGCTTGAATCAGTCAAGTATCACTGTGACTCGGAGTGTGTGTGGTGTGTGTGCGCGCGCGTGCGAGCGCGCGTGTGCGCGCAGGAAGGAGGGTGTCTGCCCCCAGCGTATCCCTCCCCACGCTGTCTTCTTTGGATCGAAGCTCCTGCCTCTTGCTTCTGCTTCCTCTGGTGGCACATGAACACGTGCACGCGCGCGAGCACACAGGCGCGCGCGCGGACACACACACACACACACACACACACACACACACTCCGAGTCACAGTGATACTTGACTGATTCAAGCACTTGCCTGGGTGGCGATAGAGACACATACAGACCCTCAGCCAATCCACACATCACATACGCCTACACGCCCCTCGGCCTGACCCACACTGTTTGTGCACATTCACTCACCTGCTTATTCCTGCTTCCCACCTACATGTGACACACACATACACACACACACACACACACACCACCTTGGCCACTCAGACCCCATTCGTGTACCACTGGATTTGCGTGTGCAGGTGACTCACTGGTAAATCTCTAAAGCAAGAACAGAGACAAGGAAGGCAGTCAAAAGTGGGAGCAGTTGGGGCAGAAATAAGGGAAGGGGGAGATGGAATCGAAGGGCACAGAGCAAGGGAAGGCTGCAAAGAGATTAAGCTCCAGGATGGAGCAGAAATCTGGGGCTGAACTTAGGCCTGGAGGCGGTTCCCGTAGCTGTGACCTCTCTCCTTCCCTCCCCCTTCCCTTATTTCTGCCCCAACTGCTCCCACTTTTGACTGCCTTCCTTGTCTCTGTTCTTGCTTTAGAGATTTACCAGTGAGTCACCTGCACACGCAAATCCAGTGGTACACGAATGGGGTCTGAGTGGCCAAGGTGGTGTGTGTGTGTGTGTGTGTGTATGTGTGTGTCACATGTAGGTGGGAAGCAGGAATAAGCAGGTGAGTGAATGTGCACAAACAGTGTGGGTCAGGCCGAGGGGCGTGTAGGCGTATGTGATGTGTGGATTGGCTGAGGGTCTGTATGTGTCTCTATCGCCACCCAGGCAAGTGCTTGAATCAGTCAAGTATCACTGTGACTCGGAGTGTGTGTG
>NW_026592763.1:0-2235 GCF_907164565.1 Psammomys obesus | reverse complement strand
TCACCTTGGACAACATCCAACTGATAATAAATCAAGGAACTAAACAAGACAACTGAAACAAGGGCCCTGGGATCTAAACAGGGAGTACTGAAAAAAGAAAAATGGCTAATAGCTCAAAAATGTTCATTGTTTCTCAGAATTAGGGATTTGCAAATCAAAACAACTTTGAAATTACATTGTTTCCCACTCTGAATGGCAAATCAACTGACAACTGAAAGGCTGAAGAGGTGTGAGGGAAAGGAAATTAACATTTCACTGTTGCTTGGATTGAAAAGTGGTGAAGCCACTATGAAAACTAGTGTGACGGTCTCAAAAAGCTAATAAAGAATCTACCACATGACATATGCCTAATGGACTCCACATTCTACTCCAAATGTACTTGCTTAACTATGTTAATTTCTGCTCTACTCCCAATAGCTGGAAAATGGATTGAACTTAAATGTCTTTCAACTTACAAATGGATAATAATAATGTTGTACATGTACACTATGAAATACTATTCATCTGCAAAGAAAAATGAGAACAAGAATTTTGTAACCCTCCTCCATTGCTGATGGGAATGTAAACTTGTACAACCGCTATGGAAATCAATCTGGTGCTTTCTCAGACAATCAGGTATACTGCTTCCTCAAGATCCAGCTACACCACTCTTAGGTTTATATTCAAAAGATGTTTAAGTACACAATAAGGACATTTGCTCAACCATGTTTGTAGCAGCTTTATTCATAATAGCCAGAACCTGGAAACAACCCAGATGTCCATCAACAGAGGAATGGATATAGAAATTGTGGTACTTTTACACAATGGAATACTACTCAGCGATTAAAAACAAGGAAATATGAATTTTGCAGGCAAATGATGGGATCTAGAAAAAAATCATCCTGAGTGAGATATCCCAGGAGCAGAAAGACACACACAGTGTATTCTCACTTATAAGTGGGTACTAGACCTATAAGATAGGATAAACATACTAAAATCTGAACACCTAAAGAAGATAAACAAGAAAGAGGACCAGGGGTAAGATGATCAATATTTACCTAGAAAGACAAAGGGTATCAACATTGGAAGTAGGAGAAAATAAGTAATAGGACAGGAGCCTACCACAGAGGGCACCTGAAAGACTCTACCTGGCAGTGTATCAAAGCAGATGCTGAGACCCATAATCAAGTAATCAAGCCTTTGGCAGAGTTCAGGGAATCATATGAAGGAAGGAGGAGTTAGTATTACCTAGAGGAGACAGAAGCCACACAAGGTCCAAATATATCAGGGCACAGGGGTCTTCTATGAAACTGTTTTTTCAACCAAGGACCATGCATGGATATAACCTATAACCCCTGCTCAGACATAGCCCATGGTAGCTCAGTATCCAAGTGGGTTCCCTAGTAAGGGAAACAAGAATTATTTCTGACATGAACTCAATGACTGGCTCATTGAGCTCCCCCTCATCCCCAAGGGAGGAGCAGCCTTACTAGGTCACAGATAAGGACATTGCAGCCAGTCCTGAAGATACCTGATAAGCTAGGGTCAGATGGAAGGAGAGGAGGACCTCCACTATAAGTGGACTCAGAAGGGGGCAGGGAAGAGATGAGGGAGGGAGGGGAGGATTGAGAGGGAAAGAAGGAGGGGGCTACAGCTGGGATACAAGTGAATGTATAAAATTATTTTAAAATAAAAATAAAAAAGAATTTTGTAGGTGGAGAGTAGCCTTACCAGTCCACAGAGGAAGACAATACAACCAGTCCTGATGAGACCTGATAAGCTAGGGTCAAATGGAAACGGAGGAGGACCTCCCCATCAGTGCACTTGGAGAGGGGCATGGGAGGAAATGAGGGAGGGAAAGTGGAATGATGAGGGAATGAGGGAGGATGCTACAGCTGGGATACAAAGTGCATAAACTGTAATTAATATAAAATATAAGAATGAAAAAATTTTAAAAAGACTTTAAAAAAAGAATTTTGTAGGTAAATGGTGAGAACTAGAAAAGATCACATTGAGTGAGGTATCTCAGACCAAGACAGACAAACATTACATGTTCTCTCTCATTGCAGGCTTCCTAGGTACAAATATTCAATGTCAGTACATATTCTGGAGCAACGGCAAAAAGAAAGAAAGTAAAAAGATTTCACTGCATGTAGGAGACTGGGAAACACATAAAGAGGAAGAGTGGGGTTAAGTGATCTGATTAGGTAAATGGCACAAGACTGGGTCTAGTTAGGAAAGGGAGAAGAAGATAAA
>NW_026592762.1:0-2104 GCF_907164565.1 Psammomys obesus | reverse complement strand
TGGGTCTTGATAAAACTAAAAAGTTCTAAGTAGATAACAAAACATCACTAGATACATACAAAGATCAAAGGATGAAATAAAATCTTTATCTACTTATTCAAACAAGGGCCCTGTGATCTAAACAGGGAGCACTGAAAAAAGAAAAATGGCTAATAGCTCAAAAATGTTCATTGTCCCTCAGAATTAGGGATTTGCAAATCAAAGCAACTTTGAAATTACATTGTTTCCCACTCTAAATAGCAAATCAAATGACAACTGAAAGACTGAAGAGCTGTGAGGGAAAGGAAATTAACATTTCACTGTTGCTTGGATTGAAAAGTGGTGAAGCCACTATGAAAATTAGTGTGGAAGTCTCAAAAAGCTAATAAAGAATCTACCATGTGACATATGCCTAATGGACTCCACATTCTACTCCAAATGTACTTGCTTAGCTATGTTGATTTCTGCTCTACTCACTATAGCTGGAAAATGGATTGAACTTAAATGTCTTTCAACTTACAAATGGATAATAATAATGTCGTACATGTACACTATGAAATACTATTCATCTGTAAAGAAAAATGATAACAAGAATTTTGTAACCCTCCTCCACTGCTGGTGGGAATGTAAACTTGTACAACCACTATGGAAATCAATCTGGTGCTTTCTCAGACAATCAGGTATACTGCTTCCTCAAGATCCAGCTACACCACTCTTAGGTATATATCCAAAAGATGTTCAAGTACACAACAAGGACATTTGCTCAACCATGTTTGTAGCAGCTTTATTTGTAGTAACCAGAAACTGGAAACAACCCAGATGTCCATCAACAGAGGAATAGATACAGAAATTGTGGTACTTTTACACAATGGAATACTACTCAGCAATTAAAAACAAGGAAATCATGAATTTTGCAGGTAAATGATGGGATCCAGAAAAAAATCATCCTGAGTGAGATATCGCAGGAGCAGAAAGACATGAACAGTATATTCTCACTTATAAGTGGGTACTAGACCTATAAGATAGGATAAACATACTAAAATCTGTACACCTAAAGAAGATAAACAAGAAAGAGGACCAGGGGTAAGATGACCAATATTCACCTAGAAAGACAAAGGGGATCAACATTGGAAGTAGGAGAAAACAATTAACAGGACAGGAGACTACCACAAAGGGCACCTGAAAGACTCTACCTAGCAGTGTATCAAAGCAGATGCTGAGACCCATAATCAAGCCTTCAGCAGAGTGCAGGGAATCATATGAAAGAAGGAGGAGTTAGTATGACCTAGAGGGGACAGGAGCCACACAAGGTCCAAATATATCAGGGCACAGGGGTCTTCTACGAGACTGTTTTTCCAAAGGACGATGCATGGATATAACCTGTAACCCCTGCTCAGACATAGCCCATGGTAGCTCAGTATCCAAGTGGGTTCCCTAGTAAGGGGGACAAGAATTATTTCTGACATGAACTCAATGACTGGCTCATTGAGCTTCCCCTCACCCCCAAGGGAGGAGCAGCCTTACTAGGTCATAGATAAAGACATTGCAGCTAGTCCTGAAGATACCTGATAAGCTAGGGTCAGATGGAAGGAGAGGAAGACCTCCCCTATCAGTGGACTCAGAAGGAGGCAGGAAAGAGATGAGAGAGGGAGGGGAGGATTGGGAGAGAAAGAGGGTGGGGGCTACAGCTGGGATACAAGTGAATGTATAAAATTATTTTAAAATAAAAATAAAAAAGAATTTTGTAGGTGTAGAGTAGCCTTACCAGTCCACAGAGGAAGACAATACAACCAGTCTTGATGAGACCTGATAGGCTAGGGTCAAATGGAAACAGAGGAGGCCCTCCCCTATCAGTGCACTTGGAGAGGGGCATGGGAAGAATTTTGTAGGTAAATGGTGAGAACTAGAAAAGATCACATTGAGTGAGGTATCTCAGACCAAGACAGACAAACATTACATGTTATCTCTCATTGCAGGTTCCTAGGTACAAATATTCAACGTTAGTACATATTCTGGAGCAACGGCAAGGAAGTAAAAAGATTTTACTGCGTGTAGGAGACTGGTAAACACAAAAGTGGAAGAGTGGGGTTAAGTGATCTGATTAGGTAAACGGCACAAGACTGGG
>NW_026592761.1:0-22460 GCF_907164565.1 Psammomys obesus | reverse complement strand
ATACATACATACATACATACATACATACATACATACATACATACATACATAAGGATGGCAATGGCAACTTTTCCACTGTGTGGTTTAGGTCAGTTTCTCTGCCAGTGATCAGGAATGTTGCAGGTGCTCTTGACAGTGATGTGTGGTCTCTAAAAGCTAAGAGGTCAGTGATGCTGGGCTGTATCTTCCCATGCTTTTTTGGTACTTCCTGAAGCCTCTGCTTGTTGCATGTGACTTGTCGCAGCATTAACAAGGTCATGAGGACAGTGTCATTGTGTCAGCCTGGGAGGAGCTGTTACCAGCATATCAGTTCTTACAACATCCTTATTTTCTGTGCCTTCTAACCAGGGTTTACAAAAAAAAAAAAAAAATCATTTATGTTCCACACTATACACTTAAGATTATAATAAAAAAAAAATCCAGGAAATGTAAGTTTCTTGCATTCTGAAATGAAAGTAACACTAATGCACTTGTACATACTGTTTGTTTGTTTGCTTGCTTGCTTGTTTTTTCCAAGACAGGGTTTTTCTGTGTGTCCTTAGCTGTCCTGAACTCATGTTGTAGACCAGGCTGGCCTCAAATTCATGGAGATCAGCCTGCCTCTGCCCCGAGTGCTGGGATTACAGGTGTGTGCCACCAAACCCACTTCCACTTGTACATCCTTTTAAATGTTTTCTTAAAACTGTGGTGAGAAAGTTGGCTGAGCATTTATAAGCATTTACTGTTCTTCCAGGGAACCCTGGTGCAGTTCTAATGTGCAAGCCCACACCTGGCCTTCTGCTTCACATCCCATTCCAGGGAATCTGATGCCATCTTCTGACCTCCACAGGCATCAGGCACACATGTGGTGTGCATACATGCATGCAGGCAAAACACTCATACACATAAGACAGATCTATAAAAAGAAAGTTTAAACTGGGTCATAGTTTTAGTATTACCTAACAGTAATAAAAATAAGTCCCTCAATAAATGATCCATATTGAATTATTTCTTTTACCTTGGTAAAATTAGCGTAATGTGATGATTAAATTGTAATAAGGATAACATCGTCCAATCTTCTTGAAGTTGTTTAGTTAATGTAATAAGAACCCAGTTGCACAAAGTCAAACTAAATGTTATCAGTAAGAACCACCAATCTGGTTGCACTAGGTGTTTCAGATCCATGCTGTGCAAATATGTGAAAGTGGGGGATTAAGTCTAAAACAAGTTAGGGGAAAAGATGCTTCTATGAGCAGTTTTATTTACCTCTTAGTAGCAGTTCATTTAGTCTTGTTAAGTAAAGGTGAAATATTTTTGAGGGCTAGGATGTAGCTCAGTGGGTATTAGCTCATGGCCTAATATACATGATGCACTGGGTTCAGTGCCTGTTACCATGTAAACTGGGTGTATATGCCTGTAGAGAGTTTGAAGCCAGTTTAATACATATGAGATTTTTGTCTTAAAAAAAAAAAAGTGGGCCGGGCGGTGGTGGTGCATACCTTTAATCCCAGCAGTTGGGAGGCAGAGGCAGGCAGATCTCTATAAATTTGAGGTCAGTCTGGTCTACAGAGTGAGTTCCAGGACAGCCAGGGCTACACAGAGAAACCCTGTCTTGAAAAATCAAACAAAAAAAGCAAAAAAAAAAAAAAATGTGTGTGTGTGTGTATAAATAATTCTTTTGTTGAATCTCTTGCTCTCACATAAGCATTAATCTGTTCTTCTAACAATAACCGTATTTTAAATTTTAAAGTCTTTATTTCACTGAGTTATCTTTTAATGAAAACATGAAATTTAAAATATCTTCTTTACTTTCCATATTTAATCTTTTTTTTTTTTTTTCAGATCTTGTAGTTCATGAATGTTGTAATTATGCCCAGTTTGGAAATGTGGTACTTTTCTGAACATTTACAGTTCCTACCTGCTAGGCACTTAGCCAGTTTCTATCCACTTGACTTAACATAATTTGACCCCACAATGAAAGGGAAGCATTTAGCATCTTTTTTTACTAAGGTGGAATCATGTTAGTACCAAATGCCTTTCGTTTTCTGTTCATTAAACCATGAAAGAACAGTTGGACCTTTGTTTTTTTAGTCTTGCTGTTTTTTATTTGGGGGAGGGGGACTCGGGCAGGATATGTGCAAGTGCCATCCATGGAGGCCAAAGGAAAACATCAGATCCGCTGAAGCTAGAGTTAGAGGTGGCTGTGAGCCGCCCTAGGTAGACCATGGGTCTTCTGCTAGAGCAGCCAGCTGAGCCATCTTTCCATCCCAAGTATTTGGACTTTTTATCCTTATATTATGAAGATATCCTTTTTCCTCTATGTCTATCAACCTGATTCAGCTTTGTGTTTAACAGTGAAACCTATGTGATATCTAGTGTAATCCCAGAACATGGGAGCCTGGGGATGGAAAAATGCAAGTTGGAAGCTAGATGGGACTATTCAATGAGACCTTGTTTCAGCATGTGGGGAGCAGAGGCAGGCAGAGCCTTGTGAGTTCGAGGCCAGCCTGGTTTACAGAGCAAGTTCCAAGACAACCAGGGCTCTGTTACATACAGAAACCCTGTCTTGAACCACACCCCTCCAAAAAAAAGTGTGCTCAACAAAATAGAATGGGACACAAGGCCTGTGACCCAAAAAACCCTACGTTCAGTCCCTAGTACTTATGAATGAATGAATGAATATATAAATGCATAAATAAAGTGGGATATCTAAATATATAAAAATTATCATGTTCTGTTTTCCTTTTCATGACTTAAAGGGTTTTCTATCCAATAGAAGTAACCTCGTTAACTGTAGTCCTATCAGAATTAAATGTGATTCAACCCTTTTTTTGTTTGTTTGTTGATAAGGGGTCTCATTGTGTAGACCAGGCTGGCCTTGAACTCACAGAGATTTGCCTGCCTGAGTGCTAGGATTAAAGGTATGTACCATATCATGCCTGGCTTTTTTTTTTTCCAATCCAATTTTATTACATTTAGAAAGAGGTTTCAAAGCTTATTCTTTTAAACTGATTTGAATATCCCATAGCTACTCTCAATGCATCTCACACAATATTTTACTTTTTATAATGAATATTTTAGTGATTGATACATTTTTCTTTGAATATTTATCCAATTTTGATACAATAATGGTCTAAGCTTTTTAATAAATACAGCTAAAAGCATATAAAATAATTTACTACTAACTAACTTGCTTGCTAATAACAGCTAACTTCTAACCCTCTGTCATGTCACATTATCAGTCTTATGTTTAGTGTCATTTTTATATAATGAAAGACAACACAAATATAATGGCATTTCTTGCTTTTAAGTCATTATGTCATCAAAGTGTGTACTGATTACTTTAAAACAGCTTTTCATCAGCCCAAGTTATATTATTATGAGTAGGAAACCATAAATTCTACATTTAATGTTTTTAAATATGAATATATGTGGATTCCTCCAATTACACCAATGTAATAGAGGGACATTGTTTTGAGAAATAAGAGGCCTGAGCCTAGTTATGGCTTATATATGAAGTTTGAAAGTTACATAGGGGTCCCTAAATGCATATGATTTAAGTACATGTATATAAATCTTAGGCATATGTGTATATTTCTGTACATATGTGTGTATATGTACACACATATTTAAAACCAGACTACCAAGATTTGCTTTACATGTCTCTTTTCAGTAATTTTCTGTTTTCTTACAGTTTTAGTAATGTACTGTAAGGTTAAGATTAAATGTAGTATGAGAGAATAGAAGTTGAAGAAAGCAAACGGATGGCTCTTAAGGCAAATCTATTATTGAGAGCAGTGTGAATATTGGGGTAACAAGTAGCCTAATCAACAAAAAGTAGGCCAAGAGATGCCCTTAAGCAGTGTCTCAGTAGATGTCCCGTAAGTTTTAGTCAACAGGATATTCTATCCTTAGTACACATTTGTCTGATAAAAGAATAGACCAAATCTAATGTCTAATTGTATTTTGGTGAGTTTAACTTAAGCATATAATATGCATGTTAGTGGGAGGGAAAACATTTCTTTTCTTTTTATAACTATTGAACAGTTACTAATACTTTAGGGATTTAGAATGTTAAGGAAAGTTTGATTTGATGAGACGAGAGAAAAAAAAATCTATGATGACTGAAATTATCACAATTTCCCAACAGGTATCTATATCATACTTTTATAGTTTAAAAAAAACATTGTTTTAATTTTATGTTCCCCTCCCCCCAGTTATACAGTGTACTTCCACAAAATGTCTGTAAATGAAGACAAAAGTAGACCTTTAAAACATTCAAAAGTAAGCCTGATATATTACATTACCACAGGCTCACAAGCAGGTGTGGAGGTCCTGTGGAGGTGCCCATTAGCTCAAGATTTCCCACCCACAGGGCTATTAAAATCTGAATTATATCTGCTTTGATCTTAAAGGAATCACAATAACACTGAAGCACACTGACAAGATGTCAGAACAGACTGTCACTTGAGAGAGCTCTGAAGTGACAAAGTAAAGTAAAAAGAGCCCATGTTTATTCTTGCTGTGCTTGGGAACCTGTAGACAGTGTCCTTCTGTTGTGTTTTATTAGAGACAGGAAGCTTAACATTATCAACCTTTCTCAGCGGTGGAGGTTGTTCATGCCTTACTACAAGTTTTCCAGCACTTTACGAGGATTTGATAATAATTCTTCCTTTCCTCTTCTGCTTTACTTTGGTGTTTCCAGTTGTCACCTCGGTGCCATGAATCAGTCTGGAAACATGCTTATAACTGGGTTTGCTACTGGTCACGCTGCGAGGTGTGTTTTACAACAGTGTGAAGCCAGCTTTTGGGTTCTCCAGGCAGGCACACTACCTTCCAGCTCCATGCCCAGCACACCATGTCTTCTCAAGCACAAACTCATTTGAAGCTGTGTTTCTCAAGGATAAAACTAAACACTTTTCTGCTTGATGAGATTTTCTTATCCTTTGAGGGATTGTCTTCCAAAATAAAAACCTGTAAACCTTCCCTACCTTATTTTTCCCCCCGACCTTTGCAAATACTAAAAGAGAAGGAAAAACAAAACATTTCAGAAACTGAGAAGTCAAATCATCTGAAAAAAAGAAAAAGAAAATGGGGGATAGGTGAGTTTACAAAGGAAAGGCACTAGAGATGCCAGATACTATAGAAATGTGAGTAGTACTGTGATAGTTTTGTTGTTTGTTTTTTTTTCCCCCTTAAATTGATCTTGCAAAGATTTCATCTTATGCTGGTGAGGTTTGGTTTTTGATTCAGAAGTGGATGTAGCAATCATGTTAGAGAGCAACAGTTATGGATACTTGTGTGAGGAACATTAACTCATTACTGCCAGACAATGGGGAACTTGGCTCGTAAAAAACATTTACTTTTGGTTTGCTTTGGTTTGTGCATTTTGGACCAGTGGGCCTACCTCTAGTAGCAAACTAAATGGCACAGCCTGCCTGGCTTCGGCCAGTCTCAATTTCTGTCTCTATGTCTGCCTCTGTGTCTCTATCTCTGTCTCTGTCTCCGTCTTGCTCTCTCTCTCTCCATGTAGTAGTTTCCTTCCTATGAAAGTTTACTTACAGTCGAGCACCTGGAAGAAAGCAACACTGAAATGGGAACATCTACATTCAACTTTAAGGAAATAGAGACCCTGTTTTCCTTCCCTGAGTAAAAACTAGAAAGGCAGGATGGTGGCACACATCCATAATCCCAACTAGGTTAAGGCAGCAGGATCACAAGTTTGAAGTCAGATTACACGAGTACAAAACTACACAGTGTTTTGAATGAACATATTCTGTGTAAGTGGTCAGTGAATAAGTTTCTAAGTATCCTAACTCTGGCTTCTTCTTCTTCTTGTTAATCTACTTAAGAGTGGCCGTAAGCCAAGTCAGTACCTCCTGCCATGTGTACATAGCCTACACGTAATTCTAGCGCTTGAGAGGCTGAGTGAGCGGATCTCCACGGGGCAAGGCCATTCAGGGTGACATGTGAGATTCCATCACCACTTCAGCCCTCTGCTCCTGTTCAGGGCTCACACGTGTGCAGTGGGCAGTGTGGGTGTGGAACATTTCCTTCAGTGCAGAAAACTATGCCAGAAAAAGGAAAGAAATTAGAGGCAGTCGATCAACTTACAGGTCAACTAATAGCAGTTGCTAAAGGGTTTAACAGCTGACAAGTGTTTCTTTCTCATGAAAGGATTTTTTATGATTTATTTATCCTATTGCATTGGTGTTTTTCCTGCATGTATGTCTGTATGAGGAACTGAAGTTACAGTTGTACGTTGCCATGTGGATGCTGGGAATTGAACCCGGTCCTCTGGAAGAGCAACCAGTGCTCTTAACTGCTGAGTCATCTCTGCAGCCCCTCTTATAAAAGTTTTGTACCACCCTTTTTGGCCTTGGAAAAATCAAAGCCCCATATTGTGAGTTTTTAGTATACTCTTCCCAATACAAATCATCAATGCTTTATCACTTGATATAATTAAGTCATTTTATAAATCATTGCTTAATATTTTCAGGCATTTCTCTTTTATAATTTTTAAATTGATTATATTACTTGTCATCCAGGAGAAACTGATAATAAATGTTTAACTTATTCTCAAATAAAATTTAATAAATGTCATAGCCTTACATTATTTAAATCTTTATATATAAATATCTCATGAAAGTCACTGTTTCTGCCCTATGAGTTTTAAATTCATGTTTGGCTATCATCTACTTCAAAAGTACACTTAGGGCCAAATAAGTAAATTTTCTTCATGGTTTCTGGCTCTTGTTAGGATGATGAGTCCAATCAGTTTTTTCTTTATGAAGTGAACATTTGTTATTATAGAATATGAAAACATTGGGAAATTATACTGGTTTTTCTTTCACTATACTAAAGTACTTTATTTAACTTAAAGGTTTATATTAATATATCTGAATTTTTCAAATCAAACTAAGGGACTTCTTTTAAACAAATATGGATATGTAGGTTTGTTTTTATTTGTTTTTGCTTTTCTAGAGTTTGCAGTACTGGAGAGCCAATCTAAGGCATATTAGAGTACTTTAGTAATCATTTCTTTTTTTTTTTTAAATAAGGTCTCACTTTTTAGCCTTGGCTGGCCTGGAACTCACTGAGATCTGCTTCCTCAGTGCTGGAGAGTGCTCCCCACTCTGTT
Organism: Psammomys obesus; assembly: GCF_907164565.1. Classification (NCBI taxonomy): domain Eukaryota; kingdom Metazoa; phylum Chordata; class Mammalia; order Rodentia; family Muridae; genus Psammomys; species Psammomys obesus. The sequence continues at coordinate 15,340 of NW_026592761.1, read as the reverse complement.
GCAGTTGTGATTCTTTTGAGTCAGATAAGCCTAGTGAAGCCTTCCCTGCTCAGCAGTCACCGTGCTTTCTCTTTCTCTGGTACATGTTCATAATCAGGCAACAGAATCAGAACAGTATTGTCAATTCCCAAACAAGTTGGGAGACTGTTACTGTAATTCAAGTACACATGAGCAAATGATAGCTTGAGTTTGTCTTACTGTTTTCTTGGTAACCTAACTGCATATGTATTCTACAAAGACTTGTTGGTTAAGGATAACTTTCAGTGTGCTCTACGTAAGAAACATTTTAGTGTAAATGTAGAAAATGACTGTACACAGATGCCAATCAGTGGCCCGGCACTTAATTTTTATAACTTTGTTTTTCTAATAGCGTCAGTTACTTATAATTCAAATCCACTAAAATAGCATTGTCATCACTAATTTTGGCATTTATGGTTTCTGTAATTCACAATACTTTGTACTCTGAAGAATAACTTCCAGATTTGTTGCAGTTCTCTCATTTTGAGAGTTGCCCAACATTTATAACACCCATTTTTTGTTATGTAATGGGTAGCAAAATTTAAATATGTTTAATAATTTGCCTTATTTAGGTTAGGAAATTCAAAATACCAAGAATGTCAGGCTAGAAATAAATTTGTTTCCCTATGGTCACCTAAGTATATTGAAGTTGGAGTCATATTGACTACAGCCCCATGTGTAAAGCTTTGTACTCAAGTCTTCAGGATCACCGACTGCCCTCTAAGTTGTTGCTAGTTTCACATTTGACGTAGTGGGATATTACCCACCTTGCATTTTAGCCATTCTGAAAAGGGTATTATTAGTTATATCCCACTCTAGTTGACTATCGAATTCATAGGTTTGTAGTTTTATTCCTTGTCGTCATAATCCAGCAATGATGTCCACTTTAGGCTCTATGTTTCCGACTTGAATTCCTATTTAACAACACTATACTTAATGGTGTTCAAGCATTTCCCGCTTGTTTACAAAGTCTGGCAGTTACTTACGTTGTCTTGAGTCTGGCGAGGGTCCCCACTGTTAGCTGAGGAAAATGATGTGTTAGAGACTTCAGTTAGAAATTTAACTAACTCATAAAAAGTTCTAAGAAACCATCAGAAAGTAGGGGTTTTGTTTGTTTGTTTAATCCTGTATTTCCTTTTGGTTTATTTTGATTTTATGACTGCCAGCTTGTTATATATGAGTGTTTATATATGCATATAATATATGTATATGAAAAAGTTAAGATTTGGTCAAACTATATTTTCCCACTCAAGTACAAAGAACATGTTTTCAAGGCTGCAAAAAGTGTACAGTTGTTAAACAAGTTGTAAATAAAGACTTGTATAAAAATCCAGCATACATCTTGTCTTTTCTGCTCTTTGTTTAACGATTGACTGATCTTTACACTTGATTTTGCAGTTGCTGCTGCTAGGTAGGCAGACAGAAATTAACAGTCTTGGAAACCATTGAACATAGACCCTCCCTCATAATCAGCCTTAGCCCACCTCTCATTTCCAGGCAACGCTCAAGAAAGGGAAGCATCACAATTAACACCTTTCTTAAGATTTTAAAATGAAAGGGGGAAAGAGGAAAACTATCTTCTCACTCAGAACAAAATCTGAGTTCCTGCCCTGGGTGGAAGGGTGACATTCTAATCTAACCCTAAAATTGTGATAATTTCCTTTCCCTTAAGAGTTAATCCAATCTAGGTGTGGTGGCACAGGCCTTTAATACCAGCATCCTGGAGACAAAGGCAGGTGGATCTCTATGAATTTAAGGCTGCCCTATACTACACAGTTCCAAGACAACCAGGGCAAAATGGTGAGGCCCCATCTTAACAAATAAGAGTTAATCCAAGTGGGCTCATCAGTTATTTTGGCCACAAGAGCACCCAGCCTAAGTATGCTGATAAACCTGAAAACATGTCAAAGTGATGCAAAGAATAACATTCCTTTAATGAAATAGGATACTTAAGAGTTTCACCGCACGCCACCACTTCAGGTTGTGTCAGGGTTGATGCCCATCCTCCATGGTGGCCTGTGTAGGCAGCTCCACCAGGGGAAAGTGATCCAAAAGCATGCAACAACGTCCATGTCAGAAACAGCCCCCACTCCCCTTACGAGAGGACCCACAGCAAGACCTAGTTACCCAATGGGTATATGTGGGAGGGGCCTTCCCTGAGGGTTAGGAGAGGGGCAGAGGGAGAGAGAGTGGAGGAAAGGAGGTTGGGGTTGGGAACTACGATTGAGATGTAAAGTGAACACTAAATAAAGCTTAAGAAAAAAAGTTTCACCCCCAAGTCTGTCCTTCAGAACAGTTGCTTACCGATCTTCACTGCTAAGCCTACCCCTTACTCTGTTCTAACTCAAAGTTTTCCTTTTGCTCTGGTCTTCCTCCATATATGGACCAAAGGCCCAAGTATACTTGCCCTGACACTCTAAACATTCTCGCTCTCTATAAAGACTCCTTTCTCCCTACTCCTGTGTCTGTTTGCAGACATCCACTGCTGGACCTGCTTGCTTTTTGGACCTGGTTCAGAAGGCATGACTTTCTTCCTCTTATCTACCACCTGCTTCACAGTAGCTGCTAAGCTTGACAACTTTGCCTGCCCTGTTGTTTTTCTCTCAAACTTACAAAATGGTCCTCAGCCTTCCAATTCTCAAAATACCTTTGATCAGCAAAACTAAGAACTCAAAGGGGAACACATACTCTCTAGTAAAACTTACTTGTTCTGTCTGTCTACGGGAGGTGGATGAGGGAGCTGGAGAAGTGGCCTGGCAGTTAAGAGCATGAAGTGCTCCAGCAGAGGACCTGAATCCAGTTCCCATTACCCATGGATAACCATATATGACTCCAGCTCCATGGGGAACCCCATACCTGGGCCCCTGCTGGCACCTGCACGCACATGCACATACATGCACATAATTAAAGGTAAATTAAAAAATCTTTTAAGGAAAATTCAGATGTGATATACAGAGCACAGTGTATAATGTATAACAGTTCTGGGGTGATGCATCTGTCATGCTTTCCACACAGCATGAAGTCTTGAATTTAAAAATCCCAGAGTAGTGACATAGTTATAATCCCAGTACTGGATGGTAGAATCTGCTCACTCCAGCCTAACCAGTGGGTTCCAATGAGAGACATTTTCAAAAAGCAGTGAATGGCTCCTGAGAAGGAACAACCAAAGTTGTCCTTGGTCCTCCGCACACAGAGGAAAGTCATGCGGCAGTATAGATTAAATGCTTTCCTCAGGAAAACGGCCTTCTTGCAAGACTCCAGAAAGACAGCGTCTCTCCCTTTCATGTGGCATCTTAAATCAAAGAGGGGCATCTGTGCCACGTGGCATTTCCAATTCTAAGGAGAGGGGAATTGTGATATCCCCCTTCCTTGAAATTTATTGTTATGGAGGTACTGGAGGTGGTAGGGAACCTGATGGGGGGGGGGGGGCAGGGCATCCCCAACAAACTTCAAGCCTACTAATGTGTAAGTAGCTACATGATTCTGTCACTTGTTAACTGTAAATCAGTATCTGTTCAGTTTTCCCACTGTGCTAGTTTGTGATGTAAACTGCTACTGTGTGAGTGAGCCTCTCTCTTACTGTGAAGCAGCATCATACTGTTTTCAGTTAACAGTGTGGTGTAAAGCACTCGCCTGAAGGATGTCTTCTCACTTGATCCTTGTTCACAGTAAATTTTTATGTGTGTCATATTTTAAAGACTCATTTTTTAATTATGTCTGTAGGTATGTGTATGTGAGAGTAAAGGTGTCTGTGGAGCACAGCAAAAGGCTCTCATGGAGCAGGAGTTAGAAGGGTTTATGAGCTGACTTATAGGCGTTAGGAACCAACTCAGGTCCTCTGGAAAGGCAATTACATAGATTTAACCACTGTCATTTATATCCAGGCCCAGGGCAGAAGTTCTTAAAGGTAAAAATTAAACACAGCTTCTTCCCTTTTAGAGTTAACATTGAGGTAAGCTGATAAATGGAAAAAAAAAAAAATGGGGACATAGTATGGAAAGAGCACCTCAGGCTGAAGTCTTGACACCGTGAATCAAAGTGGGCTGAAGGGATGGCTCCACAGGAAAGGGCTCCAGCTGCTCTTGCAGAAAACCTAGGTTTTCTTCCCAGCACCTACAAGGCAGCTCACAACCATCTGTAACTCAAGTTCCATGCCATTCATGTTGTACACGGAAATGCAGGCTGGCAGAGTACCATACACCTAAGAAAAGAATTCCAGCACAAAAAGCATTTGTGGTAAAGGTGCCAACAAAAGAAAACATTCTAGAGAGATTCCCAATAAGAATGTTAAAGTGGCAACAGGCATGCTTAAGGCCTACACACACATGGCTTTTCTCCTTTCCCAGCTATAAACCTTTAATTTTCTAGGACTCCAACCAGAAACCCCATTTACTGTGTAAGGATGTCTTAACTCCTTTGCGAAATTTTAGTATTTTCCTGACTTTAGTATGTTGTGGTCTCTTCTAATGGACTTCATTAGAGCCACTCTCTAATCTCACATATCAAAGATGAAAAAAAAAATTGTCCTTCTTAGCAACTCTCTGAGATGTACCTTGAGAGCCACTAAAATAGTAAATATGTTGTCTTACTTTGAACAGTGCTATGATGAAACACCATGACCAAGGCAACTTATAAAAGGAAGCATTTAGTCAAGGGTTAGCTTACAGTTTTAGCCCATGAGCATCAAGGCAGGAAACATGGGGGCAGTGCTGGACCAGTAGCTTAAAGCTCACATCTGTCTCCAAGCTGTAGGCAGAGAGAGAACACTCAAGACTGCATGTCTTATAGTCAGTGTCCTACTGCTGTGAAGAGACACTATGACCAGGACAACTCTTAAAAAGGAGAGCAGAGCCAACATATCTGGATACAGGGGGTCTAGTGGAGACTGATGCACCAACCAAGGACCATGCATAGAGAGGACCTATGCCCCTGCTCAGATATAGCTGACAGACAGCTCAGTCTCCATGTAGGTTACCTAGTAAAGGGAGCAGGGCCTGTCTCCGACATGAACTCTGTTGCCTGCTCTTTGATCACTTCCCCTAGGTGAGGTGGCCTTGCCAGGCCTCAGAAGAAGAGGATGCAGGCAGTCCTGAAGAGACTTGATAGTCTGGGCTCAGTTGTTAAAGGAGGAGGGCTTCTCCTTTCTGAGAACAGGGATAAGGAGGAAGCGGGGGGGGGGGGGGGGACCGGGAGAGACGGAGGAGGGGCCTACGATCAGGATGTAAAGTGAATAAATTAATAATAATTTTTAAAGGAGAGCATTTAATTGGGGGCTGCCTTACAGTTCAGAGGCTTAGTTCATTATCATCACGGCAGCATGCAGGCAGACATGTGCATAGAGAGCTGAGAGTTTCACATCCAGATCAGGCAACAGGAAGAGAGAGACGCTGGGCCTGACTTGAGCACTTGAAACCTCAAAGCCCACACCCACTGACACACTTCCTCCAACAAGGCCACAACACCTAATAGTGCCATTCCCTATGAGACTGTGGCAGCCATTTTCATTCGAACCACAACACTGGACCTGGAGTGGAATTTTGAAACCTCAAAGCCTATCCCCAGTGACATACCTCTAGCAAGGTCACACCTCCTAATCCTTCCCAAGCAGCTCCACTAACTGGGGACCAAGCATTCAAACATATGAGCTTATTGGGGCCATTCTCATCCAACCTAATGATCCATGAAAGATAGTTATTGACAGCCATGGTTTTTTAGCCAATTAAAAGTTTTCAGTCCTTTTTATTGACGACCTGAGAAAGTGCAGGCCCATGCCTCTGAAAAGTCTCAGACTTTGCAGTTTGGTGCCCAAGCTCAGGGATGTAGAGTTTTTAAAGACAAAACCACAAAGGCCATAACTTACGTCAATGTTAGATGAGAGTCAAAGTAACCTTAAAATGTTTATTCCTGGCAGAGCCTAGTCATTATTTCAGATATAGCATCAGTCACTCGTTTATGTATCTTTTCTTGTCATTTTAGTTTACTAATTTATTTTGGTTACTACATCTGGACCATAGTTGAGGCCATGGAAATCTCAAATGTGCTGTCAAGGCAGATGTGACCATTGGTGGGCAGAGGGTAGAGGGTTGAGAATTGTCTAAGCAAACATAAAATGGAGTCAGAACAGTATAGCTTTACCTTAGTCAGTTCAAAATCACCACTGCTGAGACTCTTAGTGCAACCCTTGCTTGGACTCCTATGAGCCTCCTGGGTACCCTTAGATAAGGATGTGGGCAAGAGGAAGAGCTCCTTTGTTAGAGACTGAATTACATCTCACATGAACAGACATTTTATTTACCCTAGAAAACTCAATGGGAACTCAATCCTAGATCCCAACCTATGTTAGGAATGTCTTGAGGGAGAATCCAGGGAACAAAGGGAATTTCTTACAAGTTTCCCCAAGGGTGGGTGTTTCCTTCTGGCCTTTGAGGGCACCTGCACACAGGTGGTGCACATTAACTCAAACAGTCTCTCTCTCTCTCTCTCTCTCTCTCTCTCTCTCTCTCTCTCTCTCTCACACACACACACACACACACACAAATAATGAGTATGTAATAATGTTCTTAATGCTTATTGTATAGTGTAGGTTTTAAACTTTTTGTTTGGTTACCTTAGCAGGGTTGAGTGTGTAGATTAGTAATAGAATTGCGGTAGATACTAGCATTTCTAATTTCTGGGTTTGATCACTAGCACAGGTGGGCTGAGAAACTCAGGACAGGAAAGTTGATTTGGCAGATAACACCTTGGGCTGTTAGGATCCTGGAAACTTCTGCTAAGATTACATACCAACCTCTATTGGGATCCCAAAAGTTCCCTTTTCTGCCCTATAAAACCTACAAGGTCCCATTGCCACCCTTCATTTTTCTAATTAAAGGGCTGTCTGCTTCTAAAGACAGTCTCTTTTATTTCCACTTTGCCTCGATCAGCTCTGATTTAAGAATTCCTCCTAGAATATACTCTGTAGCCAGACACTTGGGTTTTTGCTCTACTGTGAGTGAACCTGGTGCCTAACTGATAGTAAATATTTCCTAATTGAATATATCTGTATCTATTCTCTATGACATTTAGAAAAAAAGCTTCCCTTTTCTCTAACATACACGCGCATTACTCACACAAAATCCAAACTTGATTCCCAAGGACAAAACCCCTGGATTAATAAAATTCTGCTTTATGTAAACCAACATTGAAAAACGTGGAAAAGTGTGAAAGAACGGAACTGGGTAGCGTGGTGAGGGGATGGGAGGGCTGGCTGTGTACCATTCGTGAGTCTTCACACTCCTAACTAGGATAGTCCAAAAGAAGGGAGCGGCAGGGGGCTGGAGATGTAACTCAGTGGTAGAGCATATGCATAGCTCGTGCAAGTGTGGGTTCCTACTCCACGGTTGAAAGAGAAACAAAAACAAAGAAATTTAAAAAAAGAAAGAAAAAGAAAGTTACCCGAAGAAGAAAAACAGCAGCTAACTCCACTGATTCTAAAGGCCTAAAGGCCTCGGCGAAGCCCTGCAGTCTGGAAGGGGCCGTGGTGCCCCAGAAGCGAGTACAGCACTTGGCCGGACCCTCTACACTCACGCCTCTATGGTAGAGCCCGAGGAACCGGAAGTCGGCCACGCCGGGGGCGGGCGGGGCGGGGCGCGGAGGGGGCGGGGCCTCCGCCACCACCCGTGCTGCGGACGGAGGCGAGATGGCGGCCACTGAGGGGGTCGGGGAGTCTGCGCCAGGCGGTGATCCGGGACAGCCCGAGCAGCCGCCGCCCCCGCCTCCCCCGCCGCCAGGGCAGCAGCCTCAGGAAGAAGAGATGGCGGCCGAGGCCGGGGAGGCGGCGGCGTCCCCCATGGACGACCAGTTCCCGAGCCTGTACTCGCCCACCTACGTCTTGTACAGGTAACGTCGTCCCGCGGGCCGCGGCGCTGGAGGCCGGGGCCGAGGTGCTCGCCGCGCCGCGGACGGGCGGACGGGGGCGCCCTCCGAGTCGGCGCGGCCCGGGGCGCGCGCCGGCGGCGCCGGGGTGCGGTGACACCTCCGTGGCCCCGTGGTGCTGTCCGGACGCTAGGCGCGCATCACCGGGAAGGTGCGCTTTTGATAGCTCGCCTCGGGATAACGCAGGTTGAACAGCTAGATTTGCCCTCCGGAAACGCCGTCTTGGCTTCTGCCGACAGGAGAGAACTTTCTTGCCTTTCCTTCATTTTTGCCACGGTCTGTCCTCAGCCCCTCTGCTCTTTCCTCCCTGTGTCCCCTGGTTCCCTGTCGGAAAGTGCTTACTGTCTTCCGTAGTTCTACCTAAACACTTTCAGTGTCTCGTTTGCCATGTTTTTTATGAATGAGTGAAAGGCAATATGCAGCGGTTTCTACCGTTGAATTAATTGAGTTTGGTTGTGGGGTGTTGCCGTTGATCCGAAGCTACTTATGTATTCAGACATTGATTGCTTGTCCCCTTTAGTGTCCTGCAAGCAAATTCTCACATATCCAAAATGACGTTGTGTGAACTTTGCCTCTCAAATTATCCATGATTGGCCAACAAATTGCCTCCAGCCTGGGCCGAGCAGAAGATCAGTGTTAAACTGTTGTTTTGAGACTACTCCCTGGATTGTTTGAATGCTTACAATATGCTGAACAGGTTTTAAGCACTCATTATCTGTTATTCATTCTCAAAATAGCCTTCCAAAATTCATCTCATATTCGAAGAAACTGACATTCAAGGAGGTTAAGTAACTTCCTTAATGTCATACAGGAAGTTGTAAAGCTAATATTCCAACATAAGCAGTTGTCAGATTCCAGAGCCTTCTCTCACCCACGCCAGAGAGACATCTTCCCACATCCCTGGCCCCATCCGTTGGTGACCCTGGAGTCATCTTTGTAGTTGACAGTAGCTAGTATTTCTTAGTTCGATTATTTTAGTGTTGAGACATCACACCTAGGACTTTGTGCCTGTGTTCTGCTTCTTGAGATATATCCCCAGCCCTACTTAGAGTTTAAAATATCAGTTCCTGGTAAAATTCAGGTTTTTAAAAATGCTAACTTCAGAATCTTACTAAACGAATGAGTGAGATTAATTTTAAGTTAAAACATGGATACCTTTTGGAAGACCACATTTTGCCAGACCATAAATTTGAAATTGGTGATGTATAAATGTTTCTTTAAAAAAACAAAACAAAACGTATTTTATGTGTATGTTTGTGTTGCCTGGTTATGTGTCTATGCTCATGTGCCTCCAGAAGCCCTTGGAGGTCAGAAAAGGACATCAGATTCCCTAGAACTGGAATTATAATTTCAAATCTCCATGTGGGCGCTTTAAACTGAACTCTGGCCCTCTGCAAGAACAAGTGCTTTAACTACTGAGCCATCTCTCCAGCCCCTTATTCATTTTTCGTAATCCAAAGGTGGTTGAGTATAATCATGGGGAACATGTCTGTTTTCAGGGACAGGGCGGAATGGGCTGATATAGAACCAGTGCCACAGAACGATGGTCCTAACCCAGTGGTCCAGATCATCTACAGTGAGAAGTGTAAGTTTGTGTTCCTTAGGGAATCTCTAAGTTAAACTTCTAACAAAGTTGAAATATACAACCATGTAGAAAAGAAGTGAGGGAGATTCTTACTTAATAAGAATCTGAATTACTTATGAGTTAATGTTGTTTTCTTTGTCACTTGTCTTCTATTTTGTTCAGGGAGTAGATATTCTAAGTCATGAATGTTACATCATAATACATAATAGCTATTGTATGGTTGTGCTTTAAATTTGCATTTGGAGTATAACAAGTGAGTTACTGTTTTATTTAGAATAACCTTTAGTTGCTCAAGTACCAGCATTTTAAGATACATTTTAACTATGTAGTGTTAGACTCAGTTGAAATGTCTGTGCTGATGTTTTCTTTGACAAAGTAGCCTTTTCTTAAATGTGAACTGTTTGTAAATGGGAGGTCATACAAATGTTGATTGTTCTTCTAAGAAAGGATAAATGGATGAAATGCTATTTTTGGAATTTTATGAGTTTGTATGTTCATATCTGTATATATTTTTACTCTCAGTTAATGTGTTGTTTTCTAAGATTCTTTTTTGCAAAAATAATTTATTTATTCCTTTACTGAATGTGAAGTTGTGGTAACAAATGTTTGAAAACAAAGAGCAATGTTATGGGGATTGCCATATATCAAGTATGAAAATGGAGTACCAAAGAGTTAATATGTCATAGTAGTACAAAAAGGAGGGTGGTAAGCGCTGAAAGTAGGTCATCAGTATATAAGAGGCTTTAATTGTGTTTAAAAAGTGCTTTCATCAATGGCTATGCATTTAGATAAAAACATGATTGTATTACTCTCTCCTATCCTAATGAATTGAAAATAAAGGTGAACTAATGTTCTGAAACAAAGTAAGTAGGCTGTATATACATACATAAGAGAGTAATCATCGGGTAGGGATGCACACTGCTAGAGCACCTGCCCGGCATGTGGATTTGATCCCCAACAAAACAACAGATTGTCTCTGACTAAGAGACATTGTCAACCATCTCTCAGCTGAAAACAAGACAAGCAAAGAAAATAATTGTGATAAAGGCATTATGAGATTAGATATAAAATATTAAGGAAAAATTTCAGAATATATAATAACTACATGGAAATGTTTCCTGAAATATCTCCACATAATATTTCTACAAAAAAAAAAAAAATTTACACAGAAGTGTTTACCTCAGGATGAGAGAAATGTAAGCCACAATTTTTTCAGATTTGTAAGGTTGCTTGGGGGCAGGAGGGTGAGACAGGTTCTCACTTTGTAGCTGTGACTGGCCTAGAACTCATTATGAAGACCAGGCCTTGAATTCACAGGGATCTACCTGCCTCTGCCTCCTGAGGGATGGATGGGGACATTTTCTGAGTTGAAGCTCCTGCTTCTTAGATAACCCTTGCTTGTGTCAAGCTGACAAAAAAAAGTAACCATCCCATTAAGTTAAACCAATCAAATATTGTAAGGTAAATATATCAAAGTTTAAAACTTACACAGTAGCAAAACTATAAGTTAAGAAGCAAACATTATGGGAAAAGTTATGTTTCAGAAAGCAGGACTGATAATCAGAATTTGGTGAAGAACCTTATACAACAATGAGAAGACTATGTTAAAAAATGAACAAAATGTGTGAACTGAAAAGCCACAGAAAAATGAAAGTCCATTGGCCATTAAATAAGAAATGGATAAAAGATATGACAATTAAAATAAGAACTTATGTTGACCTGTGAATAAAATGGTGAAATTAAAACTGTCAAGCTCCATCCATCGTAATACCACACAATAGTTTTCAGATACCTAGTATCTTTGGAAAGCTGTATGTACAGCTGTAAAAATTAGGAAGTACTCAGGTCTGAATGCCAAGCATTTTTAAAGATAGATTTATTTATTTATTTATTTATTTATTTATTTATTTATTTGCTTGCTTATTTATTTATTTATTTATTTGTTTGTTTGTTTGTTTGTTTGTTGGTTTTTCAAGACTAGGTTTCTCTGTATAGCTCTGGGTGTCCTAGAACTTGCTCTGTAGACCAGGCTGGCCTCGAACTCACAGAGATCTGCTTGCTCTGCCTTCCCAGTGCTGAGATTAAAGATGTGTACAACCAGGCCTGGCAATTTATTTTTATTTTATATAGATGCATGTTTTTGTATGTGTCTCAGCATCACGTGCATGCAGTGTCCTTAGAGGCCAGAAGAGGGCATAGAATCCTCTAGAAGTGGAGTGACAGGGTTGTGAGCTGCCGTGGAGGTCCTCAGTGGGAGCAGCAAGTGCTCTTAACGGCTGAGCCATGTCGTCAGCCTCTGAGAGCGACTTCTGATTCTGATTCTGGACTCACTCTAGCATTCAGCATAGTGTAGGTTTCGAAGAGATGGCTGAGTAGCTAAGAGTAGAGGACCTGAGTTTTTTTCTCAGCGCCCACATGAGGCAGCTCATAACTACCCATAACTCCAGCTCCAGACGACAAGTCTGCTGGCCTCCACAGATACTTGTGCACAGCACACGGAAATTAAAGTGAAAAATTAAATCTCTTTTAAAAAATAGATGCTGAGTAGTTAAAAGCACAGACTTTGGAGTCTGATGACCACCTGGCTTAAATTATGACATGTTCACCTCACCAGATCTCTATCCATGAACACATTGTTTAGCCTTTTTGTAATCAGCACCCATAGAAAAGTGTAAATGATGACCGTAAAAGGAACTGTTGTACAGATGAGTGGATTTATATCAAACACGCTAGTACAATGTTTGTCTCGTAGCCAATACCAGGAATATCAGTTGTTAGGATATGCAGCAGTGTTTGAAACAGCAAGATCAAGGGAAACACCTATATATCTCAGAGAGAAATAGATTAAAAATAAAACTTATGACTCTTACAACCATTAAGAAGATTTAGATCTGTTATAACATGAACTTAGATAAGGTATTTGGGAGATTTGATTTGGCATTAGCCTCTAATACTTGTGGCAAGCATTATTTGGCTTACATAGCTCATGTGTTGTGCCTGTTGATGTGGTACACAGCTGTAACCCTAGCACTTGGGAAGCAAGAAGGTTAGGAGTTTAGAGCTAGCCTCGGTTGTACAGCAAGTTTAAGTCCAGCCTGGTAGGCATTAAACACTATCTCCACAAGATTAATAATACAGTGATAAAGTGGCCCAACCACCCACGTTTTCGACGATATTTACTTCCTACAAATACCACGTACATGTAATGGGGTGCATGCTGTGATGCTAGTGACCCTGACATACTGTGTGTTTCCTTCTCCAGTTAGAGATGTCTATGATTACTTCCGAGCTGTTCTGCAGCGCGATGAGAGAAGCGAACGAGCCTTTAAGCTCACTCAGGATGCTATTGAGTTAAATGCAGCCAACTATACAGTGTGGTAAGTAAGAGAGTCCATTAATATTTACTGCTAGCAGGTCTCATGTTTAAGCACAAGTGACTCCTTTCTTTCTTAACTGAGCTTTAATTTTCATCAAAATAATAAGTCACATATTTGCCTTAAAGTCTGTTGAATGAAAAATAACAGTCTCTGCCTCAGTCCTTTGTGCCAGCAGAGACCCGTTCCCGTTTTCTTGAACTGACTTCTGTGTACCAGATAACACTGTGTCGCTGTTTGTCCCTGCATTGTCGGCATAATTCTTTCCGTGAAAGATGCAGAGTCAGCTGCGCTTCCTTCTGCCACAAATGAGTTATGCTTCGTGCTCTTTGTGTCTCGTAGGATAATTACATGTCCTTTAAGAGATCACCGGAGGGTTATTTCTCATTAGTTTTTAAACTTACATTTGTTGGTGTCTGTGTACAGTGCACCCAGGTCTCAGGGACTGACCTCAGGTGCTCAGGCTTAGTGTCATGCCCCTTCACCCTCTGAGCCAACCCTCTTGTTTTCTGAGTTAAGCTCTATTACAGCCCACGTTGGCTGTGAAGTCAGGAGGTAGCTGAGGAAGACTGATGGTGCGTCTGTGTCCACCTCTTGGGGCTACAGTTACAGACATGCATCCCATGACCAGTGGCATATATGCTAGGAAACATTCTGTCTTTTGAGCTGGTTTTGTTTAGTTTAGTTTTCTTTGTACCAGAAATTCCTCTCCCAGACTCTATGATATGTAAACATTTCTTTACTACTGAATGTATCATACCCTGGTATCTCTGCAGACTGTGTAGATCTTTTGTCTTTTACTTTTTTTATTTGTTTTTAATAGAAAAAAGAACTCAAGGTTTCACTGTGCAGACCAAGCTGCCCACAAACTCACAGAGATCTACCTGCTTCTGCATACACACACTCTCTCTCTCTCTCTCTCTCTCTCTCTCTCTCTCTCTCCAGTGTTGGGATTAAAGGCATAAACCAACACACTCAACTCTTTTTCTTGATTCACATTTTTACAGAGCACATCCTTGAGCAGAAGAAATCTTAGAAGTGTTTCAGATGGGGCTGGAGAGATGGCTCAGTGGTTAAGAGTACTTGTTGCTCGTTTTTGTGGTTGGTTGGTTGGTTGGTTGGTTGGTTGGTTGGTTGGTTGGTTGGTTGGTTGGTTGGATTTTTGGTTGGATTTTTGGTTGGATTTTTGGTTGGTTAGTTGGTTGCTTTGGTTTTGGTTTTGGTTTTGGTTTTTTCAAGACAAGGTTTCTCTGTATAGCCCTGGTTGTCCTGGAATTCTCTGTAGACCAGGTTGGCCTTGAACTCACCTGCCTCTGCTTCCAAAGTTCTGGAATTAAAGGTGTGCTGTTGCTCTTACATAGGACCTGGAGTCATTCCCCAGCACTCAAAGTAGCTCACACAACCACCTGTAACTCCAGTTCCAGAGGATCTTATGCCCTTTTTTATGCATGTCACTGTGCGCATGTAGTTGGTACACAGATATACATGCAGACAAAACATTCAAATACATAAAAAACCTTTTTTTTGAGTTTCAGATTTATTTAAAGCCTTTAACTAACAGACTTCTACATTGGAAGCTATACTATATTCTTGCAAAAGTTTGCAGTCTCCTATTTTTTTTTTTAGCCTCAATTGTGGAAAAGATTCCCATTCTTCTTTTAAACCCTTTTTAAAAACGTATGCAAGTGTTTTGCTCACATGTGTGTATGTGTGTGCCACATGCATGGCTGGTTCTGTTAGAGGTGAGAGGAGGGAGTAGGGTCCCCTGGAGCTGAAGTTATAGGGCAGTTGCAAGCCAGCATAGAGAGCTGAACCCAGACAAGAACAAGTGTCCTTAAGCACTGACCATCTCCCAGCCCTAAAGCCTTATGTTAACCTCGTGTAAGTTGTAGGTTTATATATTCTTCTCTGTCTTCTCTCTGGACTGACTTTCAGCTTTGTAATAAGCCTCCTGGATTATCTTATCTTGGGTTTGTTTGTTTGTTTTCTTTAGTTTGTTTAATTTTAATTTGGAGACATAACCTCACTATGTAGCCCTGGCTGGCCTGAAACTATATGGGCTGGCCCAAACTCAGAGCTCTGCCTGTCTGTGCTTTCCAAGTGCTGGGGTTAAAGGGGTGTGCCAGCATTCCCTGTGGAAAGACTTATTTTATTTGTAACATTTTGGTGGTAGTTCTGTAATGATAATATTTTGATGATGTTTGTTTTATAATTATAGTGTATGTACTCAACTGCAGCCTACAGAGAAGGAAGTGTTTTATTTTTTATTAGAAAATGCCAGAATCCAGATTACCTGAAAAGAGCATTTAGTTACTTGTTTTCCCATTCCTTAAAGCTCAAAACTTTACTTTGTCTCTATTTTGTATTTGTTGTGTGCCTCTGTTATACATGAAATGCTTGATTTTTTTTTTTTTTTCCAGTTCTAGATGTGTGAACTTGGACAGTTACA
>NW_026592760.1:0-29885 GCF_907164565.1 Psammomys obesus | reverse complement strand
CTCACAGAGATCCACCAGTCTCTGTCTCTCAAGATTTAAAAAAAAAAACAAACAAACAGTCATGCCCAGGGTGTTGCTTGCCTGCAAACATGGCATTCCTTAAAGAAAGGAGGCGGCTGTGCTTCCATAACTTTGTCTACCTCTGTATGTTTATAGGGTTAATGCCTCTGGGGAGCCAGGAGTCTTCAGACAGCCTCGCAGCAGAGATTGTTACACCCGAAATCAGGTAAGGAGATTGATTGTCACAGTCACTCCACATAGTGTCCTTGCAGTATAAAAACTAACTTCTTTTGGATGGACAAACCAGCCTGAACTCAGCATTAGATTTCCATGTTTTTAGCATGTTAGAAGCTTTTTTAAATTGCCCAGAGAACCAATTATATTCACTTGAATAAGATATTCTTTCACACTGCAGAAGAAAACTCACACATCTCATTCTTAGAGCCTCAGCACAAGCATGAAAATACCCAAGATAATTACCTATTGGCCACTTGGAATAGTCTGGTAAAGGTACAGAGCTGCAGGCAGAGAAACTCTTCCCTCAGTATTCCTCTCCTGTCTATCTAGATGTAGCATCTTAGAGATTTCATGTCCTTCAGTACATTTACTAGTGTTATGTGTTTGAGTGAAAAGTGAGAGGAGGGGGAGCCAAGTGTACAGAAGTTAATGATTAATCCTAGCATTGCCTTTACCCTTTGGACCGTGTTGTCACTGTCTTTATCATGTGTTATCCATCAGGTCCCGTCTCATCATTCTGTGCATGTGAGTGTGCGTGCATGTGTTGTTGCTTTGAAATAAGGCAGGTTGTGTCACCAGGCTGTCCTTGAATTACAGCTCTTCTGGATATAAGCCAGCATACCTGCCATTTGACTCTTTTAAAATGTGTATTGGCCTTCGTTGGTATTGGGGGACATCTTTTAGAGAAATAAATGTAATTATGGATGTGTAAAGTTTTATAAGTCCAAAAACTTGAAATAAATATTTGAAAGCTCGCTGAAATAATCAAAGAACTTACTATTATGTCTTGGCTTTTAAATAAGTAGGGCTGGAGAGATGGCTTAGTGGTTTAAAAGCACTAGTTACTCTTGCAAAGGACTGAGGTTACTTCCCAGTACTCTCATGGCAGCTCACAGCTGCCTATAACTCCAGTTCCAAGGGATCTGATGCCCTCTTGTGAAAGGACACTTGCACACACAATACATATACAGGGAAGCAGACACATAAATGAAAAATATCTTTCAAGTTTTTTAAATTTAATTTTCTTTTTATTATTATTATTTATAATTTATTCAGTTTGTATCCTGGCTGTAGTCCCCTCTCTCATCTCCTCCTGGTTCCACCCTCCTTCCCTCTTCCCCGAGTATGCCCCTCCCCTAGTCCACTGATAGGGAAGGTCCCCCTCCCCTATCTGACCCTGGACTATCATGTCTCATCAGGACTATCTGAATCCTCTTTTTCTTGTGGCCTAGTAAAGCTGCCTCACCAGGGGAGAGGTGATCAAAGAGCAGGCAACCTAGTTCATGCCAGAGACTGCCCCTGTTCCCCTTACTAGGAAACCCCCATGAAGACTGAGCTGCTCATGGGTTATATCTGAGCAAGAGGTCTAGGTCCTCTCCATATATGATCCTTGGTTGGAGTATTGGTCTCTGCAGGACCCTCTGGATCCAGGTTTTTTTGCTCTGTTGGTCTCCTTGTGAAGGACCTGTTCTCCCTCTCCAGGTCTTTTTATCTCCCCCTTCTTCTATAAGATTCCCTGCACTCTGCACAAAGTTTGGCTATGAGTCTCAGCATCTGCTGGGTACCTACTGGGCACCTGCTGGGTAGAGCCTTTCAGAGGCCCTCTGTGGAAGGCTCCTATCCTGTTCCCTATCTTCTCCCACTTCTGATGTCCATCCTGTTTGCTCTTCTGAATGAGGATTAAGCATCTTCCCTAAGGTCCTCCTTGTTGTTTAGCTTCTTTAGGACTAGCTTTTAGTATGTTTATCCTATATTACATGGCTAATATCCACTTATAAGTAAGTATATACCATGTGTGTCTTTCTGCTTCTAGATTACCTCACTCAGGATTATCTTTTCTAGTTCCATCCATTTGCCTGCAAATTTCATGATTTCCTTGTTTTTTATTGCTGAGTAGTATTCCATTGTGTAAATGTACTACAATTTCTGTATCCATTCCTCCATTGAGGGACATCTGGGTTGATTACAGATTCTGTAAAACTGCTATGAACATAGTTGAGCAAATGTCTTTGTTGAATAGTGGAGCATCTTTAGGATATATGCCCAGGAGTGGTATAGCTAGATCTTTAAGAAGTACCAAATAAAGGAGTATAATATAGCATTAATTCTGGAAGAATCTTAAATGTTACACTGTGTGTGTGTGTGTGTGTGTGTGTGTGTGTGTACGCACACGCATGCACATGCGGGGACTTGAATCTCTCTTTCCATCTTGAAATCCTAGACTACAACTCGGGCTGTCAGCCATCTCATCAGCCCCTCATGTTTCTTTTACTTTTCGCCATCTGGAAACAAATGAAATTTGGTGAATGCATACCTCTGTGAGTTCAAGCCCAGCCTGGTCTACAGAGCTAGTTCTAGGACAACTAGGGCTACACAAAGAAACCCTGTCTCGAAAAAAAATTATTAAAAGCTTGAAATGTATTACCTAAACAAGTAATAATTGATTTATATGTTTTAGTTCTATGTCACTTAGTTATAATTTACTTTTATTTCATGTATATTACATGTATGTTTGTGTGAGGGTGTCAGTTCCTTTGGAACTGGAGTTATAGACAGCTATGAGCTGCCATGTGGGTGCTGGGAATTGAACCCAGTTTCTCTGAAAGAACAGCCATTGCTCTTAACCTCTGAGCCATCTCTCCAGCCCCTAAACTTTTGAGCTATAATATTAAAAGCTTGTAGAATCCTAAGTGGAGTTAGCAAGTAGAAAGTATAGTGTTTGATCCTTTTCTTTTCCGTAACAAACCTTTGACTGTGTGAATGCACAGAGCTGGAGACTCTGAGCAGCTGTCATCGTGCGCTATGCAGTTAGAGCCGTGTGTCTGTAGCTCAAGTACTTAAGTAAGAAAAGAAATAGCATCTGCAACTTTCCTCATCCCTGGTCATGATGCATAGGAACTGTTTCCTCAAATGATACATTCTACAAGGAGTTTACTTCTTAAAGGTGATAGCTTTTGCATTCATGAAGGCACTGAATTTGTTGCATGCACTTAGTTTTTCATATGTATCTTGTGAATTAAAACTCTTAACTATATCTTAGTTGGATGATGATTCATAGAGTGTCTGAATGAATCAAATAATCGGCTTTTATTTTTCTCATTTAGGGAGAAACTTATTCGTCTTCAGCATGAGAATAAGATGTTAAAAATCAATCAGGAAGGGTCAGACAATGAGAAAATCGCCTTATTGCAGAGCCTTCTGGATGATGCAAACCTGCGCAAGAATGAGCTGGAGACAGAGAACAGGTACAGCGAGCAGGCGGAGCGGCCAGCCACAGCCCTGCCTCTGAGCCTTGATTTGGTAGTTTTAAAGAAAGGCTTGAGATTTATTGGGAAAATGATTACATCGTAGTGTATTTTTTTAATTAATATAATTACAACAGTTCTTATTTTTCCCTTTTCTAAGTTCTCTCCTTGCTCGCCAAATCCATGGCCTCTTCTTTCATTGTTGTTGCATGTATAGATGCGTATGTTTGTACATTTCTGTTCCTAAATAACCTGCTCATTCTTAGATGTTAGCTGTTTGTATGTGTTCAGGGCTGAACTTCTGTCCCTGTACAGCCAGTTGGTGTGCTCTTCCCTGCAGGGCTGCCTCTCCTGCTCCCAGCTTTGCTCAGCTGCCGGCAGTTCATTGTGTAATGCTGAGGCCTCATGGGCTTTTCCCATCCGCTTTGGCATGTCCATTGCTGTCATCTTTGTTTAGCTATTATATTTCTTTTTAAGATTATTTAATTTGTTTGATACAGGGTCTTAGTATATAGCCCTGGCTAGCGTGAAACTCAAAGAGACTGGCCTGCCTCTGCTAGGCTTAAAGACCTGTGCCACCATTCCTGGCTGAAAAAAAAAAATATGGAGAGGATTAAAAATATATCTGATGCAGTCATACTTTTTCATAGCAATTGCAGTTCATAGTTGATGAACTCTTGTCAGAGGCTAATGTTTGAAAGGGTCAGCTGGTGAGGCGTTAAATCATATTTTTTCCCTCATGTATTATTTGTCATGACCTTAAAAAGAGTTATTTTGAAAATCAGAATATATCAGAGTAACAAAAAAAAATTGCTTTTCTGCTTGTAAGTTTTCTGTCTTAATGTTGTTACATTCAGAGTCAGAGTCAGTCTTCAGAGTCAGTTACTATAAAACTAGCCCTTCTGGTGGTGACTTTATACTTTATTATGACTTTCTTTCATTTTCCTATTGGGAAATCTTCCTTCCTTCCTTCCTTCCTTCCTTCCTTCCTTCCTTCCTTCCTTCCTTCCTTCCTTCCTTTGCCCTGGATTACCCAGAATTCTCTGTAGATCAGGCTGGCCTCAAACGCAGAGATTTGCCTGCCTCTACCTCCAGAGTACGGATTAAAGCTATGCTCTACCATATCAGCTTTCTTAACTGACAAATGTAACTGTTTTGTCGTTGTTTCCTTGCTGCTGTGATAAACTGTATTTTTTTTTTTTTTTTTTTTAGAGCTGGCATTTGTATTATTTGCCTGTTTTGCTCATTATGCCGATGTCATTGGTATGGCATTTTCCCAGGGAGAGTCAGATTGATGGGATGGTTTTACTTATCCTTAGTGTAACATTAAGTGTGAAAGCTGTGGAAGCAGTACAAATGGTGTCAATACAAAGGGACAGAGATGCTGCAGTGATTATAAGAACATCAGTAAGCATGATGCTCAGGGAGCATGTGTGTGAGCACCTAACAACACAGAGTAAATGCTTTTTTAAAAATAAAATGTTGAAGACTTATTTTCATTGTGTGTGGATGGGTGTTTGCTGGTGTGTCTGTGCATGCGTTGCCCACGGAAGCCAGAGAGAGCATCAGATTCCCTGGGACTGGTTGTGAGCTGCCATGTAAATTGATGAATTGGACCCAGGTCCTCAGGAAAAGCAGCCAGTACTGTTAACTATGAGTCATCTCTCCAACACCTTAATTTTTTTTTCTTTTTTGAGAATTTTATACAATATCTATACTGTGTTTACATCATTTCCCACCACCCTCTCTTTTCCATCTCCATTGCCTACCATGTCGCCTTTTCAAATTCATGATGTCTTCTATAATCACTGTTGTTACGTATTTGTATGTAAGTCTACTGAGTTCGTTTAGTATTTGCTCTTGTGTACAAATGCTTGAAGCTGCCCACTTGGGATTGGATAACCTAGTGGGGGTGGAGGCCTTTCCTGAAGAAAACCAATTGTCCCTTTCTCAGCAGCATTGATTGCATGTAGATCTTCTAGGGGTGAGGCATTGTGAGATTTCTTTCAGCCAAAATGGCATGTTAGTTGGTGTGGCATTACTATGTAGGTCTTATTTAGGCAACCATATTGTTGAGATTTCAGTGTATAGAGGATTTCATGGGTGTGTAAATGTAGTATATGGGAGACCTGTATCACAGAAGGCATCCTGCTCTTCTGGCACTTAAAATCTCTCAATCCCCTCTTTAACCTGAACCTTACTTACATACATGGGTTGCATTGTAGATGTACTAACTGGGGTTGGGCACTTCGTGACCATTTATTCTCTGTACTTGATCATTTGTGGACCACTGTAATAGTCTCCTTCTAATGCAAAACAATGACGCTTCTTGGAATAAGGTGAGAGGCTTTACTTATCTGTAAGGATAGGAACAGAGTTAGAAATTAATTAGTTTAGAAAAATGGCACCCGAAGGTTCTCCTCTGTGACCTCTTTAGCAACAGGTAGTTGCCTGGGTTTACAGTGTGGGTTCCCTTATATTGACTAGACCTTAAAACCAGTTATACAGCTCTTGGTTACCACCAAGCTAAAGGTGCCAGTATTGCATCTTTGGTGATATCTTACCAAACCAGTCATTGTCATTGTGGTTTTGAGGTTTCGTGGCTGGCTAGGACTACTGATTGCTTTTCCAGCCTTCCAGGTGAGCTCCAGGTTGATTCTTCCAAGTCCCAGGACTGCAGACTGGAGCGTCTTCAGCAATAGGAGCTGAGAAAAAGTAGAAAGTATAGAAAAGGAACTTCTAGACGATTGTGGAAGTATCTTAAGTTGTACTCCTTGATCTTTCTGTGTTTTAACCATTCTGATCCAGCTTGCTTCTTCCTACTCTAAAAAGAAAAAGAAAAAAATACACCCACAATTCTTTCATATTGTTTCTTCCAAACATAATTGTTGTTCTTTTCTCTTTGGAAACATAACAGGTAGCTTTCATACTGTACAAATAACTTAGTGTTGTTGTTGTTAACACATGTCAATTCCCACATCTGTGACTTCCACGATGGCATTTTTATACTTAGATATATCATGTTTTCACCATACCTGTTTTCAGATTCCCTGCTACCCATCCTATCCTGT
Source organism: Psammomys obesus (assembly GCF_907164565.1). NCBI lineage: Eukaryota > Metazoa > Chordata > Mammalia > Rodentia > Muridae > Psammomys > Psammomys obesus. The sequence goes on along the minus strand of NW_026592760.1, from coordinate 23,332 downwards.
CTGCCTCACACCTGTCCTCTTCCTCCTCCTCCTCCTCCTCCTCTTCCTCCTGCTCCTCCTCCTCTTCCTCCTCCTCCTTCTCCTCCTCCTCCTCCTCTTCCTCCTCTTCCTCCTCCTCCTCTTCTTCCTCTACTTTCTCCTCCTCCTCCTCCTCCTTTTCTTAGTTTCCAAATATGAGAGAAAACATACTTTTCTTTCTGTGGCTACCTTTTTTCACCTAACATGATATCCTACAATTCCATCCTACAAATGACAAAATTTCGTTATTATTTATGGCTGAGTAAAATGTGTATTTAGTCAACATTTTCTCCCTCTATCCATGCATTGCTGGCCACGTATGCTATTAGTATTACTTAGCTTTATGAATAGTGCTATGACAGACAGAAGTATGCAGTTGTCTCCGTTGTGTACTGACTTTGACTCTTTTCTGTGTACGTACACAAGAACTATCATAGAAGGACTGAATAAAAATGGCGTGTTTTATTTTTAGTTACAGATTTCTATAGCTGTTTTGCTAATTTACATTACTCTTGACATTATAAAAGGGTTCATTTGGGATTTTTTTATATCTTTGCCAACATTTGGGCTGCAAAGATGACTGAGTAGTTGGAGCTCTGATACTCTTCATAGGATCTGGGTTTGATTCCAGTCCCCACATGTGTGCTCATTCACAATCTGTAACTCTATACGCAGACTCAGGAAATCTCACACCCTCTTTGGGCATCTGCGGGCACTCTACACATATGATGCACAGACACGTTAAGGCAAAACACCCATAAACCTAATTAATAAATAGTTAACCTTAAAAACCACACTTGCCAGCATTTATTATTTGGGGACTTTCTGTTCTTTAATGATTTAGTTACTTGGTTTTGGTTATGAATTGCTGCATGTTGATTCTTGTCCTTTGAAGAGCTGCAAAGTGTTTCTCCCATTCTGTAGGACCTCTGTCCATGTTTTTTTTTTTTTTTTATTTGATACATTTTAACTGGTCACTTCTTTCCTTTTGTTTTCTGAATTATTGGACTCCTATTGAGGAAATTATTGCTTATGCCAGTGATCTTATGTTTTCCATGAATTTTCTCATAATAACTTTAGAGTTTCAAATCTTTTTTTCTTTTTTTTTTTTATTAATTACACTTTATTCACTTTGTATCCCCCCAAAAGCCCCTCCTTCCTCCCCTCCCGATCCCACCCTTTCTTTCTCTTTTTTACAAATGCCCCTCCCCAAGTCCACTGATAGGGGAGGACCTCCTCTCCTTCCTTCTGATCGTAGTCTATCAGATCTCATCAGGAGTGGCTGCATTGTCATCTTCTGTGGCCTGGTAAGGCTGCTCTCCCCTCAGGGGGAGGTGATCAAAGAACAGGCCAATCGGTTCATGTCAGAGGCAGTCCCTCTTCCCATTACTATGGAACCCACTTGGACACTGAACTGCCATGGGCTACATCTGTGCAGGGGTTCTAGGTTATCTCCATGCCTGGTCCTTGGTTGGAGTATGAGTCTCAGGGAAGACCCCTGTGTTCAAATTTTCTGGTTCTGTTGCTCTCCTTGTGGGGTTCCTATCCTCTCCAGCTCTTACTATTTCAAATCTTAAGGCCTTTTACTCATTTGGAATTTATTTTTATACAAGGTGAGCAATAGGGCTCTAGTTCCTTGTTCTACATGCAAATGTTTATTTTTCTGGAACCATTAGTTTGAAAAGTTTTCTTTGTTCTCAGGTATCTTTAACTTTTGTCAGGACTTGGTTGACCGAACATACATTTCTGGAACCTCTTTTACGTTGTTGGATCTGTTTTCACCTCAATATTGTGCTATTTTTGTTTCTAGTACTCTCTAAATGTTTTTAAATGGATGATGCCACCACCATTCGTCTTCTTCTTTTTATGGTTAATGCCATCAGAATTTTGATGGGATTTGCATTGAATCTGCAATTGCTTTGGATAGTACAGAAATTTTAACAACATTAATTTCCCTAATGTGTCAAATGGAAGAAGTTCTTTCTTCTGTTAATCATCCTCAGTTTCTGTCTTTTATAATTTTTACTCTAGATGTCCTTTACATTTTTAGATAGGTTTATTCCTAGAAGTGTTTGGATTTTGATTTGAGCTTTTTGTTACTGTTTGGTTTTTTTGTTGGCAGGTAAAGGGGTAGTGACAGTTGTTGATGGAATTGCTGTTCTGGGTTCCTTCTGAAAAAGTTCATTATTGGTACAGAGAGTAACTAGTATTGGCAGGGCTTGAGGGTTCACTTGTGTAATCCCAGCACTCAGGAGGCACAGGTGGGTGGATCTTTCATAGTTCAAGCTAGCCTGGTCTACATGGCGAGTTCCAAGCCAGCAAGGATTATGTAGTGAGGCCCTGTTTTAAAAAAGAAAAGCTACTATTTTTGTATGTTGATTTTTCTATCCTGCTGCCTAACTGAAATTTTTTTATCAGTTTTAAAGATTTTTTAGTAGATCTTTAGGATTGTCTTTGTATAGTATCTTGTCATCTACAGAGGTAATTTTTTGTCCTCCTTTCTAGAGACGTTATTTGGAACTCTAAAGTATAATGTAGCAATTAAGTAAATATGTTAATCTGCCAGACAGTATACTAAAATGTCATAATTTACCTTTTGTAATTCTTACAATAGTAATATTAGTTCCATTTTAAAACTGAGAATGCTGAAGCCAAAAAATACTTAGTAATTTTCAGTTAGCAGATTTAAAAATGAAAGCCCAGGTCTTCTAGATCCCGAAGTCTACAGCGGTATTATAGTTTTAAAACAAAAAAGGAGAGAGGAAAGCAAACGTGAGGTTGTTGGTTTTTGTTTCATTCTGGTTTTTTACACAGGCTCATAATGTATACCAGCCTGGCCTCAAGCTTACTACATGCCTGAGGTGACCTCAAGCTTCTGGTCTCCTGCTTCCACCCCTAAGTGTTGCTTATCCCAGGCGTGTGCCTCTGTGCCTTGTTCATACAGTGCTGGGGAGGGAACCCAGGGCTTGTATACACTAGGCAAGTACTCTGCCGGCTGAGCTATATCTCCAGCCCAGAAGTGAACATTTAAATAAAACAACATTATTTGTCAAGTAATCTTTCCTTGTGATATGGAACTGTGCTGTGCTATTGCAGCCTGAATACATAGTTTGCAGTGACACTTTTGGTGAGTTCATTGTGACTTCCCAAGGGAAAGAGGTACATGTGGAGAGCTTATATGTGTTTGCTTTGCAGGCTTGTGAATCAGAGACTTCTAGAAGTACAGTCACAAGTAGAAGAACTACAAAAGTCTTTGCAAGATCAAGGCTCAAAAGCAGAAGATGTAAGTTCTGATATATACCAACCATGCTCCACAAGAGTCACAAAACTGAAAAAAAAAAAAAACTATAAGTTTGATACTTTAAAAAAAGCATGTGTGTAAGTTGTGGAGGCACGTGTCCATGTGTGCATGTGTGTTCCACACGAGTGGAGGCCAGGGGACAGCTTGTGGGAGTTGCCTCTTTCCTTGCTCCGTGTGGGTCCCAGCAACTAGATTCAGGTAGTTAGAATTGGTGGCAAATGCCTTTACCACTGAGTCATCTCTCAGGCCCATCTTCAGTTTTTACTTGGTAATCCCATATTCAGTGTTAAACTGGTTATAGGGAATAAGTATTGTTTTCTTTTTCACTGGTATTACTTACTTAAAAGTCCTATTTAATTGACTCTGCTAGGAACTAAAAGTTCACTTGTATTTATCAACAAAGATATTAAATTGAAGCTCTACATCTTAAATGTGTTCAGTTCACAGTGAAGTAAAAGGGTTTCCCCCTCAGGCCAAAACAAAATTTAAAAATGCAAAGGCATGCCCAAGAAGAAAGTTTTAATATAAACTTGGTATTTAAGACATCAATGCCATTTCTAGTATCTATCATCTCCAAGTTTCTGAATCCACACTGACCTTTTTCTATTCTTGTAGCACTGTGCATATCTCTGTCGTAGCTCTCCTTTGCTGTTGACACATTCTCACTGGAATATGGTGCCTGTGCTGAGCTTAGCTAATGACTTACATCATTTTATGCCCTAACCACCTTCCACAGTGTTTAGGGCACCCAGTACACAGTTGTTGGCACCAAACACAAGTCCTAATTGACAAATCCTTCCTATTGAATAAAGCACAAACAATAAAACTAAAGCACACTATTTAAGGACAGTGTGAAGAAAAGGGAAGTTAAATGTTAATTGAGCAGCCTTGTTTCTGCTGCAGTGCAGTTTGCTATAGTCCCAGACGTTTGAGTTTAAACCTCGCAGATTGCTTCCACTGACGCAGTCAGTCGGAGGAAAGCTCCTCCAACCTTATGAACATAGGAGCATCTGAAAACAAAAGACAGTTAAATTATTTTTAAAGTCTAGGAGTGTTCAATGTAAAAGCTCTTGAGGCCTCAGACTTAGTTTTATAAGTTTCTCTGCATATCTTGTTTAGATTGCTACTGTGCTTGTCTGATTTGTAATTTAGTTTATTTCTTAATGAGCTGGTAATTGTTTTAGTTTCCCAGATCAGTTCACAACTACTGTCGTTTTTAATATTGTTTTTAGCCTTTATTAGCATGTAAGTAGTATAAAATGCCAAGCTTCTTTGAAGTCCTGGGGTTCAAATCAAGTGTTCTACTATCAAGGCATACCCATAGCCCAATGTCAGGATTAAAACAAACAAACAAGCCAAAAACAAAAACATGTTTAAAAATGACAAATCTCAAAGAGGTGAAATTAGTGTAGTGAAATAATAAAGCTTAATTAGCAGTGTTTTAGAGGTGAGCCAGAGGATGTAGCATTTCTTAATTCAGCTGACATCTCTAGATCCCTTTAACCAAAAGGTAAAATTCACTTGGGTCTTGAGTACTTTGAGGTGACTTTTGTGGGTTTGTTTTGGTAGAAGTGGAGAAAAAGAGGGTACACAGGAGGTAAGCATGGTGAGTGGTCCAACTACCTAAACGCAGCAGTGCAGACATGACCATTGTGTGTGGTTCTCTTGCTTAAATTAAAACAGTAAGGAGTTGTTCTTTAAAGTAACTTGGCGTAGCCTAGTTAGTTATCACTGTGAGAAATCTAATTAAATATGTGGGTCATTGCTTGAGGGGATTATATTTCAGAGGTAAGATGCTAGCTCTATCAAATACTTGTATAAACTGTCACCTTTTAACTGCCTACATAGTAATACGATATCTAGCCCTAATTTAAGCAAGTTTTTTTGCCACGTTCTCTGCAGACAAGATTAAGGTGGAAACTTTTCTCTGTTTTGGAAATTCTAGATTCTTCAAAGAAATGGCTTATTTCATGGTGTGTAGTTCTTTTGCCCCATCAGATTTTTGATGTTTTTCTCTTGTTTTTCTCCTCAATAACCTAGTGTTGCATCTCAGGAATGTGATGCATAGAGCAACCTCTAGACCGGATTCCTCCCCTTTGAAGAAGAACACATAATGGTTGCCATTTCTGTTATCAAAACAGTCTTTTCTTATAACCTTAAGTCAGAGCATGATCTGCACATTTTTATTATTATTTTTATGTCATTTGTTTTTAGCATGGAAGCACAAATGCATTGTTATATCCAGTCATATGGATAATTTGAGCTAGCCACAGTATATAAAACTTCAGAGAACAAGACAGGATGAGGAGACCATAGAAGAAAGAAAAATGTACAATTCTGAAAAAAATTGCATATCTTTTACTTCTGTTCATGAATTACTAAATCGTTCCTTCTCTTGGCCGCTGTGTTTGCTTCATACTAATATGTCCTCTCTGTCTCTTGGCATGGTTTCTGCTCAAGGCTATTGTAAGTATGGCTTTCTATTCATTTCCATATACTTAGCGGTTTTTAGATTGTATATTTTATCTGATATTATAGTCAGTGATACTGAAATTTGAAGTAGGACTTCATGAAAAATGAATATGCTAATGTTACTTGCTTTATAAGTATATGCTCTTTACAATGAACATTCTTAAAGTATATAAAAATCTTAATAAAGAAATCCTCTCCTTCTGTTTCACTCCTGCTCTGCCCCTTATAATTAGTTCATTTGTATAACTTATTTTGACACAAGCTCTTTTTATAATCTAGTCTCCAGCCACATATCTTGATAGTTAATAGTCTTCAATTTGGAAAGACACTGAAAGACAGAATGCGTAGAAAGGGAGACTATGGATAGGGTTTCGGGTCTCTGCCATCCCAGACTTTAATCTTCAGTGTGCTACTTAAATTACTAAATGTGCTTAGCTTAGCTTGCTCAGTTGTACAGTGAGATTAATATTACTGTGTGAAATTTACATAATGTATATAACAGGCTTTAGTGCGGTGTCTGGCATATTAGCCTTGTATTTAATTATTTTGCTATAAATTGTAAGAATTTAAAATAATTTGTTAGTTAATCAAAACATAAAGTCAAGCATTTTTAGTATTTCCATTTTATCCTCTTACCACAAAGAGAACAAATAATAATTATTTTAAAATAAATAAATATTAAAAAGCTAGTAAGGTGTTTTTTTTTTTTTTTTCTTTCTGTAGGTTTGGGGAAAATAGTGGTAGAGGATGTTGGTCTAATTACAGTTACAATGTTGAGAAAGATGTGAATTTGAAATATTCTAAAGCTATGTTACAATTGACTTGAATAAAATCCACCATGGTGATACACATCTGAAATCCCAGCACCTCCTACATTTAGGAGGAGGGTCATGAGTTCAAGGCCAAATTGGCCTTATGCATAGTGAGTTCCAGGACATTCCTAAATGGCAAGAAGTAGGTGGACATAAGTAAATCATCATTAAACAGAGCAAGTATAAAGTTAAGATATTTTCCTTCTCCTTGGTGCTATTATTAGGCAATTAAGCAATTTGTTTTATAAGCCTACATTGATTGGTTTTGAGTGTCATCACATAATTCAAAAATTCAAAAACCCTTGTAAGGGTTAAACTATGAAACTTGGTGGTCTTTTTTTAAAATGTCTTTATTACTTTTTTAGATAAGTTTCAACTTTCTGCTTTCAGGAGACTTTTTTAAAAAATACCCAGTCAAAACTTCATTCTTGACATCTTAACATTGTACCCTTTCTCTTTCCCAGGACATCAAATATAGTACTTGTCATCAATTAAAACATGACAACAAATTTTGAGACTTTATCATACTGCAAAGAAAGAAGTGTAGGAAAAATGTATTATTGTTAGAGTACTACTTGGATACTGAGTCCAGAATTATTTGGGTCTCTGTATAACTAGCTTTTAAATTTATTTCCTTTGTATAAATTGAGAAATGAATAGTTTCTGTGCACTTCCTACTGACTGTTCTCCCTTCCGGGCTGCTCGCTTTTACTGAAGAGGAGCAAGTTGAGGTACACTGGGTTATGAGCTCTTTGACCAAAAAAAAATTATTGAGAGCTTACTCCAAGTAATTTACTCTTTAATTTTTACAAAATAATTTGTTAGTTAAAATGTTAACTAATGATCTAATTTTTTCTTTCACTTTCAGTCAGTTCTTCTAAAAAAGAAGCTTGAAGAACATCTGTAAGTAGACAACTTGTTGAGGCTCTTCACATTAAGAACCAAAGTACTTTGCATTGTGGGTACAGAGGATGTAGGCAGTGGCAAAAGTGGCCCTTGAAGATACAGGAAAGTACTGCCTGTTTGTAGTGTCTACAGATAGGACCATTTCTACTCAAATCCCGCACATCAATCCAGTCATTGTAAGCTGGGCATGGTGACTCACACCTCAATCAAGAGATGAGACAGGAAACAAATAGACCTGCTCCTGGTTTCAGGCCAACTTAGGCAACAGTGTGAAACGCCTTCTTAAAAAAAGCAACAAAACAAAAAGTTTTAGGGCTGTTTTCTCAGTTGAAACTTCAGGACTTTATATCATTGTTGTAGTATTTGTATGAGATGCTGAATCAAAAGTCTCAGCCTTTTTTGTGATTGGGCAGAGAGTAATCATTTCAAGTTGTGTAAGTTCTGCCCTGTGTTGCGGCCACTCAGCTAAAAGTAGCTGTAAACAATATTAAAACTAGTAGTTAGGACTGTGCTGCTGTAGAACTTCATATAAGGCCCTGATAGGCTATGGTTTATAATCATAGATTCATCTTTCAGCAACTTTTTATAAATAGTTTGATTAGTTCTTTGAGAATTTCATACAATGAATTTTAATCATATTTACCATCCCATACTCCTTCCCCTAATACCTTCTCCCTACCCCACTCTACTTCATGTCTTTTTTTTTGTGGAAGACACTATATTAAAATGGATGTCCTGTTTCTCTAGCTCTTAGAGTATTTCCACTCCCCTGTTACTCCATGTTCCCTGAGCCATAGTTAAATCGGATGTGTGAAAGATATCAAATATATCAAAAATATGCTTGTCGGTAGCATATTTTCAAATAGGCCTTCAAATAAAATAAGTCGTCTTAAGTAGGACTTTGTAACTTAAAAGATGAAATAAAAATTTTAAAGTTAACTTTGATTTCTTTTGGAAAAAAATCATTTTTAGCTGAAGTTTACTGTATTAGGAATATTTAATAATTTTTCTCATCCCAGTAACTACCTTAAATCTATTATTTTCCAGCAAAAATGCTTGCAGGTATTAAGTGTAGGATGTAAATTTGACTTTTCTTCTATGATTAGAAAGTTACTCTATTTCTTAATCTTTTATATATGTCATCTAATTGTTTAAATATACTAGATGTGATAGACTCCTAGCCACTATGATTTCTAGAAAGTCTAATAATAGATATTTAGTATGCTAGAACAGTGCTGCTTTCTAATCTTTGTGAAATTACCCAGAATGAGAACACAGTACCAAATCTTATACTTTGTGTTTTCCATTCCTCTTTGACAAAAACTGAATATTACAGACCAGAAATCTGTCACCCATCATTGTGTATTCAGGTGTTCACAGATAAAAATCTGGTAGGATCCTCTAGTGAAGATGGAGCTTGAATTAGTTTCTTGTGTCTGTTTCAAAAAATTAGCACAAAATAAAGTGGCTAAGAGAACAGAAAAATTATTTTCTCACAGTTATAGAGCCAATAAATTTGAAGTCCACTTGTCCACAGATTGTTTTCTGGCAGCTGAGGAGCAGAGTCTGCCCAGCACACCCACGCTGGCAGCCAGGGGCAGTCCATGGCTCCATAGGCAGCCTCTGTTTTCACTTGACATTCTTTCTGTGTAGTGCCTCCCTCTTCCTCAGGATTTCTGCCAAGATGCTCAGTGAATGCCTGAAATCACTGATAGTTCTGAAGTCTACATTTTCTCTTTTGTTTTTTATAGATAAATACCTCTGATAAATCGCTTAATAATATTTCTATATGACTGTGCAATATCCTAAAACAGTTGTTCTAATAACCAACATGGTTACTAAGGGACTAGTGCTGGATAACCTACACAGTGTGGATATGCATGACTTAGGGATAAGTCATACACCAGGCAGGATACAGCAGGACCAAATACAAGTTTATCACGCAACCCAGGGCTTCATGTAAATTACAGCGCACTCACTCTGTCTCAGGCTCCCATTTAATAGTTTGACTCCAGTTGCCATAAGCAACTGGAACCGTGGAGAGCAAAACCACAGTGAAGAAACATGGGTCCTCCTGTTAGACAACAGGAATTGGGCTCAGAGTGTGCCCTGGCCCAGTACAACCTCCTGTTAAGTATGTATACAAAGATGCCGTTTCTAAATGGTGTCACAATCACAACATTAGAGTTAGAACTCACCTTCTGGAAGACAATTCAACTCGCCATAGGACCTCTCAGTAGTCGCATACAGATTTAGAACTGTACAAGAGGCCATTCTCAACACATCAAATTAGTTATAAAAATTAAATCAGTAATGAGAATTCTCACTGACTAGAGAGAGTATTGCTTAGTAACCTCTTCAACTTGAAAAATGTACATACCCTATAATATATCAGTTTTACTGTGTATACCTTAAGCTTGTAGAGATAATGCTGTGTCCTAGGAGTAAGACAAAGGCAGTAAGCCAGCATGTAAACATGAGAGCACTTATGATTTTGGACACTGATTACCCCTAGGAAGAAGGTAGTGGTGTAATGCCTAAGGTTTTAGGGTGAATTTTGGTTTTTAACCTCTTGACTGTTCACTGTGCTTATTTTAGTCTATATATGTATATATAGAATATTTTCTTATATCTACCTATAACATGTATATATGTTAGATATGTGTCCTATATTCTATTGCTTTAGATATGTGTGCATATAAAAGTAATTTATTAAAAAAGAGAAGGATCCAGGTGTGGCAGTGGATGCCTTTACTCCCAGCACTTGGGAGGCAGTGGTAGGTGAGTCTCTTGAGTTCATGGCTGGATTGACCTACACAGTGATTTCCAGATCAACCAGAGTTACATAGTGAGACTCTGTCTCTAAAAAGCCAGGGAGGAAATATTATGGTATTACAATCTGGGAAAGGCAGAAATAGACATAACAAAATGCTTAGTTGTTACTGGTTTTTGGTTTGTTGTTTGTTGTTTTCTTTAGCCATCAGTCTTACACATATTACATAGTGCTACAATGAATAATTTAGAGGATGTGCATTATACATCACATTATTATTATTATTATCAAAATATAACTTATATAGTAATTTTCCTAAACATAAAGGCTGGTGAATATTTACCTTCATACATAGATAATCTAGGTCAACATTTAACAGAATTCACCATTCTTCCTCCCAGTTGATTGACTACATATCTGTATTAACCACAGCACTAATCTTCATCACTTTTTTTAGTTTTGAAGCTATGTTTGTTATGAATGGAATCATAAATTCCTGACTTCCTTTGCTGTCTACTATTTTGTGAGATCTGTTCATGTTGTGTGTATCTGTATCTTCAGTAATGTTAATCTTTGTTTTTGGCTATTTGCCTTTGATGACAAGATTTTGCATTAAAAAGCTTTTCAGAGTTTGAAATTTAATTTAAAAATATCAAAATTCTCATGCTTTTTTTTGTGTAAAAGAAATTTTTGTTTCAAACCAAAAGAAGTGTTTTTCTTTAACTTTAGTCTGTTTATCCTTGTTTCATAGTACTTGTGTGTAATACAAGTATATTAGAAAAAAACAAGTATATTCTAAATATAATAAATTCTTAGTTCAAAATGCAAAAAGGATACAGAAACAAGAGCTGAGCGTGTATTCAGAGGTGGAGAACTTGTATAGCACGTATAAGGTACTAAATTAGATCTCCAGCACACGAAAGAGAAACAAATGCAAAACCAGAAGTGATAATGTAGTCACATATTTTGTTGCAGAGAGAAGCTGCATGAAGCCAACAATGAATTACAGAAAAAGAGAGCCATTATTGAAGATCTTGAGCCAAGATTTAACAACAGCTGTGAGTTTTTCTAATAGCATCATTAGCCGTACACTATTCTAGAGATAATGAATTTATATAACTTGTTTCTTTTTCAATTTATTTATTTTTTTTATTAATTACACTTTATTCGCTTTATATCCCCAGCTGAAGTCCCCTTCCTGGTCCCCTCCCCATTCCACCCTACCTCCCTCATTTCCTCCCATGCCCCTCCCCAAGTCCACTGATAGGGGAGGTCCTCTTCCCCTCTCTCTAGCCCTAGCCTATCAGGTCTCATCAGGACTGGCTGCATTGTCTTCCTCTGAAGGCTGCTCCCCCTTCAGGGGGAGGTGATCAAAGAGCCAGCCACTGAGCTCATGCCAGAAAGCCCCTGCTCCCCATAATAGGGAAACTTGAACACTGAGCTGGCATAGGCTACATCTGTGCAGGGGTTCTAGATTATCTCCATGTGTGGTCCTTGGTTGGAGTATCAGTCTCAGAAAAGACTCCAGATATTTTGGTTCTGTCGCTCTCCTTGTGGAGCTCCTGTCCCCTCCAGGTCTTTCTATCTACCCCTTCTTTCATAAGATTCCCTGCACTCTGCCCAAAGTTTGGCTGTTCATAGCAGCTTTATTCATAATAGCCAGAATCTGGAAACAACCCACATGCCCCTCAACAGAGAAATGGATACAGAAATTGTGGTACATTTACACAATGGAATACTACTCAGCAATTAAAAACAAGAAATCATGAAATTTGCAAGCAAATGGTGGGAACTAAAAAAGATCATCCTGAGTGAGGTATCCCAGAAGTACAAAGACACATATGTTATATATTCACATATAAGTGGATATTAGACATATAATATAGGATAAACATACTAAAATCTGTACACCTAAAGAACTAAGCAAGAAAGAGGATCCTGGGTAAGAGGATCAGTCCTTATTCAGAAGGGCAAATGGGACAGACATCAGAGGAGGGAGAAAACAAGGAACTTGTTTCTTTTGAATGAACCTTTTAGCTATTCTAGCAATTAGGACTTTTCCTTAAAGGGCCAAAGACTAGAGAAGATGACTTAGTATTTAAGAGGCCTTGCTGTAGTTCCAGAAAAATATGAGTTTGAGTTCCAGAACCTGCTTTGGGTGGCTTACAACCCCTGTAACTCGATCGCAGGGAATCCAATACCCTCTTCTGGCCTCCATGGTACCCAAACACATTTGACATGTACTCACACAGGCACATACACATGTGCATAAGTTTAAAATATAAAAATAAAAAGTAGGGTTTTTTTTTTTTTTAAGAATTTGTTTTTTACAAAAGAATTTGTCAGGTTTTGGAAAGATGGCTCACCAGCTAAGATCTCTTACTGCTCTTGCAGGAGACTAAAGTTTGGCTCCCAACACCCATGTCAGTTGGTTCTAAGGATATGATGCCTCTGATCCTGTGGGCACTTGAACACAAGTACACAACAAACACACACACACACACATACACATAAAATGATAGTCACATTTTAAGAATGTGCCGTATGTCTTAAAGTACTCATTTTATGAAACCTTCTTTAATTGTGGATTGTTAATGGATATTATACGAAGCCAAATACCTTCAGTGTAATTGTGCATAAGTTAGCCCTAGACATATACTTCTTTTGGTATCTCTAAGTGCAGTTAGTTTAATTTTGTTTTTATGAAAATGAAGTGGCAGACTTTAATTTTAAGATACAACAAAATACATACAGTAACAGGTAACCATTTTAAGAATACAGTATAGTAGAACTAAATACATTGTTGTGTAACTCACTACCCACCTGTAAAATCATTACGTCCCTCTCAAATGGAACTATTCCTCCTTCTAATCCTTTGATATCTGCTACTTTATACCTCTGAGCTTAACAATCCAGGAAACTTACACAAGTAGAATCATGTTTGTACTTTCTTGCCTCATTTTTTTCACTAGGCATAATATCTTTCTTTTTCACTTAACGTTAAGTCTCTCTACTGTGGCATGCATCAGAATTTAGACTTTAAAAGATCATATTGTATGAATATATTGTTTATTCATCCATCCATCAATAGATACATTTTCCTTTATGTAGCTTAATAGTGATGCCTTTGTTTACTTATTAGAGAAACTTGGTAAAATAAAAATATGAATTATTTTAAAGAAAAAATTATATATATAAGAATAGACCATCAATCTCTCAGAATGTATTTATTATTTGTTAATAAATAATTTAAAATATAATGTTATTAAATTTTAATTTTTTAACTGTCATCTAAGCCTTAAGAATTGAAGAACTGCAAGAAGCTTTACGGAAGAAAGAAGAAGAAATGAAACAAATGGAAGAACGCTATAAAAAATATTTAGAGAAAGCCAAAAGTGTGAGTATGACCTTGAAATTATCTCACTCTATTTTCCAATGATGTTTTCCTCTAGCCTAAAGTTATAGGAGCCATATAATATTATGTTCTTCTACAGAAAATGATCAAAGAGGCCTTCTAAGTATATAAAGATCCCAAATAAGAATTAGTGATAAAAATAGGTCACTCCACAAATTGATTAGCAAGAAAAAAATAATGTATCTTATGTAAGAAATAAGTGACAGCCACCACTGTAGAAGTATGGAGTTAACAACACATGAAAGAAAAGAACAAAGCTTAGTGGCATGTATGTATGAACAGGCAGGAACAAGTAAGAACAGGTGCAAGGGTCACTTCTCTCTTTCTACCGTGTGGGTTCCAGGGCTGGCACTCGGGTTGCCAGCAAGCACTCTTGCCCACTGAGCCATCTCGCTTGTCCAAGAGCAAAGTATAGTGAGCAATATAAATGTGTGACAGTGCCATGACACAGAAACATTGAATTATTGAGTTTAAGAGATGTTAGGGGTTAGAGAGATGGCTCAGCAACTAAGAGCACTTGCTCCTTGTGCAGAGGACCCAGGTTCAGTTCTCAGCACCCACATGGCAGATTACAACTGCCAGTAACCCCTGCTTCAGAGCCTCCTGTGGCCATTCTTGCTCCCATGGGCACCAGGAATGCAGGTGATACACATGCATTCATGCTAGAGAAACACATAAATAGCAAAATAGCAATTGGTAAATCCAGGTTAAAAAATAAAAGGATTTGAACTGTTTGAAGGTCTATGTGTTTGAACATTTTAATAATAAAACTATTGGCATAGAACAAAATGGCCTTTGTCCCAGAAATCCTGCCTTGAGTCAGGTTACAGTGTATCCCCTGTTCATGCCTCAACCGTACTACTGACAGCCTATTTAGGATTCACTCTTGTGTGCCTTTCTGTCTGTATGTCCAGTGTTAGCTGAGATAGAGCAGACAAGAGTTGTGAATAGCATCTCGTTAGCAATGCTCACTGATCCAGAATTGATTCTTCTGTCTATATCACTGGAAATTTGCAGCAATTTCATTTTACTTCATATGTGTACATTTTTAACTGTCCTTAATAGCTTATGAGTGTTATTTTTCTCATTTTTCTCTTCTGCTTAGTTTGATTGGGGTGGGGGTGCTAGGAATCAAAGACAGATCTTCATGCATGATAAGATAGTGATAGCTATAGCTATATGTGCATTTCAGTAATTTAATTCTCTGACCCCTACCGCAGTGCTGGGGATTGAACCTCAGGCCCCGTGTGTGCTAGGTGGCACTATACCCCTGGGCTGTATTCCCAGCCTTAGCTTTATTTCTAAAACTGATGTCTTAGATGCTAGATTCAGGGGTTTGTTTTTCTTTTAATTTGTAGGTTATGTGTGTGAATATATACATATGCTTAAGATTCCCCCCCCCCCCCCGCAGGTTATCCGTACATTAGACCCTAAACAGAATCAAGGAGCAGCACCAGAAATACAAGCTCTTAAAAACCAACTACAAGAACGGGATCGGCTGTTTCACTCATTAGAGGTCAGTCACTACATTGTGCAGTAAAATACTGAGGGTTTTAGCTTTTTCAGAGTGTCTTGCTATGTTATACAATTGTACTCAGGTTTAAACAGTTAGTTGTTTATTTTTCTTAATGTTGAATTCATTTGTATCTTTATATGTGCTTCTCCTTCAGAAAGAATATGAGAAAACAAAGAGTCAAAGAGACATGGAGGAGAAGTACATTGTTAGTGCCTGGTACAATATGGTAAGAGAAAAGTATTTCAGTATAATGCAGAGTTTGGTGACTATGCCATTATACTGCCTGTACTGTAGAAGTAATTCTGCCAAGAGAATCTGAGTCATTTCTCTCCTAACACATACTAACAAAGCCTCTATGTTGACCTTAAAAACTGTAAAGCACTATACAAGGCTAAGGCATTGTGAAGTTGTCATCCCCAGGGGATAGAAAAGACCAGTTTAGTTTTATTTCTTGGAGCCATGTGTTGTCGGAAAAGCAGACATAGTGATACCTAAAGAGATGAAGTAGCTCTGGCATCGTGGGCTATGTCAGCACCTTTGCAAGACTTACTTTACAAGTAGTTAAACTATCTGGAGGGATTTGGAAATGTTCAGTTTCAGACTTTGACCACTGAAGATTTTGAAATGGACTATTCCACCACACCTTCAAAGAAACTAAATGTATGTAAGAGAAGGCAGTAACTGTTCATTGGCTTATGCATAGCTGTGAATTCCACAGGGTGAGGCTCCTTCTCTTGGACCTTTGTCCTTCTTTGCTTTGTGTTCTTTCAAATGAAACCATTTCTACGTCTTTTAAATGTTGGGGGGGTTAAAAATTAGTCATTGTGTATGTGTGTACATGATGGGTAGGGGTGCTATGGAACACGTGTAGAAGCTGTGTGGATTCCAGGGATTGAACACAAGTTGCTGGGCTTTCTTTACCCACAGAGCCATCTCCCCAGCCGAGATGTTAGTACTTTGAAGCAGGAAATGAGGCTGTTCTTTCAGCTTTCCCCTTTTGTCTTATAGCTCTGTTGACATAACAGTATTGTTTTTATGTTAGCGTTACAGTTGCTACTCCCTCTTAAAGGTTAATTCTCCAACCTTAAAATGTGATCTGATCTCTACGGAAATGTGTGTTTCATGACATGCTGCACTTACAGTACGCCAGTGTGTTGGGTACAGTTTAAGATTTATTGTAATTTTTCTTTTAAGACAGATAATTTTGAATGAGGATATTATTAATAAATAGTTTTCTTGAAAATTAAATTTAAAAGAAGAGAAAATAAATCCCATTAGGGGACTTCTCTGGGCATTAACCCAAACCCCACTGTTCTGTCTTCCTTGAAGCCTAATGTTCACAGTCTCGTAGCCCTGTACTCCGATCCCCATTAGAAATTCACATCCTTGACTATTTTTTATGGCGTCACATAGTGCTCACATATTGCTTCTTATGGAACCAGATTTATTTATTCTGTGACATGGGGGCTAAAGTATAGTGCTAATTTTTAACTTTTTGGAGTGAAGGGGTAATTACAATAGACACACATGCAAGTTCTGTTCACAGAGGGTAACCAATAGGAGGAAAATCATACTTACATTCAGAAAGTTTTGCACCTCAGACAACTTGAATAGGAGTCAAGATGGTGAGTGCTGGGGCAAGGTATTAAATTTCTCAACCAATAGCTCCATGTTGCCCTCTGACATCTTAAAGTGCGTGAAATGTGTTGCTCAGTGGTGGAGCCCTGGAGCACAGACCACAGAGGCCCAGGTTCCCCAGTCAGTTGCCTGAAAAATTAGAATTTTTTAAAATAAAGTGTAATTTCATTATATGAGGTAAAATGTTTTCAGTAGATACTTATCAGTTTTACTCAAACCTGCAAGTGTATTTGTTAAGTTGAGTGAAAAATATATGCTGGGGGTTGGCAAGATGACTTAGTAAGTAGTTGTGCTTGCTGCACAATCCTGTCAACCTAAATTCAATCCTTAGAAACTTCTGTAAAGGTGGAAGGAGAGAGCCAAGTCCATGGAGTTGTCCTCTGACCTCCACATAAACTGTGATACAGGCATGCATATCCACCATTTATATATACACATTTTATGTTTATATTCCTACCTTCCCCAGGACATATCTCTGAGGCCAGGTATGGTGACACAAGACAGTAATACCAGATCAACATCTGCTTGGATTACCTAGTCTCAGGCTAGCAGGGCTAAATAGTTTAGAAAGAAACTAGTAAGAAACAAATGAATTTGTGTTTTTTCTTTCTGATGAGCTCTATGATTTCCTGTTTGTGTGAATCAGCTGCTACCAAACAGTTGCACTTTTCTTAGAAAATCACTATTTGATTTGAAAGGAAAGTATAAGTGTTGTATTCTAAAAATCATTCCATTTAACACTCTGCCTTATAGAAAACAAAACAAACACACAGAAAAGAAATATTTTCTACAATTTCCCATTGGGGAAAATGTTTTGTGTTCTTAGTACATGTGAAAGACTGAAATAATATTCAGAATGCAAAGCTATGGCCAGTGTCTAATCTAGAGGCTAATTATTAAAAGGAAGATGGTTTTTTCTAGTTCCATCCATTTGCCTGCAAATTTCAAGTGATTTCAAAGTGATTTTCTTGTTTTTAATTGCTGAGTAGTATTCCATTGTGTAAATGTACCACAATTTCTGTATCCATTCCTCAGTTGAGGGACATCTGAGTTGTTTCCAGATTCTGGAGATTATGAACAAAGCTGGTATGAACATAGTTGAACAAATGCCCTTGTTGCATGGTTGAGCATCTTTTGGATATATGCCCAGAGGTCGTATAGGTGGATCGTGAGGTAGCGCTATTCCTAATTTTCTGAGAAAGTGCCAGATTGATTTCCAAAGCAGAGATTACATTCACACCAGCAATGGAGGAGGGTTCCCCTTTCTCCACAACCTCTCCAGCATGTGTTATCCCTTAAGTGTTTGGTCTTAGCCATTCTGATGGGTGTGAGGTGGAATCTCAGGGTCATTTTGATTTGCATTTCCTGGATGACTAAGGACACCTAGCATTTCTTTAAGTGCTTCTTCACCATTCAAGAATTCTCTGTTCAGAATTCTGTGTTTAGTTCTGTACCCCATTTTTTGTACCCCATTTTTTAATGGAACTAGAAAAGATCATCCTGAGTGAGGTAACCCAGAAGCAGAGAGAAACATATATATTCACTTATAACTGGATATTAGCCATATAATATAGGATAAACATACTAAAATCTAAAGTCCTAAAGAAGGTAAACAATAAGGAGGACCCTAGGGAAAAGGATGAAACCTCATTCAGAAGGGCAAACAGGATAGGCATCAGAAGTAGGAGAAGAAAGGGAACAGGACAGGAGCCTTCTACAGGGGTCCTCTGAAGACTCTATCCATCAGGGTATTGAAGGAGCTGCTAAGACTCATGGCCAGACTTGGTGCAAAGTGCAGGGAACCTTATGGAAGAAGGGGGAGATAGAAAGAGCTGGAGAAGACAGTGCTCCACAAGGAGACCAACAGAGCCAAAAACCTGGACCCAGGGGATACTGCAGAGACCACAACCAAGGACCATGTATGGAGAGGACCTAGACCCCTCTGCTCAGATGTAACCCATGAGCAGCTCGGTCTCCATGGGGGTTTCCTAGTAAGGGGAACAGGGGCAGTCTCTGGCATGAACTAGGTTGCCTGCTCTTTGATCACCTCTCCCCTGGTGAGGCAGCTTTACTAGGCCACAAGAGAAAAAGGATCCAGACAGTCCTGATGAGACCTGATAGTCTAGGGTCAGATAGAAGGGGACCTTCCCTATCAGTCAGTGGACTAGGGGAGGGGCATACTCGGGTTAGAGAGAAGGAGGGTGGAACCAGGAGGAGATGAGAGAAGGGGCTACAGCCAGGATACAAACTGAATAAATTGTAATAAGTAACAATAAATAAACTCTTAAAAATAAAAAAATAGGGGCTGGAGAGATGGCTCAGGGGTTAAGAGCACTGTCTGCTCTTCCAAAGGACACGGGTTCAATTCCCAGCACCCATATGGCAGCTTACAACTGTCTGTAGCGCCAATTCCAAGGGCTCTGACACCGTCACACTAATGCACATAAAATAAAATTAAATAAATTATTTAATTTTTCTTAAATAAGTGTTTTTAAAAGTTGGAAGATGGATTGTTTAGTCTCCTGTCTTCTGTGCATTATTTCTTCGTTGTCATCCTCCACTTCTCTGCATAGGCTAACTATACAAGTTATTGGTATGATTAACCAGCAATCTCAGTTTCTCTTGCTACATTAGTTCATTGTCTTATTAAAAGAATACTAAAATTGGCCCATTCCTAGCTTCCTGTAGTCTTCTGATTTAGGTGAAGTGGTGCTGTTATGTCTCACTGTTTTTCCAAATTCTGAGAGTGCCCTACAGGTTTCCTCCCTCCTGCCTAGGTGTAGCTGGTGACTTTGCCCCTCTTCAAAGGTAGTAAGTGATCTTTTTGCTTTGAAGGGGAGATCCCCTTCTTGGTTGTGCCTCTATTGTGGGTTGTCAGAAGCTTTGCTTAGTTTGTTTGATAGTAGAAGTCTGCCTTGAAGTGAAGAAAAACAGCGCTGTGGTATGTATAGCACCTAGAATGGCTTTCCTTCATAAGAAACGAGCACCTTCTTGTTTTTCCTTTCTGATGAACTCTGTGATTTCCACGGTGTGTATGAATCAGCTGCTACCAATCAATTGCACTTTTCTTGGAAAATCACTATTTGATTCGAAATGAAAGTATAGGTGATGTATTCTAAAAAATGTTCTCCATTATCTATTGTTTTGATTGTTGTAAATTCATAAAATTAAGTCATAATTTTTCCAAAGGAAGATTTGTACCTAATTATTGGAATGAATGGATTTCATAAAATTTTAAACTATAATGAGTAGAATTAATATTCTTAATAAGTTATGCCTTGCTATTCATTGAAGTAAATTCTGCATGATGACATTTATTTTGTAAGCATATGCTCCATGCTTCCACTGGTGACTTTTGCTTTTCTTCTCATGTTATAGGGAATGACTCTACATAAAAAGGCGGCTGAAGACAGACTGGCTAGCACAGGTTCAGGGCAGTCATTTCTAGCTAGGCAAAGACAAGCAACCAGCACAAGAAGATCCTACCCAGGCCATGTCCAGCCAGCCACAGCAAGGTAGAGAGGTCTTACCATGAGGAATTTTTAAAAAGCATACTTCTGTTATATATAACAACATTTCAGGAAATTCAGCCAGCTTAGTTTATTTCTCTCCTGTGTTAATATTTAGTGTTTCTCGTGTGAGGATTTTTCTCTCTCTTATATCTTTTAGTTTCTTTGGCCCTTACTTTATGGTCTTTTCAGTTCCTTTTAATGTGCCAAAAATTTGTAAATGTACAATTAAAAGTGTTGTATAATAGTGTAATACTTTTCTTTGTATGAAATGTCTTCTTCCCCATTTGTGTGGGCTTTGTAAAGAATCAGATTTTCTGCCAATAATTGATACACAATTTATATTCTTTATCGTGCCTACTGTGTTACCATACTTTATAAGAACGTCTTTGTTTAAAGGGAATTAATCTTTTTATGGTGTATTAATCTGTGTTTTCGATTGTTTTCCAAATGCACTTCAGATAACTTAAATATTTACTGTACTATATGAAGTGGTGTCAAGTGCACTTTTTGCAAAGACAACTACATCGGCAGAGGTGCTGGTTAGAGAGATCTGTGGCACCTGGCAGGATCATTCAGAGGGGAGAAATTAGACTTCTTCTAAGATTTGGAGTTTGTTTTGAAAACATATGTAAAATTTCATTATTTCCTGCTGTCTTGTTTGCTGGCAGAAGTGAAATGGCGCAGATATTTGGGTAGAAAATACAAAGGATAAAATTTGGCCGGATTTTTTTTTTCTTCTCTTGGAATATCATGAATAGCTAAGAATCAGATTCTAACCATGCACTTTTAATTGCTCTCCACATGTAAAATATTTATTTTTCATATAGGTAGCCTTATTTTGGGGGCAGTTCTTTGACTTAAGCCTCAAATGTTTTATAGATTCTGTGAGCTTTTCCTTTTCTCAGTTAATCCTGATAGCTAACGTCTTAATATCACTCCTTAAGATCAGTATGTGACTTTCTGTATGTAATATTATGATAGGACCCCTTACAGTTTCTCTCTACTCTCCCTACAAGTCCAAGAACTGATAACAGGAGAGATTTTTCTTGGGTATTTGGTTGTTCAAAGTGCTTACATTGTATGCCACATTTATTTACATAGATGAATGCCTGTTAAGCAATCATATGAAGCACCTTGTCTAAGGAATTATATAATTTTAAACTATCATTTCTTTGAAAATGATCTGCCTTTTTTTTTTATATTGATTTGTGTATTTGATCCCAAGTTATTTAAGGTTTCCTCCAGCCTTTTTCTTTTTCTATACCACACTTTTTAAAAGAAAAAAGAAATCTGAAATTGGATCACAGGGTTATTTTGTTTCTTTTTAGGTAAATCATGTAAGTGGAAGATGTTATATCATGTACTTGCTGTTTGGAAGTTCTGGTGTCATTTAGTTGTGTATAAAAGACAAATAACTTTAACTCAAGTTTAATGTGATTAAGTATTTTCAGAAACTATATTCAAGTGCTCCATTTTAACTGCCTACTCTTTTATAAGAAAGTTGACCTAGAAATTTGTCCTGCATGTTTTTTTTTGTTTTGTTTTGTTTTTTTAAACAGTCTTTATGTAACCCAGGCACCTTGAACACATGATCCTCTTGGATTATAGGCATGAACCAACATTCTCAGCTCTTAGTATTTTTTTTTCTTGAAAAAAGGTATTACAACATAGAGAAATGACACAACGCAACAAGCAGCACTTCTTTAAAAAACATTCACTGCAAATATTTAAGTGTACTCTGAGGGTGACTGCCTAGGAAGACTAGAAAGCAGCAAGAACTAGCAATAGTGGAGAGAACTGTGTTAGGACACCACCACACCTGCGTGAAATCCTTTGACTTAAAACCATCCTGCCTCTGCCTTCCAAGAGGCTGAGATTATGGTATGTGCCACCACACCCACATGATATATCAAGTTTGAAAATAAAAGACTAAAGATTGGAGCCAGCAAAATGGCTCAGCTGGAAGAGTATTTGCTGCCAAGCCTGAGGACCTGAGCTCAATTCCTGGGGCCCAGATGATGAGGGAACAATCTACTCCCAAGGGCTGTCCTCTGTTCTCCTTATCAACACAGTTGTAGGTGCACACACAAGTAAATATGTTTTAAAAGATTAAAAGTAGCGTAAGATAGTTATCACTTCATCCTTAGTTCACATAATACCTAAGATTCAACCACTTTTTAAATCAAATTGGTCTATGACCCCTACTCTTAACAAAATTATTGGTTGTTGAGAAATTATACCTGTGGAATAAAGTAAATGAAAACAAGAGATTCTTTGAAGCTACTCATCAGCCAGATTCTACCTGTGGGGTAAAAACATCTCAATGTTTTGATTTTAATTTTCTATTTACCTGCCCTCTCTATGGATACACCCACACCTACCTAAACCACCTACCAGATTCTTTTCTCTGAATGCTTTGGGAATGCCTCAAGCTTTCAGAAGGAAGATAAGCTTCTTTTCTTCCTCATCTGTTGTGTGCTTATTTCAGTGTTCATAGCCTTCACTGTTGTTTGCTCTGTCTTTAATGTTTGGCTGATTTCCTTCAGAAATGGAAGAAATATTTCTCATGATATTTCAGAAGAAAATAAAACATGCTTTCATAAGAAACAGCATCTGAATATATACCTTAGGTATCATAAAGCCAAGAGTACAACTTAAGTATGAACCAGGGGGTGGTGGCACACACCTATAATCGCAGCACCCAGGGAGGCAGAGGCAGGTGGATCTCTGTGAGTTCAAGGCCAGCCTGGTCTACAAAGTAAGTCCAGGACAGCCAAGGCTACAGAGAAACCCTGTCTCATAAATAAATGAAGGAAGGAAGAAAGAAAGATGGTGGTGGTGACTTTTCCACTGTGTGGTTTAGGTCAGTTTCTCTGCCAGTGATCAGGAATGTTGCAGGTGATGTGTGGTCTCTAAGAGCTCTAGATAGATAGATAGATAGATAGATAGATAGATAGATAGATAGATAG
>NW_026592759.1:0-5477 GCF_907164565.1 Psammomys obesus | reverse complement strand
ACACACACACACACACACACACACACACACACACACACACACACACAAGGTTGTGGAGAACTTGCCTATCTTGATCCTGGTGTTATGAATTTTATATGCATGTGTATATCTCATATATGAAGTTTCTTTCTTTCTTTCTTTTTTTTTTTTCCTTTGAGAGAGGATCTCATGTAGCCTAGGCTGGCTTTAAACTTACAGTGTAGGTAAGGAATGATAATGGTTTGTTCGGAGAGTAACAGAGCCTTTCTAAGCTTTTGGTGAACTTCACCCAGCAAGCTATGGTACCAGATGGTCATGGCTACGAAAGCTACCCCAAAAGGGGTTTCTGAGTTCGTTGTTTCATACTCAAGAAGAAGAAGGGACCACCTATAAGGAGTGAGAAGAAACAATGCAGATTAAGGAAAAGTGAGAAAGACCTACCTTCAAGCAGGTAATATCACCATGTTACTCCACCTGGTGGTCTTTCATGGATCTTACTGTGGCAAATGGATGGAGAGAGAGAGAGGTCATCTTTATAGAGACTGGTTATTTTTGAGTGTGTTGTGAGCTGAATCCGTGAGGACTCAACATGTTCTATGGCCCAAATGGACAGGTTATCACATGTTACTTGTCAGGAGAGAGGTCATTCACATATACTATATGGCTTAACTCATGATCCACCATGAACACTGCTCTGACTTCCTGCAGAAAGCGAACTACTGTCAAAGGATGACCTTGAACTCTAGCCCCTCCTTTCCCCACCTCCTCCTTTGTTGGGAGTACAGGTGTGTGGCCCCCATGTGTGGTTTATGTAGTGTTAGGGATCAAACCCAAAGCTGCCCGTGTGCTCGACAAGTGTTCCACCAACCGAGCTACATTTGCAGCCCCTATGAATTATCTTGGCAGCCCATGAATTATCTATCTTCTGTGTGACATCCACTATCCTAGATTACACAAACCCACCTTGTAACATTCAGTCCTGTTTTATTTCACACTATTTTATAGATGAGCCAATTGAGAGTTGCTAAGAGGTCACACAAAAACACAGGAAACCAGGTTTAAACCCTAATGTGCCACTTGAGGGGCCTTCCTTTTGTGGACTTCTTGCAATCTGTTTGAAAAGACAAGACTGATCCACCCCCACCCCCCCGCTTTCTTCATTTATCCCTTTCCATTCCTACTGCCCTTCCTCTTTTCCTTTCTTTATATTTTTTGGGGTAGTTGTGGATGAAACTCAAGGTCACATGTGTGCCAGGTGTGTGCTCAGCCATTAAGTCACAACACAAATCAAAGAGTGCCATCTCTTGGTGGGTGTCATGGCATACACCTTTAATCCCAGAACTTGAAAGACAGAGGCAGGCTGATCTCTGTGAGTCTGAGGCCAGCCTAGTCTATGCAGCAAGCTCCAAGCCAGCCAGAGCTATGTAGTCAGAAGCTGTCTTTGAAATTAAATAAATAAAATAAGAGTGACATCTTTAAAGATTTTTATACCTTAGTCAATTAAAAATATTCGAGTCTGTACACATATTATTTTATACTACTAATTCAGTTTAAAAATTTTTAGGGGCTGGAGAAATGGCTCAGTGGTTAAGAGTACTTGCTGCTATTCTGGACCTGGTTTCAGATCCTAGCACCCACATTGGGCAGCTTGCCAGCACCAGTAACTCTAGCTCCAGGGTATTCATCATCCTCTTCTGGCCTATAAAAGCACTGAACATAGACATGGTACTCAGGCACACATGTGGCACACACATACACACTCATTCCATTTAAACAATTATTATACATGTTTACTTTTAACAGCCATTATTACCACATTTTCTTTGGATAGCAGGGAGAACAGGGGCAAGCATGAGTCTGTAGAAGTCAGATGACCCCTTGTAGGAGTTGCTTCTTTTTTCCCACCAAGTGGTTCAGAAGGTTGAGCTCAGATAGTCATGACTGGTAGCAAACACGCTGACCTGTGGGACTGTCCTATCGGTCTCTATAATATAAACAAGCCTCTGTTTTGGTCATTGAAAGTGTATTGCCAGCACTAGTCATGCTAGTCATCATGACTGTTAGAAATAGTGATGCTGAAGGGGTCTAGGTGATCTCTTTAGGTGAGAGGTAAGGCTGTATATTAAGACAGTCGTGTGGAACACACTGTTACCTGAGCTCTGGCCATGGCCTAGCCCTGGAACTATCTGATCACCCACATTAAGAGAAGATGTTATAACACATATGAGAGTAGAAAATGAACTTGATGACAGCTTTGAACAAGAAATGCTCAGTTGGTCTCTGACTTTCCTTAGCAGTGTTACTACTTATGGAAAAGATGTAACAATTAGAAAAAAAAAAATGAAACAATAGCCTGGAGTATACATATGGAGATTTAGATGTTGGTTCCTTCATGAAACTGAGAGATGAGTATTTCTCTTGACCCAAGGAACATTTTTGCTCCCAGTATAGGATTTCCTGTAGGTAGCCTAACTCCAAGTGGCCTTGTTAATGAGGGAGGGCCTAGCCCATTGTGTGTGGTATCATCTCTGGGCTGATGGTTCTGGGTTCTATAAGAAACCAGGATGAACAAGCCATGGGGAGCAAGCCAGCAAGCAGCACCCCTCCACGGTGTCTGCATCAGCTCCTGCCTCCAGGCTCTTGCCCTGTTTGAATTGCTGTCCTGACTTCCTTCAGCGATGAACTGTGATATGGAAGTATAAGCCAAATAAACCTTTTCCTTCCCAAGTTGTTTTGCTCATGGTGTTTCATCACAGCAATGTAACCCTGACTAAAACAATCACTGTGTTTTAGGAAACTTTTTGAGACATATTTTATTTATGTAGCCCAGCTCTGGTATTTTGATAAATTACAAATATTTTAAGAGGTATCTTATTCTAATGATCCTGGGAATAAAGAGCAGTTGAAGAAGCAGAAGTCATCAAGATTTTGTTGTGTTGTACCCTGGCCTTGAACTCCTGGTTCAAGTGATCTTCCTATCTCATGGCAGCTGGGGCCACAGGTGGGTTTCAATGAGTCAAAGAATAAGGCCAAATCAGGCTGCTGGAGTGTGTCCTCCCCACTGTAACGGCTCTAAACACAGTGTGAGCTCCTTTGGCTTTCCTGAGGCTCCTTGGCTACTATCATGGGTTTTCTTCCCCCAAAGACAACTGCTGCTTAGTTTGTTGTCCGTTTCTGGAATGTTACATACTCTATGGTTGGGCTCTGCTATAATTGATGATTTCTTACCTCCGAGGCTTCTCCTCTAGAGAATGGGGTCTGACATGGGTGGAGTCCCAAATGTCTGTGGTGACAAATGTTGGCGTCTGATTTCTCAAGAACTGAGTTTCACACTTCAACTAAAAGGGGGGAGGGCTATGTGTTTAAGTGCAGCTCAAGAGTCCAGGAACATCTCCAAGATGGAAGAGTTATGCTGAACCTGTGCCCCTACTTCTCGACTTCTGCAACTCCCTCAGTATGTTTTAACCCCTGTAAGCCCTCTCTTTCAGTGTTCTCCTTCCTCCGATAAATACAAGTAGACCCGGAGAAATCAGAGAAAGCCAGCAGTGTGATTGTGTGTTGTGTATAAGCGGTGTATGATGGTACACCTATAGAAGTCAGAGGACAACTAATTCAGTTGTCATGTGGCCAGACTTCCTTTGTAAGTATCTTTATCCACTTTCCCACTTTACTACAGTTTTGTAAAGTGTTATTATTATTATTAGAGACACTGGGAAACTGTAATAGAAATTTATCTATTTTTCCATGTGTGTATGTGCATGTGTGCATGTTCCTGTGTACAGGTGCACATGTGTGTTCATATGCTGGTGGAGGCCAGAGGACAGCCTCTGGTGATGTTCCTCAGGAGCTCCCCACCTTGATGTTTGAGACCCAGTCTCTCACTGGGACCTAGGGCTTGTAGATTAGGCTAAGCAGCTGGCCAGTGAGCCCCAGAGATCTCACTGTCTTCAGCTACCCAACACCGGGATAACAATTGCTAGTTAGCCACCATGCTTAGCTTTATATGTGAGTGCTAGGGATTGAACCAACCCAGGCTCTCATGCTTACAAGGACTTTACCTACTGAGCTATTGCATCAATCTATGTTTCCTTCCTCCTTCTTTCTTTCTTCCTTTACTTCTTTCTTTCTTTCCTTCCTTCCTTCCTTCCTTCCTTCCTTCCTTCCTTCCTTCCTTCCTTCCTTCCTTCTTTCCTTCCTTCCTCCTTCCCTCTCTCCCTCCCTTCCTCCTTCCTTCCTCCTTCCTTCCTTCCTTCCTTCCTTCCTTCCTTCCTTCCTTCCTTCCTTTCTTTCTCTTCCTTCCTTTCTTTCTCTCTCTCTCTCTCCTTTCATTTTCCCTTTCTTCTTCCCGCTTTCTCTCCCTCCCTTCTTCCCTCCCTCCCACTCTCCCTCCCTTCTTTCCTTCTTCCCTTTCTTTTTCGACACAAGGTCTTACCATGTAGTCCTGGCTGTCTTGGAACTCACTAAATAGACCAGGCTATCTGGAACGCAAAAAGATCCACCTGCTGCTGTGATGAAAGGCATGCACTACCACACTTGGCCTCTGTATTTTTTTTTCTTATAAATGCATATGACTCTACAAGTGCTAAAATTAAAATGTTACTTATAAATGAATGTCTGTGTGGCTGGACAGCACTTGCTTTTTTTTTTTTTCTGGAGATTCTGAGTTGGGTTTTCTGCACCCGGTTCTATCAGCTTACAGCCATCTATACCTCTAGCTCCAAGGGATCTGATAACTTCTCTGGCCTCTGCACACATGTGGCACACACACCAACACAGACACAGACACACACACACACACACACACACACACACACACAGAGAGAGAGAGAGAGAGAGAGAGAGAGAAACACATATTTATTTAGTGTGTTTGTGTGTGCCTTAATGTATGTGTGTGTACTACATGTGTTCAGGAGCCCACAGAGGTCAAAGAGGCGTTAAATTCCCTGGATACTGAAGTAACAGAATGTTGTGTGTTACCATGTGGGTGCTGGGAATGGAACCCAGGTCTTCTGCAAGAGCATTAAGTGCTCTTAACTACTGAGTCATCTTTTCAGCCTAACATACATATAACTTTTAAATTAAAAAAAATTAAAAAGAATGATTGTATATATAGTAATGAAAGCAATCTGTACATTTTTTGAGACAGGGTCCTCCTATATTGTTGTTGATAATTAATATTTATTATTGATTATATTTTAGTTAAACAGCTGTTATTCCTAAACCAGCTGTATACCCAAATCACCACACACAGACTAGGATGGATTTAGTTAACCTAGAGCACAATGCTGGGCAATGATTACTCCATCCTAAACCTCCAAGCCTGCATAGCTTCCTCCCACTAAGATTTCCCACATTATACTTGCTTTTAGCTATATCTTAGGTCCAGTTCATCTCTCCTGGTGGTTCCAAGTCCTCTCCCCAGACTCTTCCCACTCACTTCTTTCTCCTCCACTCCAGACCAGGATGTCCTACCTTATTTTGTCCATTGCTCAGCATTG
>NW_026592758.1:0-12485 GCF_907164565.1 Psammomys obesus | reverse complement strand
AGGAGGGGATGGTCTATGCGATCCACAGGATATGTGGACAGGGGAGAGGGAAGGCTGCTGCTGGTCTTCTATTGCAGTTTGTAGGGGTTAGACTAGTGGATTGGCTATGGTGAAACAGAGAGAGAAGGGACTATCTGTGGGCACCCTTCCTAGTTTTTTTTTTTTTTTTTTTTTTTTTTTTTTTTTTACCAGGAGATGGTTTGTGGGATCCACAGGAAATACGGACGGGGAGGAGGAAAGGCTGCAGCTAGTGTTCTGTTGATTCACTAGGGATGAGACTAGGACATTGGATCAGAGGAAACAGAACCACACATTTCAAGCCTCTTTGTTTTTTTCTTTGCACCAACGGGGATTGGACCCAGAGACATGTCCGTGCCAGATTTCCACTGAACTACACTCATAACCCACAAAAGAAGGTTGTGACTTCCACTCTAAGTGAAGCTGGGAATGGAGTCAGAAACAAGCTGACAGCCTGTTCCTGGAGGAAGGAGGTGTTGCTTAAAAAAAAAACTGCTCTCACCTCTGCACCATCCACAACCCTTACTTGGAAGTAAGAAATTATGTCTAGCACCGCTACCTCACCAAGCTCTTCATTTTTCCAACAACTCATAAATGTTTTTCTCCATTGTGGTTAAAAGAAGGGTCAGGACAGCTAAGGCTATACAGAGAAACGTTCTTGAAATGCACAAGAGAGAAGGGCTAGAAAGAGCTTCAAGGGGGAAGGATCGCCAAGGACATCAAAGGCTCCTGTTTATAGACCATGTGTTAAATACTGACCTGGATAATTTACAAGTATTATTTCTAGTGAGCCTTATCACAACTGTAATAAATAGTTTGATTTCAATTTTGCACATATGGAAACAGATTCAAAGGGATTCAATACCTAATAGCAGAGATAGGACTTAAATCCAGCTGTACTTTTTTTGGAGGGTGGGGCAGGAGACTGAAGTCAGGGTGTTACACATGATAGGCAAGAGTTCTGTCAATGACAATTCACTGGCAACCCAGGGAGCTCTGAGTCTTGATTTGAAGTGAGTAATTGATTGAAATGCTAGACCACCTCAGTTTACTTCAAAAAGAACTTGTGTTCCTCTTCTGACCTCAGTGCTGCCTCTTTTCCCTGTTTCCTGAGGACAGCAGGACAGCAAGATAGCATAGTATGTGAACACTCCATCTTTTTTTTCTTTTTGTTTTCATTTTTTGTATGTTGTTTGTATGTGTACTTGAATGTACATATGCACACACCTCTATATGCAAAAGCAGGCAGAGGTCAGAAGGTGTCATACCCCTTTGAACTAGAGTGACAGAGAGTTGTGGGTGCTGAATCCTTTTCCAAGAGCAGCAAGTGCTCTTTTTTGTGAACACTCCATCTTGAGTGTCAGACTGCCTAGTGCATAAACAAGCACCATGCCATTCTAGGAGTTGGAACCTCAGTTTCCTCTTCTCTATGATAAGAATGTCAGGAAGGGCTATGAAAATTAAACAAAATAATATGTAGCATGTACTTAAAACTGTGCTTGGCAATACTAAGATAACATTACTATCTATCTATCTATCTGTCTGTCTGTCTGTCTATCTATTGCTTGCACATGCACACAAACATGAACGTGTGTGTGTGTGTGTGTGTGTGTGTGTGTGTGTGTGTGTGATTCATGTCGTGATGAGAATTCTGACAGACTTTAGGAATTGGTTCTCTGCTTTTACCATGTGGGTCTCAGGGATTAAACTCAGATTCTCAGGATTGGTGGCAAGTGTCTAACCTGCTGAGCCATCTCTCTGACTCTCATTATTTACATTTTTCCCAGCTTCAGATATATATATATATTTTCCTCCCAGCTTCCTTAAATGTAGCTGCCTTTTTGTAGGGCAGGAAGGCTCTGAGAGCACTGCCTCCTCTTCTAGAGGACATGGGTTGCATTCCCAGAACTCGAGGCCCAGTAGTTCTCATCCACCACAGCGATCTGATGCTTCTGGTCCTTAGGCACCTGTACTCAGGTGCACATACTCACACAGCGACATGTGATTATATTAAACACAAATACATTTTTAAAAAGGACATTCTGCGTCTCGCACTGAGGCAACAGCTGAAGTACATAAAAAGCCTGGCTTCTGGTGGAGTCACTCTGAAGCAAGCAGCTTTCTGAGCTACTGAGTCCCTCTGGGCTTCAGAAGGCCTGTCTTTCTGAAACAGGGTAACCACACTATCAGCCCTGAGTGGGCAAGTAAATAGTAAGGGAGTGGGGAAAATGGAGAGCTGTTCATTTGTATAACGCATTGATTGAACATCTTCAGCTCTAGGCACTTTTTTAAAGTGCCTTCTGAAATTTGTTTTTATTTTTTATATTAATTACAGTTTATTCGCTTTGTATCCCAGCTGTAGGCCTTCCAAAAATTTAAATCATGTCCTCATACCATGAAGTAGATGCTGTTATTATCTCAATTTTTAACATATGTTAAAACTGAAGATAAAGAGGTTAAAGTCACTTGTTTAATGTCATATAGCCATGTCCTATGGTCAGGGTGCAATTTCGACCTGGAGTCTGGCATCATTGACTGCTAATGATAAAAGCCACTATCTGTAGAATATTGAGGCTTTATTCGAAGCAGGAAATATTGTCCTGACAAGGATGGATGGATGCTCAATTTAAAACCTTAGTCTTTGGTCAAGTGTGACTCAATGGCAGATCCCTTGCCTGGCATGCTTAAGGCTGGGTTCCATTCCCAGCACTGCAATAAAAGAGGCAACATTTGCGCCATCCCCTTCCCTCCCCTTTTCTTTTTCTTTTGTTCTAGATACCCACAGCTTGAGAAATCTTCAAAAAGTCAAGCTACCTTCAATCTCCCCACCCCCAATACTAGAGTCCAGAGAAGAAAGAAAATCTTTCTGGCTGCGATGAATCCCCCCATCTTACCTTTCTTCTCAGTCTCCTGCAGTGACACTGTGGAACAAGTCTCCTTTGTCCTTTTCCTGTGGGTCTACCTGTAACAAGGGAGGTAATGGACCGTTTATTCTGGCTGTAACTTGACGTTAGTTGGCAGGTGATGACATCTCTGTGAAATGATCTGTTAGTTCTCTGAGAGGAATGGGACACTATGGAATGTGGCTCTAACTCTGGCAACCTATACCAAGTCTCAGGCTGATGTGTGTGACTCTGAATGTGAGTATCAATGGTGACTGTGTGCATGTGGGGCCGCGTGCTGAGGGAGAAGTGTGGGTAGAGACTATGTTTTGCTGTCCTCAACACAAAATACACTTCTGTGTACAAACATTTGCATATGACTGTGTAGAGTTGTAGGGTTAAGGTGTTCAGAGTTTATGTAAATCTATGAATTTAGGGAAGCCCCTGCTAACCTGAACAAAAAAATAGACGTGATGGCTGTAAAGCTGACAGCAGGAACAAAGGAGTCTTGGGGCTCAGGAGACTGAGCAGAAAGGTGAGATGAGGTTTCTACCTTAACCAGAGAGATTTTCTTTCTATCTGGACCCTAGAATTGGAGGTGGGGACATTGAAGGTAGTTTGACTTTTTAAATTCAAGGTCTCTCCCTGCAGCCTTGAACTGAGTTTTGCTGTGTGGCCCTTACTGGCCTGAAACTCTATGCAGACCAGGCTGTCTCTCCTGCCTCTGCCTCCTTGAGAGGTGAGATCACAGATCACCCAGCTCAAATTTCCTTCATTTTTATATGAAGTGATTGTTTTAGCCTAATAGTCTGAGGGAGACAGAGATGCCAGACATGAGATGAAGTGGCCTTATAGCATCTTTTTGTATAAGTAAGAGGGGGAATTCACATAGTTTGAGCTTAGCTAGTGTGTGTGTGTGTGTGTGTGTGTGTGTGCACATATATGTGTTTGCATCCCACAACACATATATGGAGATTAGAGGGCAACTTTCAAGTGTTAGTTCTCTCCTTCCACCTTGTTGAGGCAGTTTCTCCTGTTTGTGCTGGGCTGTATGGGTGATTCTCTTGTCTCCACTTCTGCTCTACCCATAGGAATTCTGAGCTTATGGATATGCAGCACCGCATTAGACTTCTTGGTGTTCAGAAACTGAACTCAGGCCATCAGGTTTGCACTGTGAGCACTTCTACCCTGTGAGCTATCTCACCAGTCCTGAGGTCAGCTCCGCCCACGGTGCTTTCTGGTTAGCAGAACCTTCTTTCTGCTTTGCTCCTCTCACTGTTAAAGGTCCTGGGACTTTGTCCTGTTTGTGAGGTGCCCTTGTCCCCAGAGCTCCTGAGCCACAGCTTTCCCTCAGGACAGGTGGTTAAGAGCCTCAGCAAAGCAAACAAGGCCAAAACAGACAACAGTCAGCAATGGCATACAATTAAGACGGCAGACACAGGACAACTAACTAGCTGGGAAGAAACTGACATTCTGATAGAAGTGGGAGTTCTAGCCGTTGCTGCAAAAGCACTGTATGTGGCTTTGGCTGAATTATTCTTTACCTGTGGGTCGCTGCTGTTCTACCTGTGAAAACAGAGGGTTGAGCTACAACAGTCTATTTTAAGTTTTTTTTTTTTCTTTTCTTCTTCTTCTTTTTTTTTCTTAGCGGAAGCAAACCAAACTGAAATCTCTAGTGCCGGTGTATAATCTCAGCACTCGGAGGCTAAAACAGAAGGACTGCAGTGAATTCCAGACCACCTTGTGCTACTGGGGGAATCTCTGTTTCAAAATACAAAAGCAAGGGTTGGGGTTATGGCTCAATGAGAAAAGTGCCTGTCAGGAAAGCATGGGGACCTGAGCTTGGACCCAAGCACTGATATAAAAACCTAGATTCTGAGAGAATGAGACAGACTGTTCCCTGGAACTCACTGGCCATTCAACCTTGCTAACTGATGAGCTCCAAGTTCAGTGAGAGACTATGTCTCAGAATAAGGTAGAAAGGGGAGCTGGAGAGATGGCTCAGCATTTAAGAGTACTGGCTGCTATTGCAGAGGACCAAGGTTTTGTTCCCAGCATCTGCATGGTAGCTCAAAAATGGTTATAGTTCCAGTTCTAGGACCGTCCAAAGCTCTCTTTTAGCCTCCCATGTACTTACATATATGCAGCAAAATAAAAAAAAATCATATTCATAGAATTTTACAAAAATAAGTGGAGAGTAGTTAAAGAAGACAGGTGATAGTGGCTGTAGTGACACATACCTGTCATCCCAGCACACAGGGACACAGAAGCAGGTGGATCTCTGTGAGTTCAAGGTCAGCCTGCTCTACAAAGGGAGTTCAGGACAGTCAGGGCTACACAGAGAAATCCTGTCTTGAGAAACAAACGAAGAAGAAGAAGAAGAAGAAGAAGAAGAAGAAGAAGAAGAAGAAGAAGAAGAAGAAGAAGAAGAAGAAGAAAGAAGAAGGAGAAGGAGAAGGAGAAGGAGAAGGAGAAGGAGAAGGAGAAGGAGAAGGAGAAGAAGAAATGTGATATTGGTCTCTGGCCTCCACATGCATGTGCACACATAAGAACACACATGCACCACAAACAAAAATTAACACGTCCACATTAGATAAGGCACTGGGAAACTCAAAGCAGCCTACTGCAAGCTCTAAGTGTATTTGAGGCCTCATTCTTTTCCCTAAAAACATACCTACAGCTTGCATCCACCTTCATGACATAACCATAGTTGTTTTTAATATTGATATGTTTTAAACTTTCTTATGTTAGACTAAGATGGATACTTCAAGAAAGCATGCAGCATTCAACCCATGGCTTCACGAAACTCCTTGGCACCCTGCCATGGATCCCAAGGTGTATATGTATCCCCATTTAGAAGTCTGGGAGTTGATGACTGAGATTCCTTTCAACTCTGACATTCTGCTCTAGCGTAATGAGAATGCCTGTGGTATCCTTGGTAGTTGCTCCCCAGGATGCTGGAGGGGGATTTGTGCGGCCATGTCTATGTATCCATCTTTCTTTTTATTTTTTTGGGACAGGATCACATATAGGCAAGACTGGTCTTGAACTCATAATCCTTCTGACTCAGCTTCCCTGGAGCTGGGGTTACAAGCATGAACCACCATGCCCATTTCTTTTTACTATTTTTGCTCTTTGGAGATTGAGCCCACAGCCCTGTACACACTACCTAAACACTCTACTACTGAGATGCACACACAACCCTCAGCTTTCATTTTCCAACTAGTTATATAAAAAGAAAGGAAACTCCTTCTATTATCATATAACTCTGAAATCATAGCACCAGGGAAGAGGACAGAAAGATCATGAGTTCAAAACTAGCCTGAACTACATAGTGAGACATTGACTCAACCAAAGCAAATAAGAACAAAATATCTCTTCAAAAGAATGTGAACCTTAGCTTTATTTCTAGGAGAGACATCTTCAGTATGTCTTTACTGACCTTTTAAATATAGAGCTCAGGTATTTTCTGAGTGTTCTCCCAAAAGGCCAAGTGGGATTAGTATTAGATTCAATGTGCAGCCTCAAGTACATACTTCAGAAGAAGTTCAGAGTTGACCAGATTTAAGTGATAAATTATTAGTGCTTCAGGAAGTAGAGATGAAGGAACCTGAACTGTATTCTCGAGGAGGTGTAACTCAGGTTTTACAAGGATTGGAAATCCTCAGGCCTCAGCTTCCAAGTGCTGGGACTACAGATGTGTACAACTGGATTGTCTGATTGGCCTTATGCATTGCTGCAGATGGAGCCTGGGGCGTCATGCTTGCTAGGTAACTACACCTCTAGCCCTCTTTTAGTAGTCAACTATGAGGAGAGTGCTCTCTCTCTCTCTCTCTCTCTCTCTCTCTCTCTCTCTCGATTTTATTCAAGACAGAGTTTCTCTCTGTAGCCTTGGCTGTCCTGTAACTTACTCTATAGACCAGGCTGGCCTTGAAAACTTACAGATCTTCCTGCTGAGATTAAAGTCATGCACCACTACTGCTCATATCTTTTAAGGAATAGGAGACTGAAGAGGACATCCTCTAACTAGACTAGTCTCCTAGCAAAGAAAAGGGAACACCATCCTACTCACAAAAACTTCGACCCCAAATTTACCCTGCCTACAAGATGTATAGGGATAAGGACAGAGCAGAGATTGAGGGAATGCCCAACCAATGCCTGGCCCAACCAAGGACCCACTTTATCAGAGAGTGCCAACCCCTGACACCATGAACGATACTCTGCTAAGCTTGCAGACAGAGTTGTCCTCTGAGAGGTGCTATCTAGTAGAGCCTCAAAACAGACGTGGAGACTCACAGCCAAACATTGGGCGGTGATGCATAGAAAGTCTTGTGGAAAAGTAGGAAGAAAGAGAAAAGGACCTGGAGGTGCCAGGAGCTCCACAAGAAGAGCAACAGAACCAACTAAGCAGGGCCCAGAGGGGCTTTCTGAGACTGAAGCATCAACCAAAGACCATGCATGAACTGGATCTAGGCCTCCTACAAAGATGTAGGAAGATGGGCAGCTTAGGCCTCTTATGGGTCCTCTAGTAAGGGAATTGGGAACAACATGGGACACAAACTCACTTGACAGCTTTTTCATCACTTTCTCCTAGCAGGACTGCCCTGCTAGGCCATAGGGGAAGAGGATATGCTCAGCCCTGATGCAACTTGATGAACTGGGCTGTATGGGAAAGAGAGTTCCCCTTTTCTGAGGAAAAGAAGAGGGGGAGAGAGGGTGGGACTGGGAAGGTAAGAGAAATGGGGCTACAACAAGGATAGAAAGTGACTAAAAATTGATTCAGAAAAAAAAAAAGAAAATGCCTCCATATTTTCTTGCTCTAGGGCATTTTTAAAATTAGGGTTTGATGTAGGAGGGCCCAGCCCATTGTGAGTAGTGCTATCCCTAGGGCTTACAGTGCTGGGTTCTATAAGAAACCAGGCTGAGCAAGCCATGGGGAGCAAGGCAATAAACTGCACCCCTCCATGGCCTTTGCATTAGCTCCTGCCTCCAGGCTCCTTTCCTGCTTGAGTTACTGTCCTAACTTCCTTTAATAATGCAAAGTGATATGAAAGTGTAAGCCTTTACTTCCCAAGTTGCTTTGGACAAAGTGTTTCATCACAGCAATAATAACCCCAACTAAGATAGTCTAGGTGTCAGGGTTCAGACTTGGATCATTAGGCTTTGCAGCAAAGGCCCTTGTCTGCTGCACCATTTTGCCAGCCCTTATTTCTGATTCTTGATAATATGAGAGGTTTCACACCACCATGTGCTTCATGCCATTGCCATTTGCCACCCACACAAAAGACCAAATGGCCATAGGTCTGCCTGGTCATTGACTGGAACCTCTTAAACAGTGAGCCAAAACAGTCCTTTCCTTTTTGTAAGTTAATTATTGCAGGAATTTTGATGTTTTGAGTGGAACTTGATAAACACACCTAGTGTCTGGGTATTGTAAAGATGGAGAATGTCAGTAGTGATAGGTGGCCTTAGGTCAATAGGGCATATTGCTGGACAAATCACCACAGTGCCACCAAACCAGCACCCATAGGTACACATATTGCTTCAAATCACCATAGTGGAGTTCCTTGGCTCCCTGGTTTTCCCTATCATCCCAGGAAGGGGAATATAAAACTGTCCTTTTAGGGCGTTAACTTCACTGGCTCTTGATTGTCTGGACCTCTCCAAGCCCAGGCCTTTCTTGATTAGCATCTGAGGCCCACAGTGGAGGATGAGGTCAGCCTGATGTGAGATGAGATGACAGTGTCACGAATTGGCTGCCTATAAAACAACTGTGGTTAAAGCTAAATTTTGTAATCTCGTAGTATTCCCAAGGGATTATGTAATACAAAGCCTTGACCAGGAAGCTATTTGTAAAATTGTGACTTTCTTCTGAACTGAGCCTAGAGGACTGGAAGGTTGGGCACTGGGGAGGCAAGCATGGCTCATGTGGTAACATGGTGGGACCAACACTGAAGGTTTCTTTATGTGACAGAGGTCACATCTTCTGCAGCTATAAAAAGCTTTGTCTTCTTGAGATTTCTAAAGGAGAGGGTGCTTAACCTACTGACCTCAACCTGAAAAAAAAATAGAAAAAAAAAAGAGAGAGATAAAATCCCAGCAGAAATTGCTCAGCTTCTTAAACCATAACCGGGGCCAGTTGGCTGCTTACTAAGGGTGGGATAACTTGCCCTCCAGTAAGGGTTTGGAGCTTGGCCATCCAGAGGAGTGACAGTCTTCGAATTAGATACCATAACTGGTATACCTCAGGCTCTCTTGGAATCCATGAGAGAATTTGTAGGAGGCATTATGTATCAGATAAAGGCTTGATAAGTACTGGATGTGGCATGCTTGTAGGCTTGGTTACTTAAGAGGCAGGGTTAGGGAGGATCTCTGGAGCCCAGGAATTCGAGCCTAGCCTGGGAAACACAGTGAGACCTACCCCAGCTCAAACAACACAACAACAACAACAATAACAATGAAGAAATCAGGCCAAGTGCTGTAGTTCATGTCTATAATCCTAGCACTTGAAGCCAAAGGCAAGAAGCTCAAGAGTCCAAAGCCAGCCTGTCTACATAGTGAGACCCTGTCTCAAAAACCAAAACAAAGAGGTACTGGACAGATCTCACCATGGTTCTATCACTCATTAGCTGTGTGACTTTAGGCAAACCACTGAATCTTAACTATTCTGTCTCTTTGGCTGTAAAATTGAAACAACATTCCAAGTTAACTCATAGGTGATTGCAAGGCTAAAATATGATAATGTATTTGTTATATGTACCATATATAAGCTATACACGTGATCTTGCTATCTCACCGTGAGTCATTAATAAATAAGGCAGGGGCCAGAAGAGGGCATTAGATCCCATGGGACTTGAGTTACAGGTGGTTGTGAACCACAATGTAGGAGCTGAAAATTGAACCCATGTTCTCTGCAAGATCAATCAGTGCTTTTAACTGCTGAGCCATGTCTCCAGAGACTCCATTTCTTTTTAGACAAGATCTTGCTATTGACAGAGTCCTTTGATATTTTTTCATTTCTATAATTGCTTAAGATAAGGAAGTAGAAGTTTTGTTTATTGAGAGAGATCTCTCTACATAGCCCAGGTTTGCCTTAAATTAGCAATCTTCCTGATTCTGACTCCCAAATGCTGGCATTACCGATGTGCACCATGCCAGGTTTCTGATACACTTCTTGAAGGTGCGGCCTGTACTTTTGTTTCTAGTTTCTCCCTAATCCTTATTCACATATAGGCTCCTATTATTGGGAATGCTATCTGAATCCACTACATCCTGTTTATTTTCTTAGAAAATCCCATGACCCTATGGGATAGAGCCAAAATGAAGCCTAATCAGGATGCCACCTTCTTTCTGTGCTTGGGAGAGGAGGTAGCCTCCTGATTTGCTGACAGTGTTGAGAGCATGGGGTTAGAATTGCTCTGTCTCCTTTTCAACCCAATCTCTTTCACAAACAAGCGAGCCTTTCACCCTTATTTAGCATCTCAGTGTCACTGTCTCTTCTTGTGAGATGAATGGGCTCTTCCCTTCTTGTCAGCTCATTTTATCATCATCTCTGTTCTACCCACAGTCACTTCCTTTACTGATAATTGCATCAGTCTTTGTTTGGTAGAGACAGACTCTTGCTACGTAGTGAAGGCTGGCCTCAAATTCATAATGCTCTTGCCTCAGCCTTCTGATGCCCAGAAGTCATGTGCCACCATGTTCAGCTACAGAAGTGTCTTATAATTTCTTTAAGGTTTATTTATTTTATGTGTATGAATATTTTGCCTGCATATATGCATTTTGCATCATGTGTGTGACTTGTGCCTGCAAAAGTCAGAAGAGGGTGTTGGATCCTCTAGAACTGAAGTTACAGATAGTTGTGAACTACCATGTGCTTGTGAATTCAAGTCTTCTGGAAGAGCAGCAAGTGTTCTTTATTTTTTAAATTTTATTTTATTTATTACAGTTTATTCACTTTGTATCCCAGCTGTAGCCCCCCTCTCCCACCCACTCCCAATCCCACCTCCCTCCTCCTCCTCCTTCTTCTTCTCCTATGCCCCTTCCCCAGTCCAATGATAGGGGAGTTCTTTCTCCCCTCCCATCTGGCCATAGTCTATCAGGTCTCATCAGGACTGGCTTCTTTGTCTTCCTCTAGGGCCTGCCAGGCTGCTCCCTCCTCAGGTGGAGGTGATCCAAGAACCAGCCAATAAGTTCATGTCGGAGATAGTCACTGGTCCTATTATTGGGGAACCCTCTTGGATACTGAGCTACCTTGGGCTATTTCTGTACAGGGGTTCTAAGTTATCTCCATGCATGATCCTTGTTTGTAGCATCTGTCTCAGAAAAGACCCTGTGCCCAGATGTTTTGGTTCTGTTGCTCTCCTTGTGGAGCTCCTGTCCCCTCCAGGTCTTTTCTATCTCCTCCTTCTTTCATAAGATTCCCTGCACTCTACCAAAGTTTGGCTATGAATCTCAGCATACGTTTTGATACTCTGCTGGGTAGAGTCTTTCAGAGGCCCTCTGTGGTATGCTCCTGTCCTGTTCCTTGTTTCCTCCATCTTTTGAGGTCTATTCCATTTATCTTTCTGAATGAAGATTGAGCATCTTACCCAGGGTCCTCCTTCTTGCTTAGTTTCTTTAGGTGTACAGATTTTAGCATGAGTACCCTATATTACATGTCTAATATCCACTTATAAGTGAATATATGCAAGTGCTCTTAACTGCTGACTTATCTCTCTAACCCTCGAAGGAGCTTCTTTTTTGGGAGGAGTTCAAGACAGGATTTTTCTGAGTAACCCTGGCTGTCCTGGAACTCACTCTGTAGACCAGGCTGGCCTCAAACTCAGAGATCCCACCTGCCTCTGCCTCCTGACTGCTGAGATTAAAGAGATGAAAAGGGATGACCAGCTTGCCAGAGTTTCTTTATTGGCTTTCCTGCCTATATTATGATCCTTCTCTGCTGCAGAGTGGTCATAAAAATATATATTTGAGCATGTGGCAATTCATCCATTGCTTGCCACAATAGACCAGCACAAATGACAGGGGATGTAATAATATATTTTATTTCAGTCAGTTCCTGAACATCATCCAAACTGCTAGAGATGTAGCCTATGATAGAATTCTGCCTCAAGATGATCTTCCTTGGGGAGTACTGCTGGGGACTGATGGATTTCAGTCAGCTGCAGAGTTTTGAATCATTACTGGGTAATCAGTTTCTGTGCTTGGGGACCAAGATCCAGGGCAAAAGGACATAAAGCTGCAGGAAACAGGCATCTCTCTTTATATTGTTTCTAATTTTGCATTTATGAAATATACTCTTGCTATAGAGCCCAGGCTGGCCTTGGACTTACCATGCTCCTGCGTCATCTCTGGAATGCCGATAGCACTACGAGAGTGTACCCCTCACATGGCTTCTTTCTGCTTTTGGAATATCTATTGTATTGTGAGACTCTCCTCTGGTGAAGCTTTTAGCTACTGAGTTGCCTTCTTGTGACAAAGAAAGACATTGAGCAGGACCCGGGGGTTCAGTCCCCAGGATGTGCACACATGCATGCAAACACACACACACACACACACACACACACACACACACACACACACACA
>NW_026592757.1:0-11929 GCF_907164565.1 Psammomys obesus | reverse complement strand
GTCTGGTAGAATTCTGTGCTGTAGCCATTTCCTCCTGGGCTTTTTTTGGATGGGAGACTTTTGATGACTGTGTCTATTTCTTTGGGGGATATAGGACTATTTAATTGATTTACCTTGTCCTGATTCAGCTTTGGTAAGTCAAATCGATCAAGAAAATTGTCCATTTCATTTAGATTTTCAAATTTTGTGGAATATAGACTTTTGAAGTAAGTCCTAATGATTGTTTGGATTTCCTCAGTGTCTGTAGTTATGTCCCCCTTTTCATTTCTGATTTTGTTGATTTGGGTGGTGTCTCTCTGCCTTTTAGTTAGCTTGGCTAAGGGTTTGTCTATCTTGTTGATTTTCTTCAAGAACCAGCTTTTGGTTTCATTGATTCTTTGAATTGTTTTGTTTCCAATTGATTGATTTCAGCCCTGAGTTTGATTATTTCCAGCGGTCTATTCCTTCTTGGTGTGTCTGCTTCTTCTTTTTCTAGGGTTTTTAAGTGGGCCATTAAGTTGCTTGAATGAGCTGTCTCAAATTTCTTCTTGAAGGCACTTAGTGATATGAACTTTTCTCTTAGCACTGCTTTCATTGTGTCTCACAAGTTAGGGTATGTTGTGTCTTCATTTTCATTGAATTCTAGGAAGACTTTAATTTCTTTCTTTATTTCTTCCCTGACACAACTGTCATTTAGTAACAAGTTGTTCAGTTTCCATGTGTGTGTAGGTTTTTTGCTATTTCTGTTGTTGTTAAAGTCCAGATTTATTCCATGGTGGTCAGACAAGATACAAGGGATTATTTCAATCTTCTTGTATCTGTTGAGGCTTGCTTTGTGACCAACTATATGGTCTACTTTGGAGAAGGTTCCATGAGGTGATGAGAAGAAGTTAAATTCTTTTGTGTTTGGGTGTAAAGTTCTGTAAATGTCTGTGAGGTCCATTTGATTCATGACCTCTGTCAGAGACATTGTTTTTTTGTTTAATTTCTGTTTTGTTGACCTGTCCTTTGTTGAGAGTGGGGTGTTGAAGTCTCCCACTATTAATGTGTGGGGATCTATATGTGGTTTAAATTTTATCAATGTTTCTTTCACAAATGTGGGTGCTCTTGTATTTGGGGCATAGATGTTCAGGATTGTGATGTCTTCCTGGTTGAATTTTCCCTTGATGAGTATGAAGTGTCCTTCCCAATCACTTTTTATTAA
Source organism: Psammomys obesus (assembly GCF_907164565.1). NCBI lineage: Eukaryota > Metazoa > Chordata > Mammalia > Rodentia > Muridae > Psammomys > Psammomys obesus. Next base: position 10,746 of record NW_026592757.1, on the reverse strand, counting down.
TTTTGGTTGAAAGTCTATTTTATCAGATATTAGAATGGCTACTCCTGCTTGTTTCTTGGGTCCATTTGCTTGGAAAGTCGTCTTCCAACCTTTTACCCTCAGGTAATGTCTATCTTTGTGCCTTAGGTGTGTTTCTTGTATGCAACAGATTGCTGGGTTTTGTTTACGTATCCATTCTGCTAATCTGTGTCTTTTTACTGGAGAGTTGAGTCCACTGATGTTGAGAGAGATTAATGAACAGTGGCTGTTAGATCCTTTCATTTTGATGTTGGCTGTGTTCATAAGGTCGTGTGCTTGGTTGCTTTTTGTTTTACTGTAGTAAGGTTAATTTTTTCCTGTTTTTTCTTGACAGAAGCTAATTTTCTTGGGTTGTATTTTCCCTTCCAGTGTCTTTTGTAATGCTGGATTTGTGTGTAGGTATTGTTGAATTTTTTTTGTTGTTGTTGTTGAATATCTTGTTTTCTCCATCTATGAGGACTGAGAGTTTTGCAGGGTATAGTAGCCTGGGCTGACATCGGTGTTCTCTTAGGTTCTGAGGGTCTGCATGATATCTGTCCAGGCCCTTCTGGCTTTTATAGTCTCTGTTGAAAAGTCAGGTGTGATTCTAATGTGTTTGCCATTATATGTTACTTGGCCTTTTTCCCTTGCAGCTTTTAGTATTTTTTCTTTGTTCTTTATACTTACTGTTTTGATTATTATGTGGCGGGAGGATTTTCTTTTCTGGTCAAATTTGTTGGGTGTCCTGTAGGCCTCGTGTATTCTCATTGGCTTCTCCTTTAACTTGGGGAAACTTTCTTCAATGGTTTTGTTGAAAATATTTACTGGGCCTTGGATAAGGGAGTCTTTTTTTTTCCTCTATACCTTTTATTCTTAGGTTTTGTCTTTTCATATTGTCTTGGATTTCTTGGACAGTCTGTGTCAGGAATTTTTTGGATTTAACATTTTCTTTGACAGATACATCGATTTCTTCCATTGTATCTTCTAGACCTGAGATTCTTTCTCTCATCTCTTGTAGTCTGTTGGTTATGCTTACCTCTGTAGTTCCTGTTTTCTTCCCTAAATTCTTCCTCTCCATTATTTCCTCCATTTGTGTTTTCTTTAATTTTTCTAGTTCTATCTTCAGGTGAGTTGTTTTGTTTAATTCCTTCACCTGTCTGATTGTATTTCCTTCAACTCTGTTTCTTTTATTTCTGTCAGTGATTTAATTATTTCTTCTCTGAAGGCCGCAAACACTTTGGCTGCATCTTCCCGCATTTCCTCACGGATGGCCATAATCTGCTTGTCTTTAACTTCCTCCATTTCCTTACGGATAGCCATGATCTGTTTGGCTTTATCTTTCTCGAATTCTTTATGTATTTTATTTGTTTCCTCTCTTAACCTCTTCATCATCATAAATGTAAGGTCATCTTTTTGATTTAATATTATGCTGCATTGTCCAAGGCTGTTCGCCCCGGATGGCTGGTTTCTGGAGATGCCATATTGCTCTGTCTTTTGTTTGTTGAGATTTTACGCTGACCTCTACCCATTGGGCTGTTTTAGGTGTTGGCTGTTAGTTTCTGTGCTTCCTGGAGTCCTGAGGTAGGGAGAATCCCCTTGGCTGGAAGATGATTTTTCCTGAAGGGTCCTCCTCTGCTTTTTGGGTATGGTCACTGTATGGCCAGTGTTTCTCAGGAATTGCCACTGCTCACCTCAGGTGTATAGCCCTGCGTAGTAGCTGTGGTCTTTGTTAGGCAGGGGGGAATCTCCTCTTACCCATAGAAGTTCTCAAGACAGCTGCCCCACTGCTGGGTTTCTCATTATAAATTTAGTGAGCTGCTGCTCTTGTTACAGTTTTCCAGGTACAATCCTCTTGAAGAACCTGATGATTCCCTAGCTGTGGGGTTTTCTCCCAACAGGGAAACACAGTCTGTTATCCTGGGGCACACAGTTCTGTCCGAAAAAGTGAGAAGAGCGCCCAACAAGCCTCTGGGCCAGAGGCTGAGTGCTCTGCTCTGGGCCTGGAGAATGTGCACCGAGGTTGAGTTGGCACCTGGGGGCTCTGCTCTGGTCTGGAGGCTGGGTGCCTCACTCTGGACCAGAAGCTGTGTGTCCCTCTCTGGGATGGCGGCTGCAGGCACTGCTCTGGTCCAGAAGCTGTGGGTGCAGCCCTCTTGAAAGACCAGGGATTCCCACAGTTTTGTCAGTCTAGCTATGGATAATGGGTTGATCCTTGGCACAGTATCTGAGGGCTGCTGTAATGGCTCTCTGGTTTTGTAGGTCTGAGAATGCAGCTGTGTGCCCCAGTGCCCTAGCGGTACTCAATAATGGCGGCTGAGCACAGCGCTCCTGCCTGCATTAGAAAGCTAGAGCCTAGAGTCTCCGTGAATCCAGAAAGTCTTTTGGTGCTGGGTGTCCTGCGCATTAGACCTGATCATCCCCCCTGATGGGGGTTTCCTCCTGCCAGAGACACCCAGTCTTTGCTTTGGGGACCACTGTTCTGTCTGCGGTGGCGAATAGAACCCACAGGCACAGATGCCCACCAGTGGCTCCGCTTTTCTGGCCTTTGGGAGCCTGGGCGTCTGCCTAAACTGGATAATTTTCCTGAGACAATTTCAGGGTGGGGGTGTCGGCTGAGTGTTCTGAGATCAGACCAGCCCTTTCCCTCCCTGTGGGTTTTCACCTGACAGTGAGACTCAGTCTGTGGTGCTCTGGTGCCCTGGTGCCCACAGTTCTATCTGAGGCGGCGAATCAGGTGCGCAGGCAGGACTCTGTGCAGGCGCCTGGGTCCCAGGCTCTGGCTACGGGCTGGCTGCTGGGGCGCCCATGGAACCTGAGTCTTTTCCAGGGGATGTCTGGGAGACCTAAGGTTGGTCCCAGTTGTTTCCTGCTTTGTGAGGTTATCTCTCGACAGGAAAATCCAGTCTGTGATGTTCTGGGCCCACAGTTCAGTCTGAGACAGTGACCAGATCACGCTGGTGTGTAGCTCTGGGCTGGCAACCAAGCACCTGGCAGAACCAGGATCTCTTCCGTGGTTTAGCCGGGTGAGTTAAAGCTGCTTGTATCCCCTACTGTGGGGTATCCTCTCACCTGTGAAACACAATCACTTGTGTTTTATGGCTACGAGTTCTGATTGCTAGTCACTGTGCTTCCTGCTGTGCTGCTACTCAGAATGAGAGTTCTCCTGGTGCTGCCATCTTGCCCCACCCCTCTTTAATACAACTTTAAATCTGTAAAAGTAACTATTATTCAACTGAAATAATTGTCCTCTCAGAAGCATAATGCCTCCACCTGCTAATCTAGGACTAGTCTTGGAAGCTTCTAGCCTCCATACAATCTAATCTAGGCCTTGAATATTTTCAGCCTCTGATAATTACTGCTTAGTAATGTTTCTAGTTCATTCTGAACTCTGGCTTTCTGGTTCAACTCAGCTTCTTTGCTCAAAACTCCTCTCCAAGTTAACTAATTCAAACTGGCTTCTCTCACTTCTCACTGAATTGCTCTGCTTGTCTTCAAACTAATTCTAGCCATCTGTTTTAATATTATGGATCCTTGTCTTTTGCTGTCTTCTTTTGTCTTCACCTGTTTCTACCCTGTTCTCTCTTCAACCTGTTTCTATCACTGTCCTGGCAAAACTATCTCTGCTTTCCCTTTATGTGCTATTCTCTTAAGTTGATTCTTTCCATTATTTCCTCTTTAAAGTTGGGCATATCTTGTTCTTTCCAATTTGTCACTTTGTCTGCCTCTCAATTAGACATCACTTTCAATTGTGGCTGCTTCCTTCTATAAATTAATCTTACCTTTATTTTAAGGTCATGTCTGTATTCCACCCAGATCACACAAATCCAGGGGTTATTTGGATATGGTCAGAGTAGCAATTTTCCTGGATTAAAATTCCTCTACACCTTCCCCCTTTCTATTTAAACTAAAAATTTTCCACAATTTAACTCTGATATCAGTAAAAATTATAATGTTCCCAAACATTGTCAGACTATCCTGTTGATGTGATGATCCCTCAGAACTGCAGTCCTGATCATAATCTTTCTTCAGCAACAGTCCATTTCAGCATCATGGTTTTCCAATCTGCCATTCTAATAAACTATCTCTCCTTCTCCAGCTGGTTTGTTTAGCTGTCTCCATGCAGGACACATCTGCCTTCTGTATCATCTGCATTGCTAACTTTCTGCTTCTCTTGCTTAACTCATGCTTTTCATGTGGTAAATTCTCCTATTTAGGATTGAATCCTGATTAGATTAGAATTGAATTTTTTTCAATTTTGATGTAACCCATAGCCTTTCATCACTTCTGGAAGTATAGACGAAACCTTTTTTCTTTTTTTTATTAAATTTTTATTTTTATTTTTATTTTTTTTATTTTTCTTTTTAGTTACATTTTGTTAACTCTGTGTACCAGCTGTATCCTGCTCCCTCATTCCCTCCCCAACCCCACACTCCCTCCCTGGTCTCCTCCCTGCCCCTTTCCAAGTCCCCTGATGAAAGGGGAGGAGGTCCTCCCCTATCAGGGGACTTGGAAATTTTTATTTTTTAATATTAGTTACAGTTTATTAACTCTGTATCCCAGCTATAGCCTCCTCCCTCAGTCCCTCCAAATCCCACCCTTCCTCCCTCATCTCCTCCCTGGCCCTTTCCAAGTCCATTGATAGGGGAGGTCCTCCTCCCCTTCCATCTGACCCTAGTTTATCAGGTATCTTCAGGACTGGCTGCAATGTCCTCTTCTGTGGCCTAGCAAGGCAGCTCCTCCCTTTGGAGGGGGGTGGGGGAGGTCAAAGAGCCAGCCATTGAGTTCATGTCAGAGACAGTCCCTGTTCCCCTTACTAGGCAATCCACTTGGATACTGACCTACCATGGGCTACTCCGGGCAGAAGTTCTAGGTTATATCCATACATGGTCCTTGGTTGGAGACATAGTCTCATAAAAGACCACTGTGCCCAGTATATTTGGTCCAGCAAAGTGGCTGGATACAAAATTAACTAAAAAAAAAAAAAATCAGAAGCCCTCCTACATACCAAAGTCTAAAGGGCCGAGAAAGAAATCAGGGAAACAATACCCTTCACAATAGCCTCTAATAACATAAAGCACCTTGGGGTGACTCTAACCAAGCAAGTGAAAAACCTGTTTGAAAAAAAATTCAAGTCTCTGAGGAAAGAAATTGAAGAAGATATCAGAAAGTGGAAAGATCTCCTGTGCTCGTGGATTGGTAAGATTAACATAGAGAAAAAGGGCATTCTGCCAAAAGCAATCTACAGATTCAATGCAATTCACATCAAAATATCAAAACATTTTTCTAAACCTAACACATTCCCTGATTTTCATTCTGATGTTAAAATATCTTTAAAGTATACAGGTTAATCTAATGTAGTAGTTTTTTTTTTTTCTTTCTACAATCCAGTGTCTTTCAGCTAATCTTATTCCCCCATTCTGTTCATCAAGGTATAGTTACATCTTTACGAATCCATACATAAACTAGACATTTTGACTCTTGCATTCCATGGCTTGCTTCATGTCAGCATGCAAGGCCTTCATCCATTTAAGCACAGAAACGATCGAGTCATATCGCATAAGATGTCAATATACAGTTCAGGTTAAAAATAGGTATCTGTTGTCTTAAAGTGAAGGAATGTTAATCTAAGCTCTCCATCATTGCAGTATTCTCTTCCTCACAGGTTTATAGCTATATCTGCCACATAAGGGTTTAATCTTCCTATTTGGCCTTCTGGTCCCATATATTTAATTTGTGTTACATTTTGAGAATAACCCTCTTCAGGGCAGTCCAGGTATTTAACATTTTTCTTACATAAGGTGAGTGCAATCCATAATTTATTACTGATTCTTTAAAATGTCTACGATCTTGTATTTTAACAGGATTCCAGACTAGTTGTTCAATTTATGAATTTATATCATTTTCTGGATTTTTTCCTGGGTAACTGAAAGAATCTAGTGAGGGGGTTACTTATTCTCAATTTCATTATAAGGTGGGGCTGTAGTTTCAAGTGGATGTCTGTTTTGATCCTTAATTTCATTATGTACTATAAGTTCACAATTAAGCATTTTCTGTTCTCTTGTCTCTCAAGTCATTATACTATCATAGCTAAGTTTTCTTGTTTTACAGCTATTTTTCTACCTTTTGTGTTTTTTTTAAGTGTACAGTTATTTTTACCCTTTTTGGAGAAGAAATATATAAATACTGCAATTGAAAGAAGGGAGTTTACACCAGTTGTCAGGGTTGTCACATTGTATTCCAGTTGTAGCCCCCTCCTTCATCCTTTCCTAATCCCACCCTCCCTCCCTCACCTCCTCCCTTTGCACTTTCCCAAGTCCACTGATAGGGGAGGTTCTCATCCTGTTCCCTTTGACCCTAGCTTATCAGGTCTCCTCAGGACTGGCTACATTGTCTTCCTCAAGTAATGTTTCTATTCTTTTAAGTTCTTTCCTTGCTCTTAAGGGATTCAAAAGGAGTTTTCATTTTTTTTAATTAGGGAAAAGTCTGTCTATCTAATTAAAATTGTGTGACTTATTGTGATTTGCTGTCTCACAAAATCCTGTGTCATTCTGTGCTTTGGGCTCAAGGTTCCTGCCAATTCGGAGTCTCCACCGTCTCTCTGGAAGTCCAGCTAAACTCAAATACCTGATGTTTCCTCTGGAGACAATCTCAGGCAAATTTCTCTCTGAGGCTTTCTGTCAGATGTCCCTTGCTTTCTTCAATGTTGGTGGGCTTTCTCCTCCAATGACACGGGGAACCAGATGTAAATAGAACTGCCAAACATAATTATTGTCTCTGATGCTTAGTGCCTCCATATGTCAGGGTCAGTCTTGGAAATCATCTGGTTTCACACAATCTTAACTAGGTCTAGAATGTTTTCAACCTCTGAGACTTACTGCTGAATAAACTCATCTTTTCTACTGTTTTTTTTTCCCCCTGGACTCTGCCTGGCCATTTCAACTCAGCTGTCTGGCTCAAAATTCCTCTTCAAACTGACTGATTCAAACTTTCTTCTCTTCTCACTAAATTGCTCTGCTTAGCCTCATACTAACTTTAACAATATGTTCTAATTATCTGGCTCCTTCTTATTCTGTGTTTTTTTTTTCTGTCTTTACCTGTTTCTAGTTTATTCTCTCTCCAACCTGTCTCTGCAAACTTTCCAATCAAAATGCCTCCTCCCCCTTTCTCTCTGTTCTCCTCTCTCTCTTTCTTCTCTGTTCTTCTAAGAGTTGGACAAATCATATTCTGTCAGATCTTTCCCCGATTCATCACTTTGTCAACCTCTCAATTTGACATCACTTTCAAACATGGATTCTTTCTTCTACAAACTAACATTACCTTCATATTTATGGATTAATGGTATATACTAAGGGATACCTGCATTCCATTTATATTACACAGACTTAGAAGGTCTTTGGATGTGATCAGAGAACATTGTTGCTGGATTAAAATTCTTCTACAGAAATATGAGATTGTTATACTGCCAGCAGTACTTTTATTATTCAGTGTTTTGGCCATATTGTTTCTCTTGTGTTTTCATATGAAATTAATAACTGTTTTGTTATTGTTGTTGTTCAATTTCAGTAAGATTTTTGTTGGACTTTTGCTTAGGGAATGCATTGAATCTTCAGATTGCTTTTGATTTTATAGTCATTTACATAGTATTATTCCGACTGATCCATGAGCATGGAAGATCTTTCAACCTTCTGGTATTTAAATTTCTTTCTTCAGTGTCATAAAATTTTAATTATACAAGTCTTTCAGAGTCCTGGGTAAAGTTGTCCCAAGACATTTTATGAGGTGATTGTGAAAGGTACAATTTCCTTGAATATTTTTTAAGTTTGCCATTTGTATTAAAAAGCTACTGAGTTTTGCATGCTAATTTGTATTCTGCTACTTTGCTACAGGTATTTGTCAGCTGTTGAACTTTCCTAGTAGAATTGCTAGGGTCTTTTATGTATAAAATCATATTATCTGCAAAAGAAGATAATTCAAATTCTTCCTTTCATATTTGAATCCTCTTAATTTTTTCAGTTGTCTTATAAATCTAACTAATACTTAGGATTATATTAACATGTTCCTTGATTGCTGTTGCCCAATTTCAGTCCTAGCTATGTGTATCAACTGTTCAGTGCTTGAAGATCAGTTAAGTGTCATGGATATGATGTTACTGGTACAAAGTTGTTCTGCAATTGATGGTGTGTCACAAAGGAGTAGAATTGGACTTGAAGTAAAGGCTAAGAAAAATGGTGTTAAGGACATAGGTAACATTGGGTGAAAATCAAGAAATAGGGTTCCTAGGAGGTAGAGATGGGCTGGAAAGTGTGGGTCCTATAGCAGAGGTTAGCAGGACTAAGGTTAAATATCAAGAAGTCAGAATGTTGGACAGGAAGGAAGATGAAGGTCTCCTACTGGCTTCCCATCCTACTGTAGTCATTTTGAGTTACTGGTAGAGAGGGGTTATGGAGGTGGGCATAGTTATTAAGTACTGGAGATGGGCTAGACGTAAAGGCTGACAGAGGCCACCAAGAAAAACTAGGTAAATCCTGAATGCACACCAGGGATTATATTCCTTAGGGATGAGAGTTACCTGGAGGCTAACATGATGTTTTTTAAATAAGAAATTCACTCTAATTATAATCTTTATTTATTTTATTTATTTTTTGCTGTTCTTAATTTATTTTTATTGTGCTTAAGGATAGTGAATTTTTTTTTTCATGTACTTGTTGGGCACCTGCTATTCTTTGGAGAACTCTCAATTGGTTTTTCCGTTTTTTTTTTTTTTTTTTGTATTTGTTACACTTTTGGTGTTTTCTTTCTTTTTCTAGAGTTGTTTATATATTCTGGATATTAATCACCTGTGAGGGCACAGATTCAGCAGTGTCAGGATAAAAATTTCAACTCAAGTGATCAATAGCTACTGCATGGGCTTAGTCCTTTTAGTCTTGGTTCTTTTTTTATTAATTACACTTTATTCACTTTGTTTTCCCCCATAAGCCCCTCCTTTCTCCCCTCCCGATCCCACCCTCCATCCCCCTTCTTCCTGCATGCCCCTCCCCAAGTCCACTGATAGGGGAGGTCCTCTTCTCCTTCCTTAGGATCTTAGTCTATCAGAACACATCAGGAGTGGCTGCATTGTCATCTTCTGTGGCTTGGTAAGGCTGCTCCTCCCTCAGGGGGAGGTGATCAAAGGGCAGGCCAATCAGGTTATGTCAGAGGCAGTCCCTCTTCCCATTACTATGTAACCAACTTGGACACTGAACTGTCATGTGCTACATCTGTGCAGGGGTTCTAGGTTATCTCCATGAGTAGTTCTTAGTTGGAGTATGAGTCTCTGGGAAGTTTCCTGTGTTCAAATTTTCTTGTTCTGTTGCTCTCCTGTGGAGACCCTGTCCTCTCCAGCTCTTACTATTTCCCACTTCTTATGTAAGATTCCATGCACTCTGCCCAACAGTTGGCCCTAAGTCTCAGTGTCTACTTTGATAGTCTGCAGGGCAGAGGCTTTCAGAGGCCCTCTGTAGCAGATTCCTAACTTGTTTCCTGTTTTCTTCTTCTAATGTCCATCCTTTTTGCCTTTCAGAAAGGAGATTGAGCGTTTTAGTCAGGGTAATCTCTCTTGATTAGTTTCTTTAGATGTACAGATTTTAGTAGGTTTATCCAATGTTGTATGTCTATATGAGTGAGGATATACCATGTGTGTCTTTCTGTTTCTGGGACAGCTCACTCAGGATGATCCTTTCTAGGTCCCACCATTTACCTGTAAATTTCATGATTTCCTTATTTTTCATTGCTGAGTAATACTCCATTGTGTAAATGTACCAAAATTTCTGCATATAACTGCATTTATTCTTCAGTTGAGGGGCAACTGGGCTGTTTCCAGCTTCTGGCTATTATAAATAAAGCTACTAAGAACATTGTTGAGCAAATGTCATTATTGTGTACTTGAGCCTCTTTTGGATATATGCCTAGGAGTGGTATGGCTGGATATTGAGGAAGCATTATTCCTATTTGTCTGAGTAAGTGCCAGATTGATTTCCAGAGTGCTTGTACAAGTTTACATTCCCACAAGCAATGGAGGAGGGTTCCCCTTTCTCCACAGCCTCTCCAGCATGAGTTGTCTCTTGAGTTTTTCATCTTGGCCATTCTGATGGGTGTAAGGTGAAATCTCAGGGTCTTTTTGATTTGCATTTCCCTAATAGCTAATGAGGTTGAGCATTTCTTTAAGTGTTTCTCTGACATTTGATATTTCTCTATCGAGAATTCTCTGTTTAGCTGTGTTCCCCATTTTTTAATTGGATTACTTGGTTTGTTGCTTTTCAGATTACTTAATTCTTTATATATACTGGATATTATTCCTCTGTCAGATAAAAGGGGTGGTGAAGATTCTTTCCCAATTTGTAGGCAGTTGTTTTGTTTTGATGACGGAGTCCTTTGATTTACAAAATCTTTTCAGTTTCATGAGGTCCCATTTATTGATTGTTGCTCTTAGAGCCTGTGCTGTTGGTGTTCTGTTCAGGAAGTTTTCTCCTGTACCAATGAGTTCTAGGGTATTCCCCACTTTTTTTTTCTAGCCTATTTAATGTGTCTGGTTTTATGTTGAGGTCTTTGATCCACTTGGACTTCAGTTTTGTGCAGGGTGATAAGTATGGATCTATTTTCATTTTTCTACATGTACACATCCAGTTGGACCAGCACCATGGATAGCACCATGAAGATGCTATCTTTTTTTCCATTGTATGGTTTTGGCATCTTTCTCAAAAATCAGGTGTC
>NW_026592756.1:0-3158 GCF_907164565.1 Psammomys obesus | reverse complement strand
ATCATCATCATCATCATCATCATCATCATCATCATCATCATCATCATTTGTAGACTAAGGTGACTTTTCTAGCTGCCAAAGGGTCACAGCAATTTAAACTATCTCTCTGGCATTCTTTTGATCAGAAAACTATGGTTGGGGCTAGAGAGATGGCTCAGCAGTCAAGAGTTCATGGTTGCTTTTGCAGAACACCCAAGTTCTCTTCTGAGCACCCATATTGGATAGCCCACATCTGCCTGAAACTCCAGTTTTAGGGGATCTGACATGCTCTTCTGTCCTCCATCAGAACCTGCAAACTTGTGGTATACAGACATGCCCTCAGGTTCCCACAGATACACATAAAATAAAAAAAATAAAATAAAATGAATCTTTTTTAATGAAAGAAAATTACGGTTATTATAGGCAATTATGATTAGGGACTTCAGTAACGTATATTTGTGACCACAGCACTGCAGAAGCTAAGGCAGAAAATAACCTCAACCTTAAGGGCAGCAAATGCTGTATAGCAAGATTGTTTCTAAAAATAAAAAAAATCAGTAATCCCCTCGCCCCACAGACAGTGGCACAAATGCGCATATGCACGTGAGTTTAGTCTTCCCCCCTCCGAAAAAAAAAATACAGATAATTTTCCAGACTCAGATCTACCCAGGATAGGGTAAAATTCTACTGGATTCCAGCAGAAACAGAAGCTTATCACTGACCTTCCAACTAGTAAAAGACTCCTTCACACAATCCGCTTTATCGTAAAGACATACTCCTCATGTTTGTGAGACTGTTTTTCTCCAGTTGCCAAAGTAATTACCCTAAATAAAGGAGGGGGAGAGCTTGAGGAAGGAGGGACAGAAGGGACAGAAACAAGGGAGGAGCTTGGGGAGCCTCATTTAGTCCCACCCAGTCAAGGACAACAGGAGAATCATGAAGTAAAGGTATAAAGTGCAAGATGTTAGTGAGGTCCCATGTGTTGTTATTTTTAAAAATGATGCACACAACAGACATTATAGGAAAGAGGTTTATTGGATGGAGATGGAGAGAGAAGGGGAAGGAGAGTGAAAGAGCGGAGAGAGAGAGATGGTAGGAGGGGGTGCCCCAGCAGAGAAAAGGAAGAGAGCAGGAGAGAGAGAGAAAGAGGCTTTTATCCTGGGCTTCTGTGGGCAGCGGCCAATGATGACGTCACAGGTGCCTAAGCAACCTGGGAGTTGGCGAACACATCTACTCTTGAACTAACACCATGTATTTCAAGGAAAGAGAGTAAGGAACACCTGCTTGGGGTAGGGGATTATCTAGGACTTCCTAGCTAAGGAACCAAAAATTTTCTCCAAATATTTAGCTTCTCTTTCCCATGTCACCAGAAGATCCCCTTTGTAACCAGTTTTAACCGTGGTCTCAGGCAGTCCTTCCTGCACAAGGCTCAGTCAACCTTCTGTTTCCATTTGATTCCCGCCCTGGTCACCCATTACAGTCCTTGTTGTTTGGGAGGATTTTCAGCTCACAACTTTCTGGGCATGCTTTATTTCAATGAGACACAGTAAAAATCTGCGAATTTTGCTCTCAAATGTTTGCGGTTCATGAGCATCTTTCAGTCAGCATTTTCTCCACTTAAAATGTTTAAGTAATAGTTAATAACAAATCTGAAAGGGAATTCTCATTCCCTCCTACCTTTCCACCTTCCTCTTTTTTTCTTTCCCCCTCTCCCCCCACTCCCTCCTCCTCCCCTGCTTCCTTCCTCTCTCTTCCTCCTTCCTCCTTGCAATTGCCTTTTGATCCAGGAAATAGCCAACTGGCTTACTGCAGTGCAGCATTAACATTTCTCCATTCTTTGCAGACACCTTTGGAGCGAATTCCGTGGTGGAGACTGGGAGAGCATTTGGCTTCCTGGAGTCTTAGCTGGTCTGTTAATGAAGCTGGTGCTATAATTTACAGATGGGATTACTACATTCCAACCTCTATTCAGGTCCAGCTTCCTCAACTCTCAGAGGTGAGGAGATGATGAATGAGTTAATATTTGTTTAAGGATTTGCAGAAAAGCAACTTCTTAATGCTTATGTGTTTTGACCTCAAATTGCACACAGTTCCTTCTAAGCAAGAAAAAGGGAAGGAGAAGGTGGCAGAAAGGACACCAGGCTGCTCTTTTCCACTCCTCTGAATATTGCCTGCTCATGAAAACCCTTGCTCATGTGATACTTTTTGGATGTAAGTGAAAGGTTGCAACTAATAGCTTTCTTCATGATCTTCACACACACACTCACACACAGCACAAAGGAATGAGCCATGTTTGTACCGAAGCTGTGCTGATTAACAGGAGGTAACGGGGGAGCTGGGGGTTCTCTCACTCATCACTGGAATTATCAAATCTTTCCACCCCTCCCAGGCCTTTGAAGTCAGATGACATCTTCATCCAGTATCTTCCACCAAGCCTCTCCCCTTGGAACCTCCCTAATGCCCAGGTCCCGCAATCCTGCATCAGAATTTTTCATCAAGTGCAAAAAATTCTGTCTTTTGTCCTTCAGAGCCCAGATAGATGACTGATCAGCTATTCCCGGAAAGTAATTTGATCCAGGAGCTAGCCATTGCTAATAAATATCTCAGAAAATCTTTTCCCAGGGTCATTAGAGTAACAATAATAAATGTCTAAGAAGCCAGAAGAGTGAAAACAGTAATAATAGAGTCACTCATCGAGTCTTGAGCATGTGTGAAAGTCTGTGCAAAATTCAGGTATTGTGTCATCAGCTCTCACAGGGGTCTCGGGAGTGGGGGTTTTTAAAAATTTGCTTGTGGGGTGACAAACCCAGAGAAGTTCACTAACCTGCCTTAAGTCACACAGCTGGGAAGCAGCAGGGCTGGGATATATTACCACCAAGTCTTGGGCTTTTAGGTTATAAACTCAAGGCGTGTAGGAGACGCTCTTACCCCCTAAGACTGTGCTTGTGCTTTTCACCTGGGAGACACATAAATCCTTATTAACTACGGTGAGTTTAGTTATTCTCTGTGTGATGAGGGAGGTCTCAAGTTTCCAGGGCAAACATCTTCCATTAGAAGAAAACGGTCCAGAAATGTAGCTCAGCAGTATAGCGCTGGCCTGCTATGCTCCAGTTCCATGCCCTGCACTGTGGTAGCATACACACACACACACACACACACACACACACACACACACACAC
>NW_026592755.1:0-4362 GCF_907164565.1 Psammomys obesus | reverse complement strand
AGCACAAAGGAATGAGCCATGTTTGTACCGAAGCTGTGCTGATTAACGGGAGGTAACGGGGGAGCTGGGGGTTCTCTCACTCATCGCTGGAATTATCAAATCTTTCCACCCCTCCCAGGCCTTTGAAGTCAGATGACATCAACGAGTACCTGACTACATGAGAGACTATCTGTGCTTGACAAATGTCTTAGAACCTCTTAGGAGTCAACTAAGCAATCAGCGTTTGTTAGGCACACAGACTTCCTGCATGGGAAGAAACCCGGATCTTTAAGGGATGCTCATACTGATAAAGGACCCTGAGAACTTCCCCTGGATGCTTCCATTTCAGGCACCCCTTGGCCACAAAGGGGAAACTCTGAAAGTGAATTCTAAGGGGAGTTGCACTCTTCGATGGCAGTTTTGAGTTGATGGCAGTTCATTCTGTTTCTTTAGCTGACATTCCCATTTCTCCCAAGTCAAGCAAGTGAGTCAGTTGCAAAGGAATGTGTTATATATCTTGCAGGAAACCCACAAAGACATTCCTTTCCCTTCTGAAGTTCGAAGGTGAAAGGAGAGTGCAGACAAGCCATTTGCAAGGCTCAAAGCTGTGCTTTTACAAGTATGCACTGACTCCCAGCAGTAGTGGTGAGGCCTCAGATCCACCACAAATCCTGAGGGTCTGTGCATGGCAAGCTCAAGGCCATCACACCACCCTCTCTGTCACTCTGTTTCCAAGGGGCCTCTTTAACTTAGTTACAGGGAAAGGCTGAGAGACCCAGTACCATGCAAAGACTCAAGATTACAAAGATTTCCATCTTTGACTAGCATTTCCTGCTATTCTTTCCAGCCAAGGCCCTCAAGAGGAGGCACCATAGGCTACCTGTTCTGTGAGTCTTTCCATGTGGCACTTAGAAGTTCATAATTGGGTGGGTTGTAGGGGCCGCATGGGTCCACTTGTTTGGGCGACCTGTGTGCTAGTCAGGGCTTGGTGGCTGTGGCCTGGAGTCCTTCCTCAGATCACATACAAACTGAATCTCAGGGACACTGTGTGGTTCATTTACTATAGGATGAGAAAGCCCCACGGAACAACTATTAGTATTTATTTTAAAATGATGCCACACAACACAATAGATATTATAGGAGTAAGATTTATTGGATGGAAGGTGAAAGATAGAGAGGAAAAGGAAAGAGGGAGACATGATGGGGGTCCCGAGGAAAGAAAGTGAGGTGGAGAGAGCAAGAGAACAGAGAGTAAGAGGAAGGTAAGAGGGAGGCAAAGAAGCACCAATACTTCTAAGAGAAGTAATACTACCTACTTCAGAAGGACAGCTGATGTAAGGAACAGACTAAAAGATAAGAGTGGGGAGGAGGTCCCCCCTATCAGTGGACTTGGCAAGGGGCACGGTGGAGAGGAGGGAGGGAGGGAGGGACTGGGAGGGAATGAGGGATCGGGACACGGCTGGGGTACAGAGTTAATAAAATGTAACTGATAAGAAAAAAATGAAATAAAATAAAAAAAAAGAGTGAAAGGAAGAAAAAAAAAGAGGGAGGCAAAGTGGCGTGTTGGTCCCTTTATAGCCAGAGCAAGAGAGAGAGAAGTAAAATGCAGATAGGGAAATGAAAAATGTCACATGACAGGGACTAATATAAACTATGTATGCTTCCATGTATTTAATTTTCTTAATAAATGATGTCAAAGCTTTAAACGTAATGAGAAATGATGCTAATTAGATTGGACATATCAAGAGAGATAGAAGGAAACTTGAAGGAGTCAAGTTGCAAGAGTGAGCTAGAACCATGTCTAGCTCTTTAGCAGAAAAGTTCTGCTAAATAAGGTTTTACTTTAATTTTTTTAAAACAATTATGCATGTGTGTATGTATGCATGCATGCAGGTGCCTGCGGAAGCCAGAAGAGGGCGCTGTATCCTCTGGGGCTGGAGTTAGAGGTGCTGGTAAGCTATCTAAGGTGGACGCTATGAACTGAGCACAGATCCTCAGGGAGACAGAACTGCTGAGCCATCTCTCTAGCTTGCTGCCCCACATTTCTCTGTAAGAACTCAATCTGACAAGTGATGACTTGATTGGCACTGCGCTTGAGGACAGTAGCTCTGGCTTCCTACTCAAGAATGGGTTGGAGGGAAGAGAAAATAATACAGAAGATAAAGTGGAAGGGCAGACCAGAGTGAGCAAAAGGGACGAGCAAAGGAAGAGAAGGAAATGAGAGATACCGCCCACTCTCTAACTCGTGACTTCAACAGACACTAAGAAACTATGTTGAACCTGGGGCAAAATGCGGACGATGAAGGTTTAAAGGGGGTGTAGGAGATAAAATAAGGAACTAAGATGATTTATTTGTGGGTTCCAAAGTATCAAAAAAATGTAGCATCATTATTCATGGATGGAAACACAAGGTAAGGAAGACATCTCAAAAATAAGGCATCATTTTTCTTCTGCTATAGCTCTTCTGTATGCAGTACCAGTTTTGATCATATCTTCTTCTTCTTCCTCTTCTTTTTTTTTTATACAATCCTGTTGTTTACTTTGGATCTGGCCTTCAAGACTAACTCACCTTACCTGCTAGTATCTCTCATTTCATCTACTGTAGGTAATTTATCTTTGTTTTAATGGGAAAAATTATATATATATTATACAATTTCTTTTCTCCATCTAAAAACAATCTACCTTGAAATCCATGATTACAGCGTCATTTCTACCTGTAACCCTGGGAACCTTCCAAAACCAGAACCTTGGTGCCCCTAAACTTGTGTGTTGAAATCCAACCCTCAGTACACTAATATTAAGATGTGAGGCTCTCAGGAGGTGACTGTGTTGTGAGTTCATATTGGTGGGATTGGTGCTCATATAAAAGAAATTCAAGGGAAATTATTTGCCTCTTTGACATTGTAAAGCCACAGCCACCTTTGAAGCAGAGAATAGGCTCTCAGCAGATACAAAATCTGCTGGTGCCTTGAGCCTGGATTCTCCAGCCTCAGGAACTATGGGTAGCAAATCCCTGTTGGTCATAATATTATGTTATAGCAGCAGGAACGAACTAAGACATAAGACAGACTCCAGACTGAAAGACACCCCCAAGCAGCCTAGGTACAGCTCATCTTTTTCTTTTCTTTCCTTCTTTATTGGTTTTTTTGAGGCAGACTTTTTTCTGTGTATGTAGCCCTAGCTATCCTGGAATTCACTCTTTACAGTAGGCTGGCCTTGAACTCACAGAGATCCCCCTGCCTCTGACTCCCAAGTGCTGGGATTAAAGCATGCCACACACACTTGACTTATCTTTTTCTTGTCCTTTATATAGGCACCATATCTCCACCAATGGCTCTGTGAGAGCTTAGAGAAAGATGATACTCACATAACGGTTGTTTGGTTCTAAGGTTCCCTGGCATAGAGCTTGGATGCTTCACAGCCCTCTAAGTGTGTGCACTTCTAGCTGAAGTCTGTAAGGTTGCCTAGCTACCGTGTTGCCGTAGAGGAACTTGTGGTTCCATTTTCTTTGGAGCTTGGCTCCTAGGATTCCTCTGGATGTTTGAGTACTTGTGGATGCTTAGAACTCTGACTTTGAAAATCACCTTCAGCAACAACTGAGTTTATTGCAGTCAGGCAGTGCCAGTTCCTTAGATAAAGGCACAGCTTATTTCCTGCAACATTGTTTACAGATGTTTTACTGGTTTTTGGCATCATCTTTTAAAAGAAAGTAAGTTGGGTATTTGCTCCTAAATACGTTAGACAAACTTGGAAACGGAATTATGTTTGTTTCCTGTCTTTTGCCCCCCTATTTTAAAGGTGATGCTGGCTAAAAAAATATATATATACTTAATGCTCACAAAGAAAACTGGTGTCTTAGATGACCTCAGAGACAGACAATGCTGCTTCTGTACTTAGCTGGTGTCTGAGGGATTTGCAAAATCCACGTCCTGTGAGAAGGAGTCTCAACATTAATTGCAGCTGAGCAGAAAACTCAAAGCAATTGGAAATTTAATCTTAAAAGCTATAATAGGGTGTCCCATGCCAAAAAGAAAATTGGCTTAGTGGTTTTTGAGGGAATCATGAAGCACATTGCATATTTGTTTTAAGTTTCAAGACTGTTTTATGAATATATTGATGTGATTAATTATTAAAATGAAACAGAGTTGAATAAATCTGAAATGGCTGAGGAAACAAATATTCAAGATATACGTACATTTATAACTACTGAGTTTTGTATGCAAATACCTTATAAAAATATATGTGCTTGTGTTTATATATATATATTTTTTGTGGATGTATATTTATTGACTGTATGGTTTGTGTCTATTATGTACCAAGAATCTGCTCAGCACTGGGGGGGGTGCACAAAAATATTAGATGTTGATACTCTACATATCAGAA
>NW_026592754.1:0-1186 GCF_907164565.1 Psammomys obesus | reverse complement strand
TGTGTGACTGAGCAGTACACACACACACACACACACACACACACACACAAAAATATCTCTTCACTGGTATGCTTAGCTCCAGAGACCTAAATCATTTTTTCAAACCTTCTTTGAAAGATTTTATTTTACTTTTATTGTGTGTGTTGTGTGAGCATATGTCACATGTGTGAGGGCGCCCTTTGGAGGCTAGAAGGAGATGCTCAGTCTCCTAGGGCTGGAGGAACAGGTAGTTGGAGCTGCCTGGCATGGGTGCGGGGAACCCTGGTTTTTAGAGTAAGAGGTCCTCTTAACTGTGAGCCATCTCCCTAGCCCCTTGAATTCTTTGTAAAATAACACCCCCCCCCCCACAAACTTTCAAGAAACATTGTTTAAGAAACAATCTGCAGGTTTGGAGAGGAGGCTCAGCAATAAGGAATGTGTTTTGTCCTTATAGAGGACCCGGATGTGGTTCCCAGGACCTGCATCAGGCTGCTCACAACTGCCTGTACATCCAGGAGCAGGAGGAGCTGAAGTTTGTGACATCTGCAGGTACCAACACTGATGTCCACACACAGAGACACGTAATTTAAAATGAGTAATAAATTAAAAGAAAATCCTGTATTCTATGTACACATTTAAGCTATATAACTAGCATAATGTGACTATTGATAGAAAAAAGACAATTATAATATACTTCCGCTTATTCATGTTTTGTGGTCAGACTCTAGGCATACTCTTTTGCCTTGCAGGGCAGATAGGTTGTTCAATATGTAAAATGTATCACATAGAAACATCAACTAACAAACAAGTTTTTGCTCCAAAGCTACTGTAGCCTCCTTTAGAACCAAAGCAGGAAAGGGTGAAGAAAGACTGAGAAAAAGACATTCTGAATTCAGTACCAAACTGATATAGTAAGTTAGGGCTAATCACAGATAGCAAATCCTCAGAGGTTAGAATGGACCTTCCTTGCCTTCTGCCATGCAGGGTCCAGTCTGCTCCAACTCCTTTGTGAAAGTACTCTTCAGAAATCTGTAGCCCTATGGGACTATAATTTAAGACAACTCTATTTATTTATTTATTTATTTAGACAGTGGTTCAAAACTAGTCTTTCTGTCTTAGTACTGAATGCTCAAGCTGAGTGAAAAGAGATCTATCTATATTATCTATCTATCTATCTATCTATCTATCTATCTATCTATAGGTAAAT
>NW_026592753.1:0-17306 GCF_907164565.1 Psammomys obesus | reverse complement strand
TGTGTGTTGTGCACATGTGCATGCATATTTGGTGATACAGAGGTCAGAGGACAGCCTCAGGTGTTATTCCTCAGACACAGTTTAACCAACCATTTCTTCTTTTTTTAAATTTGAGGCAGGGTCTCTTACAGGTCTGGAACTCACCACATACGCTGGTCTGGTCTGTCAAATAAATATCCTTACGAGAATTTCCTTCTCCACCTGGAGAGGACAGAGAAGACCAACAGAGTCAACTAACCTGGGCCCAGGGAGGATTGTAGAGACTGAAGCACCAACCAAGACCCAGGCATGAACTGGACCTAGGACCCTTACACAGATGTAGCAGATGGACAGCTAAATCATGTGGGTCCCTAATTAAGGGAGCAGGGGCCATCACTGACATGGACTCTGTAACTTGCTTTTCGATCACTTCCTCCTGATGGGGCTGTCTTGCCAGGTCACCTTAGAAGAGGATGTACTCAGTCCTGATTCAACTTGATGTGTTGGGGTAGGTTGTTGGGGGCTCCCCTTTTCTGAGGGGCAGGGAAGGGGGGTAGGGAGAAGAGGAAGGGAGATTGAGACTGGGAAGAGATTAGGGAGGGGGCTATGATCAGGATATAAAGTGAATAAACAAATTTTATAAACAAACAAAAACAAAAACAAAACAAAAAGAATTTCCTTCTCTACTCCAGTCAGTCAGAATTGGTGTCCATTGCTGGTCTCCATTGCTGGTCATTTGGGCACTTTGCCTTATACCCATGAAATGTATTTGTGTATAGCCTTCAGTTTTAGTAAATTCAGCTCCAATTAAAAACTTCCTGTTTCAGTGAAATCATGGCATAGTGAAGTCAAAACAATTGCTTCAGTGGGCTGGAGAGAAGGTTCCAAGGGTAGGAGTATTGATGGCTCCTCCAGAGGACATGGCTTCAGTATCGAGCATACACATGGCTGCTCATTACCATTTGCAACTCCAGTCCCAGGGGATCTGACACCCTCTTCTGACCTCTGCAGTCACCAGGCTCACATGTAATACACATGTAGTATGTTAGTAGGCGAAACCCTTACATCCATAAAAAGAGATGCTCTTGAAAGTATGAAAAAATAAAGAAAGAAAGGACATTGCCTCAGAGCTTCTCTGCTTTGGAAATCGGTTGGTCTTGTATTCTGGATTTCCTTCAACTGTTCTACCTGAATTATGTTCTTTTCCAGTGAAGAAAATTCTGCCTTGGCAAGCTTGATTTGGAATCTCTCTAAAGCTCCATGCTGAGTTATGGAACACATATGAACACCCAGATATTAAAAAGCAGAAACATTCTTCTTACTTATCTTGTACGCACGAAACTGATCAGTTGTGTGAGCAGGGGCTGCCACGTTCACCGTTTGGCTGCTGATTTGCTGAGTAGAAAAAGTACACTTGATTTAGTTCCCCTCTGTGTGACCTTTCCTAATTAAGGAAGGGCTCTCGGTGTTTTATTGTTTGGAAATTGCGATGTCTAATAGGAACTAATGAATCACTTTGTCGCTACGAAAACCAAAGTAGAAGTAGGATGTTATTTTGCAAAAGAGTGTTGGTGGTTGTTCTGTTACAGTTGTGTAAATCAGTCTGTGTGTGGCGGTTCCCCAAACCTTTAACTATAGCTACACCCCAGTTTCAGGCGTCTTGGATCAGGGATCTTCCTGTCTCAAGTAGCCCCTTCACTGTTCTTTGCCTGCTGAAATTCTATTCATCTCGCAAGGCCAACTCAAATATAACCTTCCTCTGGAACCTTCCTCGATTCCAGCTGGTGGAACTAGTCACTCTGCCGTGTCTCCTCCTGTATACACTGCAGCAAGCTGGGAATGGGGGAAGCGCTGTGCACTCTCTGCAGAGCAACTGCTCAGTATGTCTCACCAGATTAGGTTACCTTCTCAGGACTGGGATCACCTCTTTCTTCATTTAAGAGAAAATCCCCTTGAGACACTTCTCAGAATATCTGAAACGTGCAGTCAGGGCGAGAGACCACGGTTACCCTTGGAAGGATGTTAACAATGCCTGTCATGGAACCAGTGTGTTCCCTTTGCCTTAAATGTTTCCAAATGTTTCATGTTTGAATGAGGTTAACGCTGTTTTCTGAGGTGTGGTCCCCATCCCCCTTTTGTGAGGCAAAGGGATTTCAGCTTATCAGTCATGTATATGGGGCTTGAGGAGAGAGGCATTTCTTTCTTTTTTATTTGCAAACAAATCTGTTGGCATTTAGAGTTGGCCAGACTCAGTGAGGAGCTCTTCATGCCCCAGTGCTGCCATCTTCATCTTGCCAACCCCAACCCTGATCTGACTTCATACTTTGTCCTCTGTCTCTCTCTGGTCGCTGTGCACTTCCTATTCCTGTTTCCTCTGCTTGGGACGTTCTTCTTTTAATTTTTCGCTTGGCCAAATCCTACTAATTTTTTAGGAGCCACCCACCACTTTCTGAATGACTATTACTATCCAGAGATATAAAACGGATTAAGAGCTTTGTCATTGAAAAGTTTACGGTCCGGTTGAGGGGGGGGGGCATAGAAACAAACAGGGAGAAAAGATAATTATTCACTGAAGCACACTTTCTGAAAGAGATAAAGAACGCAGTGTGCTAGCCTGTGAATGAAAGCAGGGTTTCTTCAGGACCTAGTGGAGATGCTCTTGGAGCTGTTCACGCTTGAGTTTAGTCCACAAAGGAAACTTCATCGATGATCGTTAGGTTCAGCCTTTTCTTTGTGCTTTCATCACGTCTTGTGTACCTCCTTAGCATTTAGCACATGGCTGGTGATGCTGACAGGTGATGGCGATACACCAGTAAAAGCTTAAGGAACTCTGAGAGATGTGGTGCTTGCCGATTTCTATGGTAAATTTCTATGGTAAATTCTTTCACCATGACTGCATTCAAGGTACTGATGCATGTTCCTGAGGTAAAATCAGGGGAGTGTTGTACGCACTTGCACTTGGGATCTAGTGTCTCCCACAAGCCATTTACTCTTCCAACTACTGGCAAATATTTATTGGTTCAATGAGTTTGCCCATGTTCATGTGTCTGCTCCATAACTTTAATGTTATTGTACTCTTGTTATCAAGCGTAGGCTTCAAAGATGACATGAATGAGAGTTAGATTTATTTGATTCTTATGTGTTTCCTGAAATCCAATCTTAGAAGCTACTCATAAATATGCCCACAGGCTATATGATAGGGAGTCTTCCAAGAAACCAAAGGTCTGAACGAACTGAGAATGCAAAGACACAGATTTATAAACCTACCAATATGCCTTATTAAGATAAACATGATATTGGAAAAGAAAAACAAGACAGTCTATGAAGTCTGCTAAGAAAAGAAAGCTACCACGGGCTCTGTTTTAGATCTGCTGAGGCCAAACAGTTGCTCTAACTTAGTAATACTGTTTCTCAACAAGAGGTGGGGTGTGTGATTTTATTTTCTTTGCATACCTTAATGTGTTTCATATCAAAGCCAGGATAACTGTCCATCGTACATGCCACCTCTCTGTTACTGTAGCAAATATCTGATGCAGTCAATTATAATGAGAAAAGATTTATGTTGGCACATGGACTGACTATTTTCAGTTTGTGGTTGGTCTTGTTGCTCCTGGGTGTGTTGAGGTCATAATGAGGAAGCACATCATGGCAGAAGCATGAGACAGAGCAAAACCAGTCACCTTGGGGTGTAGAGCCCCACACTGTGCCTTGAAGGCTTTGCTTCTAGTGACCTAAAGAATTCCTACTCAGACTGGGACACCAACCCAACCATAAGACCGTTGACCTACAGTTTGTCCTGTCTACAAGATGTGCTGAAAATAAAGGTGGCACAGAACTCGTGGGAGTGGCCAACTTGAGACCCATGTCAAGACAGGGAGCCCAACCCTGCCCTGCCCTGCCTGAAGGGTCAGAAACCAGAGTCTGATATCCCAGAGATCTAGAATAGAACCAAACACGACTGGAAAAACAAACAAACAAACAAACAAACAACCTCAATGAAATGATTCCTAACAATGTTCTGCTATAGTGATAGACAGGAGCCTCACATGATTGTTATTAGAGAGGCTTCATCCAGTAACTGAGGGAAACAGAAAGGAAAGATTGTAAGAGCCAGAGGGATCAAGGACACCATGAGAAAACCCACAGAATCTAACCTGTGCTCATAGGGGCTCACAGAGACTACAGCCACAACCAGGGAGCCTGTGAGGCTAACCTGGGTCCTCTACATACATGTTATGGTTGTACAACTTGATGTTCTTGTGGGACCCCTAACAGAATGGGAATGTGGGGTATCTCTGTCACTTTTGCCTGCTTTGGGGACCCTTTTCCTTCTACTGGGTTGCCTTGTTCAGCCATGATATGAGGGTGTGCCTAGTCTTATTATAATTTGTTATGCCATGTTTGGCTGATATCCTTGGGAGGTGTGTGTGTGTGTACGGGAAATGGAGGAGGAGTAGATGGGGAGAGATTGGAAGAGAGGAGGCAGGAGGAGAAACTGCAGTTGGGATATAATATATGTACTAAGATTCATCTTCTGAAGTTCCTACCACCTTCCAAAATACCACCTTGAGGGATCAAGCCTTGATCACGTGGGTCTTTAGCACAAGCTTAAGATCTAAGGTATAGCAACATGAAAGGAATGTACTCATGAAGTATTGATTTTTTTGTGTTATTTATCTTAATGGTTACTTCCATAGACCTGGGTACTGAAAAGTCATTTAAAAAACTCTTTAAGAAAGTACATGTTTAAGATGGATTTATATGGTTTTAAGCCAGAAGGATTTGAAAGTAATTATCCAGCAAACCTTAGTATATTCCCTGGGTATTTGACAGTTGCTAAAAAACCTTCTCTATCTGCTCGCCACATTTCTAGTCTAGATGGATTTCATTATTTACTCTATTTGCTGAAGTTTTATATCCGACTTGTGGTAAACCGAGTTAATGTTCCCAAAGAGGTTCGTGCCCTAAAGCTTTTACCTGGTGGGAGGGATTCTGGGGATGAAGTCAGTTTGTTCCAGGTTATTAGATTGGCTAACCGAATCACACGGTTCTTACACAAGGAGACAGGAAGGTCAGGAAAGAGAGTAAAGGGGCTGAGGAGAAAAGACTTCATGTGGGTTAAAGATGGAAAAAGGAGGAATGCAAGTTAACAAATATGCTATGTAGCTTCTTGTGGCTTTTCAAGGGTTGTATCCTAGAATCTCCAAAAGGAAGGAACTAGAATGGAAAGATAGCATGGTGGATCTTTTTATGTGACTGTGTGTTTGAAAGCATAGTCTCATTATATAGACTGTACTGGCGTGGAGTTTACTATATAGCTCAAGCTGGCTTCCATCATAGCTGTTCTCCTGCCTCTGCCTCCAGAGCGCTGAGATCACAGGTGCTCCGCCATGCCTCGCTACATTCCCATTGCTTTAAACCATCATGCTTGTGCCAGATTATCAGAACATCAATACCATCTTGATTATTAAAGCTAACACAATTCTTCCCTTCCCTTTCTTTTCTTTTTTTCAAATATACATATCTTTCCAGAGGTGCTGAAGCAGGCTGGCTCAGAGTATGAACTCCGGAGCCCAGCTGTCTGACAGTGAGTTTTGTTGCACCTGTCTTCTTTGGGACAGGTTATACAAAATCTCTGTGTCTCTTTTAAGCCAGACATAAACGTGAATGATGCTGATGCTTCCCTCAGGGCACAGGGACTCAAGACATTCTGAGGCTGACACAATCTCAGACTTGGGATCTGGTTGCTGTTATTATTCTTGTGTGTTTTTATAAATTCCACCTACGTGTAATAAATTTTAAGACTATCTGGGCGGTGGTGGTGCACACCTTTGTCCCAGCACTTGGGAAGCAGAGGCAGGTAGATGTCTGAGTTCTAGGCCAACCTGGTCTACAGAGTGCGTTTCAGGACAGCCAGGGCTCCACACAAAAACCCTGTCTCAGAAAACCAAAAAGAACTATTTACAATCGGAGATGAATGTTCCCTTGTTCATGAAGGAGCAACTTCATGAAGATTAGCAGGTAGGCTATTGTTGATTTGCTTCCTTTTTTCCCTTTTTATTAAGCAATGTATAATAACTTTAAAAAATTTCGGAAAGTATTAGAGAAAGTGCTAATAAACCTACCATTATTCTACATCTCATTCCTAGCATTACTCTGCCTCAGACACATCTAGACTGCTCTAGTGCTGAGGAAAGAGCTGAGGTAATATTTTACACAGATGTCCCTCATCATCTGCAGAGAATCGGTTCTTAAGCCCCTGAGAACACTAAAGTCTTTGGATATTGAAGTTTCGCCTATTAAATGCTGTAGTGTTTACCTATCACCTACTCACACCCTTCTCTATACTTTCAAATCAGTAGCTCTCAACCTTCCTAATGCTGTGACCCTTTAACACAGTACCTCCCGTCGTGGTGACCCCTCAACCATAAAATTATTTTCATTGCTACTTCATAACTATAATTTTGCTACAGTTATGAATGTAATGTAAATACCTGTTATGCAGGATACCTAATAGGTGACCTCTGTGAAAGGGCCATTCAACTCAAAGGGGTTGTAACCCACAGGTTGAGAACTATTTCTTTAAATAATCTACAAATTATTTACAGTCCCTGAGACAATACAGATGTGATCTAAGTTGCTGCTATTCTGTAGTGTTTGGGAATAAGACCAAGAAACAATTTTGTTCAAATCTATTACAGGAAAAACCACTAGAGTTCATACTGAATTATTCACCATCAACAGAACTGTTCTTTCGTCCTTCCTTCTTTCCTTCCTTCCTTCCTTCCTTCCTTCCTTCCTTCCTTCCTTCCTCTCTCCTTCTCCTCCTCCTCCTTTTCTTCTTCTTTTGGTGTTGCCCTGGCTGTCCTGGAATTTCCTCTGTAGAGCAGGCTGGCCCCGAGCTCAGTGATCTTCCTGCCTTTGCCTCCTGAGTGCTGGGATTACTGGCATGTGCCACCACTGCCTGGCCAGAGCAGTATTTTTAGTCGGAAGCTAATCTGGAGCCACAGCTCTGAAATCTATGGACACGAGGAGCCAACCACACAGACTTACATCCTTTTGTTGTTGTTGTTGTTGTTTTTCTCTTCTGCACATGTCAGAACATTTCCCAAGGGACTGTAAAGTGTCAGTAACTCTCATGTTGAGCTTCAGTATTTTAAAGTTTTCATTGCCATAAATAATGATGACATGAATAGTTTTTGACTAAATCTTTTTTTCATCTCAATAAAGATATACAGTATCAAGTTTACCATTCTGTTTAAAAGTGTATAATTCAGTAACACCAAGCACATTTACAATGTTGGGCAAATTTTACTGCTGGCTAATTCTAGAGCTATGCCTAAATCACCTCAGCTTGTTCCTGCATAATGGATTCATAGTAAAGCATTTCATTAAAGAAAGAAATATTTTTAACTATGTCCAGAGCAGAGCTGTTAGTTCCTGTTCTGTTGCAGTGGCAAAGTACTCAAGAAGAACACCTTAATAGGAAATACTTATTTTGGGTAGAAGGTTTTAGTCTATTCTTAGCAGGCAGGCGCTATTGCTCTTAACTGTAGAACACCGGAGCAGAGAGTGTGGTAGAGCATAGCTACTTGCCTAATGGTGACTCAGCAGCAGTTAGAGGAAGAGGTTGGGGGAGAGGCAAGATATAGCCCCTAAGCAAGGATCCAGGGCCATCACTGGAACATGGGCAACTCACCATGGGCCACATACTTCTGAAGACAACTGACTCCACTATCAGCCTTCAACTGCCAATAGTGTTTCAGCTAGGCAGGCGTGGAGCCTCTTGGGGCCTTTCCTTTATGAAAATCTATTCTTCTCTGCTGTATATGTTGTTTTGGGTGTAGAATCTTCTTTTGGAAGAAAATATTCCTTGGCAAATAAATACTTAAAAATAACAAATCTGGACAAATGATTTTCAAATGTTTGGGGTTTTTTTGTTTGTTTGTTTTTCCCTGTATGCTTCACATGAGAAACTTTGGAAAAATAAAGATTCCTCAAGGAGCCCAACAAATAAGTCCACATACTCACATCCCCCTGAATTTTGATAAAGATGTCAAACATTCATGTTGGAGAAAAACATTTTTATTAAACAGTGCTGGGTAAACTGGGTGTCTACATGTAGAAGAGTGAAACTTGATCCTTCTCTCTAACTCTGAACACAAATCAATTGGATCAAAGATCTTTGACCTGAAACTGTGAAACCCCCAGAAAAAAAAGGATAGGGAGTACACTCCAGGACACAGGGTCGGGTAAGGACTTTCTGACTAGGACTCTGGTCACACAGGAAGAAGGGCAAATAACCAACAGGTAGGACTTCATGAAATCAAAAAGGTTCTGTGTTGCCAAGGAAACCGTTAATGTACTAAAGAGGCAGCCTACGGAGCTGGAAAAAAAAAACTGCCAGCTGTACATCTGACAGAGGATTAAAGTATAGAACTATATAGAGAACTGAAACAACCCCAACAAACCCGAAATTTAAAAAATAACTAATTAAGAAGTGGGCTGTGGCAGGGCATGGTGGCGCGTGCCTTTAATCCTAGAAATCAGAAGGCAGAGGGAGGCCTATCTCTCTGAGTTTGGGGCCAATTGGTCTACAAAGCAAGTTCCAGGAGGGCCAAGGCCGTTAGACAGAGAAACCCTGACTCAAAGAAGAAGAAGCAGGAAGGAGGGAGGGAGGAGGAGAAGATGATGAAGGAGATGATTCTAATTTTCTAGTTGGGTGTGGTAGTATATGGGTGAAATCTCAAGACTCAGGAAGCTGATGACTGAGGGTCACAAATTTGAAGCCAGCCTGGGCTGCAAGCAGGACCTTCTAGCCCTCAAGGCAGGAGAAAAGGAGAGAGTAGATTCCTAAGCCCTTTCTGAGATAACTGGGAGTAGAGCCTGGGAATGTGTTAATCACAGAGACTGTCTGGGGACCATACTGTGAGAAACCCTGCTAAATCCTGTTTCCCACAGAGCAGGATTTACAAGACAGTTCTACCCGGCACACTGGATGATCTTGAGGGGAATTAGCTACAGATGACGTGGTATTATGTAAGATTCATTCACACAAGATAAGAGATTTCTCTTGCCATTCTCCTTCAATCCTTAGGAGTATACAAGAAGCCCCAGCTGGGTGGGAAGACAGCACTCTTAGTCGATTTATACATTTTCTAGTTGTGAGACGTTTTATTGGATTTTTGCTATCATACATAGTGCTGGTAAGATTGAGAAGTCCTAGCAGATGTGTTATGGACAAAGGTTGTGAATATCGAAGTTAAATGACTCAAATATGAGAATCATTTGCTTGAAGCACAAGCTTATTTTCATAAGAGGCAGGTTAGATCCGGACCCAGGGGAATAGGATGTGTGTTTGGGGTACCAACAGGGTCAAAAAGGGGGCATCTAAGAAGCTTTGGGAACAGTATTGGACGCTGTGTTCTTGGGAGAAGGACAAAGTTAGAAATTAATCCTTCATAATTTACCTTGTGGCTCACACTGCCAGCCACCTTACCAGGGGAATTCACTTCTCTGTTTATTCATGGGGATGATTCAGGTTAAAACGGAACAATTTATGTCTATCTTCAGCAACACATACGTGATTCCTTGCTGGATGGAAGAGGACTGTTCCTTGCCAGCTGGCAACGTGGGGTTTGGCAGATGGCTTAAAATACTGCCTTGAGAAGTTACAGGCAGTTTCCCTCTTCCTCCTCTGCTGACTCACCATACCATGTAAAGCAGACAAGGACTCCAAGAGTCTCAAAAATGGGTCCCTGCAAAAGCGTGCAAGAGATTGGATCACAACTAATGAAGAAACTTTCTAGTTTTAAGGGAAACTCACTCAGATATTATGGATTTCTTAAAGCTGACTCCAAATCAACAGTCACGGTATTTTCCGACAAAGTCTTTGCAGTACCGACAGAAAGTGTTATTTACAATGCTTGGCCCTCATAATAACCATTGATCTTGTTCGCTGGGTTCTACTCCAGTGTCTAATTTACTGGATATATTTTGGTTTTTAAATTGCTAAATCATTTGCCTTCATAATAAAAATTATGAACGGAGAGTGCCTGTCACTACTTCTTAATCGTGGAAGCTTTCTGCTTAATTTTACCTATGTATTGATCAGAACTAAGGAGCAAAGAACCACTGTGTTCCTGTGAGAATTCTATCAGCAGTGATCAAGGATAGATCTAAGCAGTGCAGAAATCTATCTTGAGGTCAAACTTGGGCCCTCAAGGACTCTTTCCTTTGTCCACCTCATCCTTGCCAATGATGTCTCCTGATTGGGCCCCACTCTCCTCTTCAGTGTGGGCTCTGTGCTCTGCTACCTCACAAATCAGCAAGGCAGGATTTCCATCTTGCTTTGCTGGGATTTTGCTTTGGAGGGCTATAACAGGTCTGGAATGCAGTCTTAGTCTCCAGAGGTCTGGTCTTTGGGATGTGAAGTAGTGGAAGAAAAGAAGAAGAAAAGGAAGGAGGATGGAGGAAGGAAGGGAGAGGAGGAGAAGGAAGAAGAGGAAGAAAGAGAAGGAGAAGAAGAAGAGGAGGAGGACACAAGACCTTTGCCTACTTGATGGCACCTTCAGGAGCAGTTATCATATACCTTTGTGAGTCTGGCATTTTGTTAGGACAAGGACCTGCAGAACTGAAAAGGCTTTGTTGTGAATGGCTCATGCTATGTTAGCCATGATGTTCTTGTAGGGAAAACTACAACAACAACAAAAACCAATCGCATACTAACGGCATTGCGAGTATAACAACATTTCCCATATTATCAAATTTGTGGATGGAATACAAGATAGCCTTAAGCCTTACTGGTTCCTTGGTCTTCTATTGGAGAGCTTTGAAAAAGCCTTCAGACATTGTGTTATTTGATAGTGACAATAGGAAGCAAGAGTAGCCACTTTGCGTCTGTAAGCGTGGCCCCTGAACCGTTACAAAATGCTTCCAGCTGCTTCTTACAGACCTCTTCCTTGAACCCCTGTGTGTGGTTCTCCTGTTTCAGTTTCTCTTCTGATGATGATTCCTGGTAGACGAGCTGAAGTAGATGGCTTCATCTGAAAGTACTCACTCATCCGATTTGTCTTCCCCAGGGTGTGGCAATGGCTTTGAGGCTCCTTCCTGCCCTCCCTTCTCTCAGCTCCTCTTCTTCTTGTTAGCAGATAGATTCCACAGTAGGTGGAGGCGTCACACACTGAGTTTTAATGGAAGAAACTCTCCAGTCATAAATAAATCCCACTTGAAGTGTCAATGGCTATAAGTCTGAAGTGAAATGTCAGTGTGGCATTTCAGCACTTTCAAGAGAAGCCCCTTAAGGGCTAAATAAATCATACAACAAGGCTCCAAGACACTGAATTTGCCTTAAAATATAATGTGAACAGATTATTCTGTTTTATCACATCAGAGGCCAAGAGCATTGTGAAGCTTCTCAGACAAAATCAGGTAGTTCTGGGGGAGTAAGATTCAAGAGAAACATACCGGGAGTCCTTAAGAGAACCAGGTTTATCTCTGCCAGGAAGTTCTGGTCATTGTAGCTAAATTGGACTCGAATCTCTTGACAACCTAGACTAACCCAAAACATCTGTGTCTATAATAAATCCAGATTATATAAGGAATGTTGATGAGGCAGCCTGGAGAGTCCATGGTACAGTCATCCCTTCTTAATATGCAAGTCCAGTGTGAATACATCTGTTCAAATCTTCCTTAATAATGCCAGATAGTTCATTGTCCATTGTTCTGGGAGAGTAGGGCTCACGGTGTAATGGAGGGCTATCTGCTAATTCTTCCTTAATGAAGTGATGTGATTGCAAACTCAATGTCAAGTTAAAAGCACTGACCAAGATTAGTTAAGAGCTTGGACCCAGATCCTAGAACTTGAGCATCTAAGTCATTGACTTGTATTCCAGCTTTTGTGAGGCTTTTCTGCGATGGTGCAGTAAGAAATATCAATTTCTCCTCAGTTGGCACTAAGGAGAGGGTTGCATTTCAGAACTTGACTCTGACTGTCTCTGTAGTATTAGCCTGGCTGTAGTTCGGAATTATGCTAGGTTCTTTCAAACTTCTGGTTTTATATCCCCTTTAGGGTCAAGAACACGGGTGCATACCATTAATCTCAGAAGTCAGGAGGCAGAGGAAGACAGATCTCTGTGAGTTTGAGGCCAGCCTGGTCTACAGAATGAGTTCCAAGATACCCAAGGCTACACAGAGAAACCCTGTCTCAAAAAAATTAAAGCCAAACCAAACCAACCAAGCAAGCAAACAAACAATAACAACAAAATACAAACAACTCCCTTTCCTTCCCCCAGACCCACTCACTGTTCTCTGACAATTGATAATGTCTTAAGCCAAAAACAAAACTTTAAGTCACCCTTCTAGAGTCTTTGTGTGACATTGTTTTTTGGTTAGTAAAACAAATATAACTTTTAAAAAGAGTCATGTAGATTCTGTCAGTTTCAGAGCAAAGGGGGTTAGAGTGCTTTGTATTATGTTTCCAGGGCTTCCTAGAAATTGCATATGAAAAGCACATTTTACTCTCTGGCCAGTCAAGAACAAACTCCAGCTGATTTCAGCTGCTGTTATTTGATGTGTGAAAAATGGTTAAAAAAAAAAAAGATTTTTTTTTCCCCAAAGAATTTTGTTATCGGCAATGCTATGCAGCCTGGCATAAAACTCCTGGCAATAGCAAGAGAGATAGTATCATATAAATGTAACAGGGAGCAGAATGCAATTCTCTTTCACGATGTGGCCAGAAGAAGCAAATTATGTTGAGTGACCCAAAGCACCGTGACTTCATTACACCCCCAGTTCTTGTCCCGTAACATTCTGCCCCAGTAAAGAGATTCTAAAAGAGAGGTTCGGGGGGGGGGCGATTCAAAAGAGGAGCCCATCTCATTTATTTACGTCTGATTTATGAACTGTTGGAAATGTTTCTCAAAGTCTGCCTTCACAGCCTATCGCTTGACCGATAAACACTGCACAAAAACTCTGCAGCTTTGAAAAAAAAAAATCTGATTCTTACATGTCTCAAGTCCCCTTTTGGGCCTTGGGAGAAAGGAATGTCGGAGGCTCCGAAGAGCTGCCAGTGACAAATGTCTACTGGGTTTCCTGATGCCAGGGAACAAAAGTGCGAGTTGAAAGAGAGAGGGCATGAAGTAGACTCCTCCCTCCTTCAGCTCTTTTGGAGCCAAATGCTGACCTATAGGATTTTCAGATGCCCACCCCCTCAGCCATTTTCCCTTTCATGTTGTGGTTTGTTCCCCAGAAATACATCCTTTTTTGGTTTTTGGTTTCAAACTTGATGGAATTATAGAAAACAAAGTGTAAGTTCCCAGGCCCACAATTTTCTCACAGCCAGAAAAAGAGTGGGAGAGAGGACATGGATCACTCTGTCTCTCCCCAGACCCCATAGCTTTTTTTTTTATTATTTAAATAAAATTCTTTAAAAAATACAGAGGGAACAGAACTCAGCAGTCAATTGGCAGTGAGTGAGCATGATTATCTTTAAAAATAATAATGATGCCAGACATTATAGAAAAAAAGAAACTGTTCTCTTTGTTCCAAAGACTCTATATTTAATATAGATAAATATCTCTTAAGGCATAAAAAAATCTTTTTTTTTTTTCTTGGAGAACTGGTCTAGACTTATAGGAAAGCACCATAAAACTGTTATTTTTAAATGAGCTAAATTATCTCCTGATGCAACCTTATCTGCCCCAGGAGTGAAATGGCTGCAAGTTTTAGAACAGATTTGGCAGCTGGAGGGTCAGGTTCTGATATAGATTTGGGCTGACATCATATCAGCAAGGGTATCAAAAGGGTTGTATTTGTATGCTTTTTTCTTAGCCAAGGAAGGGCCCCCTTCCTTGGTTTTCCTAGGCAACACCAAGGAAGGACTCTCTATGTGAAATGGTTTAAGTGTTGACTGCTTTAAAGAGTAGTTTTTTTTTTTTTTTTTCTCTTTGGGTCTAAAGTTTTGGTCTTCTGGGAGCACTCTGTGGGTCCTTTGACCCTTGGGAAGGCATTGCTTAGTATTACGTGCAGTATCTGGCTGTTAGTTAAAATAATACACATAATGTATTATTTCACAGAAAGTATGAGAGGGTGTGGGAACTGAGAGGGTGTTCATGAGTAACACACTTGGTGGACACATGAGATCGGCGTCTCCCCATTCTCGCCACCCTGGAGAAGTGGTGGTGGGACAGAGGTGAGGTTGTGTGGTGCGGCAGCTGGGACACAGTGGAAACAGTCATCTTGGCCATGCTGCAACCTTTTGCCACAGGCATGAGGCTACTCAGGCATTTGTATCCAAGCGCATTTGGTCCTTGCCAAACTTGGCTTTTTTTTTTTTCTTTTTCTTTTTTTTGGATATTTTTTTGAGACTTTATTTTTTATTTTATGTGTAAGTATGTTTTACCAGCATGTTGATGCTTGCTGTGCCCTCAGAGGCCAGAAGAAGGTGTTATATTTCCTGGGACTGGGGTTACAGATACTTGTGAACCCTCCCCTGACCCCATGCAGGCGCTAGGAATTGAACTCAGGTCCTCTAGAAGAGCGACCAGTGTTCTCAAGTACTGAGCTGTCTCTCTAGGTCCCTTTCTGGTTTCAAGAGAAAAGTCCCCCATAACTTATTTATTTATTCATCTTGAGACAGGGTCTCTCTACATAGCCTTGGCTGTGCTGAAATTCACTATGTAGACCAGATTGGCCTCAAATTCACAGAGATCCACCTGCCTCTGTCTCCTGACTGCTGGGATTAAAGATGTATGCTACTATGCCGGGTGATTCAGTAACTTTTTTTTTTTTTTTTTTTTACTTTCTCAAACTTCCCTTGAGCATCAAAGTAATTGTTAACAGCATACTCATACAAATTTAAAATACACGAATAAAAAAATATGGAATTAATGTTGTTAGAATGATCCACGACCTGTAGGTCTCAAGGAAGCTAATGTTGAGTACTCATACTTTCTGGAAAAAAAAATAGGCAAATTATTACTTCTCCTGAATGTTCAGGGTGGGAGATTTTCACATAAGAAGAAAGAGACTCAGTGAACGCAATCTTAATTTTACTGTGGACCCTGCAGTGACTTCAAGTGGTGGCTTTGAAGGACAGACTAATGGGGCCTGACCTTCTCTGTCTTTAGTGAGGTCACATTAGGTGTGATGATTCTCAGCACGGATTAGATTTTTAACAAGAGTGATGCGCTTCTCCCACTCTTTGAACCTCATGATGTGCAAAGTATGAACAGAAGCGGGAATGAGAGAGACACAGAGACGGACAGGCAAAGACGGAGAATTCGGGTGGGGGTGTGGATGGAGTGTGTGGGCCTAATGTAACCAGAAACACTTGAACTGCTACATTTCTTTCTCTCTGGGAGAAATCCCTTGTTGCTATCCCTGAAGAAAGGTAGCCAAGGCTTGCTCTATGACACAGGTAAGTGTTCCTTTGGGCCTCCATGGTGGTTCCCATCCACTCTCTCTGATACATGTGATGGCTGCGTTGTAATACTGTATCCTTGTTGGAAGATAAGATACACTGATGGTGGTATTAACGCTGAGCTGGTGTCCTTAAGGCCTGAGATGGCAAACAACTCAACATAGTGGCTCTGACTGACTTGCAGTAGCTGCTGGGAAGACACTGGAAGGTGAGTTAGCATTAGCTCCAGAGAGGTGTCATTATCAAGTTCCAGTGCTCTTTTCAGGTGTGACAGGATGAGTAGTGTTTGAAAGATGCCCTGGAACATGACAGAGTATTGTTTCCACAGTGCCATGGAACATGACTGAGGTAACAAAAAATTAAATGGATACAGAATCTAACCAGGTCTGCTCTAGAAAGCAGGGAGGTCTCCAACAAGTGACTTCATCTCTCTGAGTTCAATGTTTTGCTCCAGAAGTGAAAATGTCATCTTTGGGGAGTTTTTGTGAGCCTGAAGGAATGGACCAGGGATAAGGCTAAACATATTTTCTCTCATTCTCGTAATTGTGGATAACCAAGGGTAACAATTAGTGTTAAGGGGAGCCCTTGAATTAAAGAGATGTGGTTTAGGCTAACATTATTAATTTTTCATGATGGTTTAGAAATCTTATTAGAAAACTAAAGTCACGCATAAGTTCAGATCAACATTTCCTCGTGGCAAGGTCAAAGTCATATTGCTGGGGATATGTATTTTTTTGTGATGGACTTGATTGGACTGTCTTCAGCAGGAAACAAAGGTAAAAACTGAATGATTTTAGGCACAGTGGGGAATTTCCAACCCCTTCCTAGGGTTTCTCTCATCAACATTTCTTCCCATTTGTACAACGAATGCTAACATCCTTTTGAATCAGGATCTCATTCCTCTGTATTGAAGTGGACTTGAAAGCTGTTGGCTTTCAGTCAGAGCCTCCAGGATTTGCAATAAGCGTGAAAATATGTACCAACTGGACAGACAGATAAAGAGGAATAAAATCACTAAAGAGGGATAAAAACACTAAACACAGAAGAAAGGTTAAGGTGAAGAAAATGTGGGAAGATAGAAAGGGAGGAGTTAGGAAACTTGGGGAGGACCGTGTGGTTTCTCTCAGAGTGCTCTCTTTGTTGACAGATGTCTCTCTTTTCCTTGATGACTTTGGAGTTACATTAATTACTTTTTAATTGCTATAGTAAGATATCTGACAGAAACAGCTTACTGGAGGAAGGTTTCTTAGTCTAAGAAGGGACATAGCCTATCATGGCTGGAAGACATGACAGGGACACGGGGCAGCTGATCACATTGTGTCCACAGGAAGGAAAGAAACTGATGTTGGTGTTCAGCTTTCATTTTTTTGTCTTTTCATTCAATCCAGGATCCTACCACGCATGGGATGGTGCCACCTGTGTTCAGGTGGGTCTCTCCTCCTCAGCTAAACCTCCCTGGAAACATCCTCACAGACACACCTGGAGATATGTCTCCTAGGTGGTTCTAAATCCAGTCAAGCTGACAATGAAGATCAACCATCAGAGGAAACATTTCTTGAATTCTAAACGCCAGACTCCAGGGTGTCTGTTTGAGGGTTGTGGGAAAGGGCTAGTCACAAGTGGTTTCAGGGAGACTTATTCCCTGAAAACTGGAAAGTATCCCCCGTGTGAGGCAAAAAGCAGCATGAAATCTACTGGAGAAAGCATGAAGCAGTCTGCTGATCCTCCTACGGAGAGATAGAGCAGGTCAAATGGGAAGACACTTATTTAGGTATCATCCTTCTTCTCATCGTCATCACCATCTTCATCGCCATTATCCTCATCCTCATCACCATCCTCCTCCTCCTCATCACACCATCATCATCATCATCATCATCATCATCATCATCATCATCATCATCATCAT
>NW_026592752.1:0-6179 GCF_907164565.1 Psammomys obesus | reverse complement strand
CTGCCTTCCCGCCTTCCCTGTTCCGGGTGCGTGACTCCACCCACTGCCTTCCCGCCTTCCCTGTTCCGGGTGCGTGCCTCCACCCACTGCCTTCCCGCCTTCCCTGTTCCGGGTACGTGACTTAACAATGGCTTTGTTCAAACCGCCCAATCAGATCCCTGTAACTATGCTTCTCGCTTCTGTAATCGCGCTTCTTGCTCCCAAGCCCTATAAAAACCCGTCACCCCAACCGAGAGGCGCGCAAGTCTTCCGAAAGGCTTTGTCGCCCCGGGTACCCGCGTATCGAAATAAACCTCTTGCGGCTTGCATCCGAAGGCTGGTTTCGCTGTTCCTTGGGAAGCGGGGTCTCCCCATCTAGAGAGGCTCAACGGGAGTCTTTCATTTGGAGGTCCCACCGAGATTTGAGACCCCCGCCCAGGGACCACCGACCCAAATTCGGGAGGTAAGATTGCCGGCAGAACTTGTTTGTCTGTGTGTCAGTTGGTTTCTGTCTTAAGTGTTTGCATCCGACTCTGAGGCTTGGCCAAGTCATCCGTATTAGGGCGGAAGCCAGAAGGAGCCGACGGGCTCGGACTTCCCTTCCGCACCCCTGGGAGCCGTCTCAGGGGGTCTGGGGAGCTAAGTTTTGGCTCCGGTTTGTTGTGAGGGTTCGAGTCCCTCTTCTGGTAGGGAGCCGATTTTTCAGCTCCCATCTGTTTGGAGGCACGAGCCGACCCGGACCTTTTGGGGCTACGCCCCTGTCCGAGGGCTATATGTCTCTTCTGGGAGACGAGGGATCCGGACCCTCTTCGCAGTCTCCATCTGAAGTTTTGTTTTCGGTTTGGCGCCAGAATCGTGTCGCGCGCTGTGTTTGTGTCACTGTCTATTGTTCGTCGGGTTTGTGTTCGGTGTTAGTCTCTCTGAAACCATGAGAGACGTCCCCCAACTTCATCAGTATCCGGAGGTGGTCTAGAACCACCCACCACTCGGGCTTCTGTGGCAGAGGAGCCAGAGTGGGAATCTGAAGGTCTGTTTTTACAGTACCTTACCCAGAAAGGGACTTGGGCCTGGGTGCTCGTCCTGGAGGAATTTCTGTAAGGCCTCAGTTTTGGTCCCGGGAAATTTGGTCAGCTGTTGGGTGTTTTTTTGTCTCAATGTCTCTGTGCAGCATTTGCTCGTGTTTACCTTCTGTTTTCTGTTCTGAAAGGCCTCACAAAACTTGTTTAAAATGTGTGCCTATGTGTTCATTAGATCTATGAATGCATATGTATAGTGTATCACGTGGTATGTAAAGTGCCTCAGTGCCTCGCCGCCATCTTGCCTTTGCCATGTGGGTTGTGGTGTGACCTCCATCTTGGTGTGGATAAAAAAAAAAAAAAAAAAAAAAACCTTGGTCAAATAATTCTCATTTCCTTCTAGGTTAAAGGGATAAGTTGTTTTAGATTGATATTGGTTTTAAAAATTACATTGTTTACACTGGTAAATGCTGGTTGTAAAATCTGGTTTTGACTTTTAAAGACTATGGTTATAACTTATGACTTCTCTCCTACAAAAGGGGTACTTTATTTTGATATTACAAAAACGGGTTTTAAAAAATTGTTTAAATGTTTAAGGCTATAAAATATTTAAAGTTTATCAGGCATTTGGGTATGACAATGATCTTGGGTAATCTGACAAAATTTAAAAGTTTCTCGACCCTTTGGGGAAAAATAAAAATACTTTGATATTTATTTTATCAATTTTATTAAATAAAACCCAGACGTATGGTTTGTGCTAATTGAACAAAATTGCAGTTTTTAGAATGTATTTTATGGAGAGCTGTTTGTTTGTTAAGCTGTTTTGTTTATAGAAAAACATGTTACCACCCTTCAAAAAAAAAAAAAAAAAAAGGAAGTTTCAACAAGTTCCTTAAAGCTTGTTCTAAGTTCCTTAGAGTTTATGTGACCTTGGACCATCTTGTCTGCTACAGGAAAGTAATTTTAGAGAAAAAATTTGGCAGTTTCAGAACTCCTCTTTGTAGTAATGAAACTTGTTTTTGCTTTGCCTATAAAAAGCAAATTGTGGACGCAGGGCTCCAGCAGGATCATGTTAGGATAAAAAAGATTTTGATGAGAGTTTGTAGGTTGTCTAAAAAGCAAGAGAAAAAAAAAAAAAAGTAA
Organism: Psammomys obesus; assembly: GCF_907164565.1. Taxonomy (NCBI): domain Eukaryota; kingdom Metazoa; phylum Chordata; class Mammalia; order Rodentia; family Muridae; genus Psammomys; species Psammomys obesus. Next base: position 4,041 of record NW_026592752.1, on the reverse strand, counting down.
AAATGTCTGGTTAAGCCAGAAAAAAGGAAGCTAGGAACCTGAAGGTATATAGGATGTTGCAAAAGGTTAGTGGACATATTATAAAAAGCCAGAGAGTTAATATGATTTAAAAAAAAAAACTGTATTTTAAATATGTTATAGTTCATTTAAAAGGCTGGTGATTCCTCATTACAAAATGTTTTCTTATGCTCTTTTAGGGGAAAAAAATTCTGGCTGATAGGTTTGGTATGGCTAGAATAATTCATACAGTTTAAAATTGTTCTGTACTGTAATGTTATGCAGTTGGTTCTAAAACTTATTTAATCACTAAGTTAAAAATGTTGGCTGTGGGAGATTGTAAATGCTCCACAATGTTTGCTGTATCATCATCAGCACCTAATGGCTATGTTTGGTATTGTCAGTCGCAGCCTGTGGTAGCCTAACACGTGGCTAGCCGCCATGATCTTCAGGGATAGAGAGCACGTGAAGCTGTATTTTTGCTGCCATATCTGTTTAGGGCTTCCAGCTGAGTTCAGTTACACGTGGTCAGCCGCCACGCTAGTCCAGAGAGGAAGAGGGTGGAGCCATGAGTTTGTGATCATTTTTGTTCAGGTATCTCAGTTATGTTCAGTCATCTGATTAGTGCTAAATGCAAAGCTTTTTACTGTTCAATTTTAATGCAAGTGGTAGGAGCAGCAAGATTTGCTAGGCTCTCTATGAACTGTATCTGATTAAAAGATTTGCTATGATTTTAGTTCAGAAAGAGCAGATTTAAAGTTATACTAACAATTGCAGTTGGTTATACCTAGTGTCTTTGTTTAGTTTTTCTTTTACACAGTTTAGAACAGATAATAAAGATAGACAAGAAATAACTCAGATATGCTGGCCCTCAAGCTTGTCAGAGATCTGATGAATATGGCATTTTAACTGTGTGAGCTTATTGTGACAGAAAGTCCCGAAATCCTGGCAGTAGCTCCCCCAAGGTCTCCGAGAAGATTTGGGCACAACGACAGATGACTGCGACTCTGGATTGTGGTATGCTAACCACTGGGCAATATTGCCTCAACTGGCCCACTGCTAGGGCCCAGCCTAAGCTGTGGACAAAGCCGGGGACATCTGAAGAGCCATTGTCTCACATTGTGAGAGGCAAGGTGAGGTCAATCTCTTCTGTTCCTCTTTCCACAGAAGCAGTAAAAGCAGTCTCTCACCTTCTGTGCCTGGCTGGACAGCCTCTGTTCAGGATGCCATGAGAGACAAGAGCGAAGGACACTGCCTAGGTGATGGACTAAGTAGTCACCTCTGTCATTTTGATTGACACATAGATTGGTATATTTATTTAGCTTATAATTTATCCTTCTCAGGTCTCTGAACACCTTGATGGCTATGCTAAGCTTACGGTAGCTTTGCAGCTAGAGAGAAGACAATTAAATCCACTGTTAGTCCATTAGCTAAAACTACTAGGTACTAGATCTCTTATTTAGAAAAAAAAAAAAAACAGGTTTGCCTTGCTCACAGAATTCATGTTAGTTATCTGTGTCCTAAGACATATATAGCTAGATTAAAAAATACGGAGCCTATGTAGAGTCTGAGGATATAGGAGTTTAGGTTGTAAAAATCTAGAGTGTTGTTATTTAGTCTGAAAAAAAATGTTTCAGGGTTGATAAATACAAAAAAATTAGAGTGTCTAAGTTAATGTTTTAAGATATATAATTATAAGTTATAATAATATAAAAATAATTTAAAACATGTTAAAATGAGAGATACTTTAGATCTCTCCCCCCTCTTTGCTACTGTTGTGCTTATGTTATGAGATTTCAGAAGTTCAGAGTTTTGACATTAATCAATAGAGTTCCTGATAAGTTGATGGAGCACTGACTGCTTAGTATTCAGTTACCAGGTTGAGATTTTAATTTCCTTTGGTTGGCTTCTGGAGATAGACTTAAAGGCACTTCTCATCATGTTAAAAACATCTGTTTAATGTGTATATCTGACCCAAAAGTCATAGCTTTTAGTATATTTGCCATTTCTGGGGTAGATTTTGACACAGGAATAGCTTAAACCTATTCCTTCTAGTTACTTTATAAAAAAAAAAAATTTAAACATCCAGGGTCTAACACTGGACACACTTAAGTTGTGTATAAAGGTTATAAAACAAACAGCTGATACTTATTCAGTGGGATGCAGTTTTACCTGTTACTCTCAAAATGTTCAATTTGCTGATATGTTACTTTTCTGAGTGTTTAAAATTATATATTTCCTTTTGTGTACTAAAAAAATGCATATGAGTTTCAAGATGTGACCTAGATCTGGCATAGCTCAAAAGGATCGCAGATGAGATTTTCCCTGATCTTTCCCATTTAATAGATAAATTTTAACTTCTGTCTCCAGTCTAAATTTGTCTCAGCAGATTTTCACCTGTTTAACTCTGTTCCGGGATCAGCTGTAGACTGCAAGCTGAGATCTGGACTTCCTGAAAACTGACCTGATTGCTCCCTGCCTCTTCGGGTGGATCAACTAACCAGATGCTTGGGACTGCCCTATTTGTTGCCCAGCCTTTGACTGGCATTTCAGCCTCCCTAGCTCCTGATGCCTACGGTCCAACGGTCAGCATCGAAGAAGCTACAGAAGACGGATCTTCGCCCAAATCCCCCCTAGCAGGCTGAAATGCTAAGTCAAAAGTGGCTCCCTGGCATTAGCTATTATCTTAAACATCTGCTTAGCTGAAATAAAAACTAATATTACAGCAACTGGGCTAAAAGCCTAGAGAGACCCTAAAAAATAATAATAATAACCCCCCCTTTCTCTAGGGACCCCTCTAGACTCACTGCTTTAATCAAGTCCATTTTAGTACTGGGTGGTCCTCCTCCCACTGGCCCTATACCGGGCCCGGAACACCCTGGGCCCCCATGGACTCACTCCTTTCGAGATCCTATATGGAGCCCCACCACCAGTCGTTAATTTCTTTGATCCCTATATAGCCTCCTTTGCTGACAGCCCCTCTCTAAAAGCTCATTTGCAGGAAATGCAGATTGTCCAGAAAAAAGTCTAAAAACCCATCGCCGCTGCATACCAGGAACAGCTAAACCGACCGGTGGTGCCGCATCCGTTCCAGATCGGAGACACAGTTTGGGTCCGCCGACCTCAAACCAAGAACTTAGAACCCCGCTGAAAAGGACCATATACTGTGTTGCTGACAACCCCGAAGGCACTCAAGGTCAACGGTATCGCAGCGTGGGTGCACGCCTCCCATGCCAAGGCGGCTCATCGCGACGCAAAGCAAGATCAGACTCCAGCGTCCTCATGGAAACTCCATCGCACCCAAAATCCACTAAAGATAAGACTGACTCGGGGGGGGGGCCCTAATAGGTTTATAAGTAGTCTTGCAGAACAAAAGGGGGCTAGATATCCTCCTCTTACAAGAAAGAGGACTGTGTGCAGCTTTAAAAGGATAAATGTTGCTTTTATGCTGACCATACTGGATTGATAAGGGATAATATGGCTAAACTCAGAGAAAGACTCAGACAGAGACAGCAATTCTTTGAGTCAGGACAGAGCTGGTACGAGAGATGGTTTAGTCGGTCCCCCTGGATTACCACCCTGATGTCCTCCATTATGGGTCCCCTAATCATAATTCTCCTGATTCTACTAGTTGGGCCTTGTATCCTAAATCGGCTAGTTCAGTTTATGAAGGACCGGCTCTCCGTCATACAGACGTTAGTGCTAACCCAGCAGTATCATCAACTCAAGCAGCTGGAGACGGAGATTGACTCTCCCTAGACCCGTAGAATGAAGGATTCCATTCTAAGCTAGAAGAAAAATGGGGGAATGAAAGAATAAAGCCCTAGCATAATACTGTCAACACTATTTTACAAGACTGGAGCAGTGCAGGGTCAGAGGCAAGGCGGGACAGATGCCCAGCAGCAGGATATCTGCTGCGGTTGGGCGCCTAAAACACTCTGGATAAGAACCGGGTACGTGACTCTACCCACATCTGCCTTCCCGCCTTCCCTGTTCCGGGTGCGTGACTCCACCCACTGCCTTCCCGCCTTCCCTGTTCCGGGT
>NW_026592751.1:0-3615 GCF_907164565.1 Psammomys obesus | reverse complement strand
GAAGGAAGGAAGGAAGGAAGGAAGGAAGGAAGGAAGGAAGGAAGGAAGGAGGAAGGAAGGAAGGAAGGAAAGAAAGAAAGAAAGAAAGAAAGAAAGAAAGAAAGAAAGAAAGAAAGAAAGAAAGAAAGAAAGAAAAAGAAGAAAAGAGATGGTTTCCAGTAGGGGCTTTTGTTGCCCAAGTCCACTGATGCTAGTTCCAGTTATGGGACCATGAAAAAATGGAAGGAGAGAGTCCCTTACACAAAGCTGTCTGCTACTGCCACAATAGTCTAGTAATAATAGAAATAATAATGGTAATAATAATAAATAATAATAATTTTTGTAAGAAAAACAGAGAGATGCTAAGGGCTCACAGATATGAAAAATTCTCAGTATCTCTCATCATGAGGAAAATTAAAATTAACACCACAATGACAACTAGCAAGTCTTGGTGCAGATGTGAAGAAAACCTTTAGACACCGTTTTAGGAATGGAAATTAGTATACTCATGTTGGTAACATTGAAGTTCCTCAAAAACTTGAACATGGGATCAAGTCATAATCTAGCTTTCCTGCCACTGGCACTGGATAACAGAATTAAAACCAGTGTACCAGCAAGATGGCTGCGCTCCTGTGTTCATTGGAGCAGCCTTCCTAACAATAAGTGAAAGAACATGTATGGGTAGATGATAAACACATTCTGACATGTGTGTGCACGTGTGTGTGTGTGTGTGTGTGTGTGTGTGTGTGTGTCTGTGTCTGTGTCTGTGTGAGTGTAATTAAGCCTTTATGAAAGAGTGAGGTTCAGTCTCGTGTCACAACGTGGGTGCACCATGGGTCTCCACATTTACACTACTGTGTAAGTCCAGTCTGGTGAGTTTCTAAGAAGAGTGTTTGGACAAGATAAAACCTGACAATAAAAAGTATGAAGTGTGGTTTGTTGTGATTAATATTTATTCAAGACGTGAACCAGAGGGAAGACTTTCCTACAATGTTCCTTCAGCTGCAGGGGGGAGAAAACCCTAGCTTGAACTGACTTCATAATAGCGGCAACAAAAGGGAGAAGAAGCCAAGCCTTGGGTGCAGATCTTTCATTCCAGTCTCTTAGAGGCATAGGAAGGAGAGTCGTGGGTTCAAGGCCTGCCTGGGTTACAGAGCTAGGGCAAGGTCAGCCTAAGAAACAGTGAAGATCCTGTCTTAAAATAAATGTTACAAGATGTCTGAGTATTTAGCTGAGTGGTATAGCTCTCGCTTAGCGTGATGTCTCTGCTTGCATCCACAGCCCTGGGAGGGACTTGGGGGTGCCTCAAAATTAGATAATTCCTCCAGCTGCAGTTTTCAAGCTAGTTTCTCTCATCCCTCATCTCTGCTTCATTTTGTGCTTTGTTCTACTGGTCTCAACGGTTACTTCCCAGTCTTCCCTTCTCTTGCTGGGAGTAGCTCACTCTATATTACTGCCAATGAGAAGGCCCACATAGGTCCAAGCCTTCTATTTCGCAGGGATCTTGGACCAAAGAACTAGCACATGTCAAAGAAAGGTTCTGATTGGTCTGAGGTGTTCTCTCCTCTGGAAGCTTGGCTCAGTGTCATAGAAATGTTTCTGAAGTTGGGAGGGAAGACAGAGGGGAAGAGACTATGTAGGGAAGCAAGGAAAGGGATGGACAGATGGAGAGATGGTGCTAGATGAGCTTCTCATACCTCTGGTGTGCAGTGCATGCTGACATCACAAGCTCATATTCCAGAGCCAGGGCTTGACAGAAGATCAAAGTGAAATCTCCATCCTGCTGTGTGAGCTAAACAACCAGAACACATCATGTCTTCCTGAAATCTTGTCACTCCTGTGTGTGTCCTCAATGGCACATGATAAAGCTGGCAAAATCTAGGAATAAATACTAGCAAGTAGAGACTACAAAGCATCGTTGAAATTGAATTTTCTCAACATAACCATGACTGTAGCCATTTAGACTAAGAATTCTTCCCATCTGGGAGCTACTTTTTGAAGCCTTGAAGAAACTAGGAGCATAGACATTGCCCATTCTGGAATTGGTCTTTCCTGGTTTGGATGCCCGCTGAGCTAATAACCCACTGACTGCAGTTTAGGCTTTTTGAAAGCTAAGTTCTAACATCAAACTTTCATCTGGGCTATAGCAGCCTGTCTCTAATGAATTTTTTATTTGTTTACTCATTGCTTTTCTGGGATATGAAAGAAACACTCATCTTTTTAATATTAAAAATAAAACTTTAAATCAGGACCTCATCCAATGGCAAACTGTTTAGACTTCCTTCAGCCAGGAGGGATTCACCAGTGGGAAAATTGCACTCTGAAATAAAGGGAGATGGGACAGCCAGGAAAGGGTGACATGCTGTATGAGTGTTCTTCTGCTGTTTCTTTTTAATCTTTTGTGAGCAGAGGTAAATTATTCATAGCAAACAGTGTGCTGTACATCATGTGAGTTCCAGAAACTCATCCACCAAGCAGCTGAGCTCCCTCCAGCTCTGCAGGACCTGACTCTACTGTCTTCTTGCTCAATCTGTTTGCTCTTGGGGACTCCGGAACCCACAGGAGCAGAGTGTCAGGCAGAGGAGATTGGAAGAGGGGGATCTAGGTGTCACTTTTGGGAGAAGTTGAGGTCAGGGATGTGCAGTTTTGGTGTAGGTGTGTTCTTTTACTTTTCACAAAATTGAGAAAACTTTGTGCAATTGGACAGGAGCAAGCCAGCAGGATGTGATGTCAGCTGTAAGCACAGTACCAGAAATACTTAGTACTGATGGCCTTGAATAAGGTTAGCAAGTAGAGAAACCAGGGAGGTGCTATCAAGGAGCAACTGTTAGTCCTCTTTGCTGGGATACACACGGTCCTTCCTTGGCATGGAAAGAGGTGGTGCCCCAATGGATCATGCCTTTGCAGTGCTTTTAATGTTAATTATATGTTAATTACGTGTTACAGTTTGGTTCTGAGATGCACTGACCTGTGCTGCAAAACTTTGTCCTCAACTCTTTGTACTAGTTTGGGAAGCTGTGGGGTCTTTGAGAAGTGGTGCCCAACTAGTAGAGATAGGCCACTAGAGACAAAAGTTCTAGCCCAGTCCGCCTTCCTTCTGCCCACTGTAGGCAGGTGGCCAGCTCTGTACTTCTGTCCTACCAGCTGTCTTACCCTCTCTGCCATAATGGACTGATAGTACCTGCAGCTGGGATTCAAGTTGCTTCTGTTAAACATTGTGCCATGGCAACTTCAAGATTCACACACTGTATATTTAAAACTCTATAAATACCCTCCCACCTACTTTATTCGGAAGCAAAGCAATAGGTGTTTGCCTCCCAGCTCTGCTTGTATTTGCCATAAAGAATGAACTTTTTCTCTGTACTTTAGTTTCATCACAAACTGGGAATAGTAGCCATTTTATTTAGTTGTGACATTAGCGACATAATGAGACCTGTCACATTATGTAAAGAAGAACTCAGCAGCCTGTGAAGTGTTTGGGGGTAGAGAGGCAGGAGGATCAGGAGTTCAGTGTCATCCTTGGCTGTGTGGAGTTCAAAGGCAGCAAGGGCTACACAAGCTCTTGTCTACCTCCCTCTCAACCCCCCCAAAAAAAAAAATGAAAAAGAGGACAAAAGGAGAAGAGAAGCAGGAAGG
>NW_026592750.1:0-1574 GCF_907164565.1 Psammomys obesus | reverse complement strand
AGGGAAGAGAGGAGCTAGACACAGACCAATTAGGAAAAAAAAAAAAAATAAGAACAAAATATTTTACTGTCAAGTTTAACAATACATATGGTTGTACCAGGGACCATTTCTTCTATCAATTAAAACATGATTTTCTTTTCAAACAAATACAGTTTTTTTTTAAAGTAAGGCAGCACATAATACTGAAAAATGAGGCACTACAATCTATGACATAGGAAGGAAGATTTCTATCAAGTTTTGTGTAGCTAACAAGGATGTGCTCACTGGAAATGTAATATCCACCAGTTGACACTTTTAGGAAATATGTTTATGTTAAAATTGATTTTTATAAAAATGTTTTATCTCAAATGTATTTCCTTACATTTTTATTATAATGAGGTTTTTTAGTTGCTAGTACATCTTTAAAGTAACCAAGAAAAATGTGCTCTGGAACATAGATAGAATGAAATAGTCACAATTATGTAAAGATACCTTCTGGGTAAGAGATGCCTATTAAAACTCAACCAAAACTATAAAGCATTTACTTACTATAAAGATTTACAAATTCCAGAGTGGTATTAACATAAGAGTGCAGAACCAGGCACATAGATATCCTTAATCCAAGTGAAGATGCAAGCAACAAGGCTTTGTTTTAATATAAACTTCATTTTCTAAGATCTTATAGTTTTAATGTTTTTATATGATAAAGAAAGACAATATAATATTGGCAATCCCATATATCTCAACCTAAAATACACCCAAGCAAAATATTGTCATCTTACATACTTATTGGCAACTTCTGAGAGTTTAGAGAGAAATCTCAGAACAAAAAAGCCAGGACAGCTTTTTCAGGCAGCCATGGGGTGTGTTAACCATCATTCAGACCAGGGACTCACAAGCTGAAGAACAGAGGGTCTATTTAAGAGAGATATAGATTAGCATCTTTTAAAAATGTAAAATCTTTTAGGCATGTCTTTGGTATCATATTTAAAATTATATATGTGATAGAGGCAGAAACAGAAAGATATGTAGATGGGTAAATATGTTGATGGATGTGAAGAGAGATAGATGATAGATGCATGGGTGGAAGGAAAAGAAAGCAGGGAGAAAGGAAAGAGAAGAAGGACAAACAGGAAAGGCAGGAGAGAGAAGTAAAAAGGGCAAGGGAACAAGACCATCTTTTCTCCCTCTTTATGTTTTATCATGAGCAAATGTGCAGAGAATGGAACTAAATTCTTAGGTAAAACCTTCATCTGAAGACTGAAGCAGCTGAGGGATCTGAGTCCATTCCCATTTGTGTAGCATGACCCCTCAATCTGTCTTAGAAGCTATTTTCTGGATTCATATTTAAGATTGCCAAATTTGCATCATGTAAATAGGCAAATTGCTTTATTTAAAATGATAAGGCATAGCTGGGCTGTTGTGGTGCAGGCCTTTAATCCCAACACTTGAGAGGCAGAGGCAAGCAGATCTCTGTGAGTTTGAGGCCAGTCTGGTCTACAAAGCAATTTCCAAGACTGTCAAGGCTACACAGAGAAACTCTTCTTTAAAGAAAGAAAGAAAGAAAGAAAGAAAGAAAGAAAGAAAGAAAGAAA
>NW_026592749.1:0-25124 GCF_907164565.1 Psammomys obesus | reverse complement strand
AGAAAGAAAGAAAGAAAGAAAGAAAGAAAGAAAGAAAGAAAGAAAGAGGAAAGAAAGAAAAAAGATTAAGCCATTTTACTTAGCATCTTTTTCTAATTTATATATTATATATAATTATATGTAAATACATATACAGACAGAAAGACACACACATATATATGGAAACTTTAGTGCTGGCACCATAAAAAGTAAGTGAGCATACTGATAAAAAGCTCACCATTTCAGGGCTTTTTTAATTATGGAAATATTGTTTCACAAAAATTGTTGTATCATCTGAAATTTGAGGATTTTACTTGTTTTTCTAGCCATACGCTTCTGTTCCAAACCAGACGTGGTAAAAATTTCATCTATTCCTGAAAATCAGAAGCAGGCACATGCCTGTTCTTAGGGACATGTATGAGGCTATGTCTCAAGTTCACAGGCGTACTGCCTTCCTGATCCAGCAAAGCTGGGAAAGTGGAGCATGACCATCAACTTCCCCATTGGGGACTAGTGAGTTCTGCCCATGCTTCCCTCCACCATGGGGCTACAATGCTTTTCCACTAGGAATGGTCCACAATAGAGAATGATAACATTTGTTCCTTCTTTTGTTGGTTTATAGCCAATTTTCCTTTTTGTCCTCTGCCTTGGGAAATTGCTAAACCTTGACAATTGTGTGGGGGCTTCCTGTTCACACTCTCAATCTTTTTGAGAAGGAAACTATTGGGAAGCATAGAGTGGGTGTAACAGAACTTGGTCATGTCAAGCAAGAACGATGCTCCCAGGTCAATGAGGACTGGGAAGCTCACGAGGGCTTACACCAGACCCAAGAACATCATCTGGAATGGCCTAGTGAGATAAAGCCACTGAAGGTAAGAAGTGGCAGTGAGGCTTCCCCTGTAACCTGCGACAGCAGCTAACTGAGGTTTTCCTTGGTTTTAATTTTAAGTCCTTTTTGTCACTGTGATGAGCAATTCTTACTTTTTTTTTTAAACAAAAGATGCTCTTTCACCTTATTATAAGAATATAGCAGGAATGAGCCACCAGGTCTTTATATCCCTTCAGCAGTGCCACTGATGAAACCATACTCAGAATTTCATTAAATCTCTACACTGAAAGCATACACACATGTGCATGCTCCTGTACATACATGGTACATGTGAGCACAGATTTGCGAATGTACATTGTCTTATTCTTATGTCTTTTTATTTTTATGTTTTGCTTTTTCATTAAAAGGTTTTTTTTTTTGGAAACAGATTCAGTTACTTTTTTGAGTGACACATATTCCTTTCGAGGAAAAAAAAATTTAAAAACAGATGTTAATTGTTTCAGATAATTCTAAGATATTTAAAAAGGAATGCATTTCTGAGGAAGCCAAGGTAAAATCAAATTCTTTAATAAACCACGTGCAGATAGTACTGCTCTTTGAAAATTGTTCTGATTTGTATCTTCTTCAAAATCATACAATTATGTTAATTCTATTTTCTCCCAACATACCCTTTAAGTTGTCATTGATTTAATTTAAGAACAACTAAGATGATCCTGAAATTGTAAAGAAGGAAGCAGAAAGGGCTTCAGGTTTAGGTCAATGAATGTCAAACTCTGAACAGCAAAGAGCAATACTGATGTTATAAAAGGACTTATTTCCTGATTTTTCTCTTATGTTTAACTTAGAGACCATTCACATACAAACACATACACAAACACACACACTTAGACACATATACTAATATACTAATATACAAACACTCACACATAATCACATACTCCAGCCCCCCCCCATACACAAACCTTAAATGTACCCAAGTTTTGCCTCAAGAACTAATTATCTTTTATACATAACCTACCATAACTTCTTTAGTGTTATGCACTGTTGGATGAATATGTAATTGAGGTAGTTAAAAAAAAAAAAACAGTCCTGCAATAATCTAGAGACTACACCAACAAGGAGCCAGGGAGAGATTAAGGACATTCCAAACCTAGCAGACCATGGCTGTCACAGCCATGTGGGGAGTCACTTCTGCAAGTGACAAGACAAGGTATAACAACTCCTTTGGTCATGTCATGGCCTAATTACGTGCTTTTCAGGTTGCAGATCATTGACTTGATGGGCCACAAAAAAGCAAATGAAATCTACCTTTTAAGTACTGCCATCAGGGCCCTACCATGAAAGTTTATGAAATCTTGGATTTCTAGAGGTAGATCAGAAAACTTTGGTGAGAACACAGCCTTCACAGCCTCTGGGTGGGCCCTCTCTACTGCAATTAAAGAGTGAACTTCGTAGATGGCAGTTGTCCTGAGGAGCAGAAGGAAACACACCCAAAAAAGAATCTTAGTTCATGAAACATTTGTAGATGTCTCTCCACAAACTGGGAAAAGTTCCTGCTGCACAAGCATGAAGACCCAAGTTCAGATTCCCGGAAACTGTGTGAAAACAGGATGTGGCCACATGCACTTATAATCCCTATGCTGGGAAACAGTCAAATCTTTAGGGCTTGCTTTCCATTTCATGCTAGCTGAAATGCCATGCTCGAGCCTCAGTGAAAGATCGTCACTCAACAGTAGATGGAACATGTGAAAGGTCCTGCTTTTAGCCTGCATCCTCTACACACTTACGCCTGGTGCACACATGTACATACTTACACGTGCACACACACACCTCAAATTATAAATCTAAACCCCTCAACTTCCCTGCCACAATTCTTTCTTTCTTTCTTTCTTTCTTTCTTTCTTTCTTTCTTTCTTTCTTTCTTTCTTTCTTTCTTTCTTTCTTTCTTTCTTTCTTTCCTTTGCAATGGTGATTTTTCCTTTCTGTTATCTTTTTCTGACACTAGCTCATATGCTAAACCTGTTATCTTTAGGGATGAGAAGAATTTTTTCCATTAAAACTCTCCCCTACTCTTTCTAAGGATATAAAATAAGCAAGTTATGACCCTACACCTAAGAGTGCAGGTTGACTTCTTTTCCAGAACTGCTACTGTCGGCATGTGGCATCTAAGTTTTTTCTATATCTGTATGCAGTGATTTCATGAAAAAAAAAAAAAAGTCATCTGACAGAAACGAATGACTCTTGAAGATTTTTCTCCCCAGTGTAGATCATAGTGATGGATTCATCTGGAATTCAATGCTCTTCAAAACTGTAGTGTAGTTCATACTTAATTAACATACAGAATAGTTAAAGGAAAAACCACTTACTGTCAGGGGGATGGGATGTTGGTGGGTGAGAACTGAAGAGACTCTTAATTAGCTAGCTCTCTGGCCTTCCATCTAGGCTTAATTTTGCTATACAGTAATACACAATGTTTAGAAAGATGAAGATTTCAAGGAGTTCAAACAATTAAACCCAAATATTCTTTCTCCATAGTTATCTTCATAATTTTACCTTGAAATGCTCTAGTCAGAGATGACAGAAGGGAGCCACACCTCTGATTACCTTAGTCTATGGTTGCACCTAGGTGCTATTGTCTCCTCTCTACTCTCCCTTCTTCAGTAACCTCTTAAATGTTTGGCATTTGACCACCTGCTTCAATGGATCTCTGGCCATGATTATCATTTTAACCCCCAAGGTCACAGGAAGAGAAAGTGGTTCCATGATAAGAGCTTGTCATTACATAATAAGATGCCATCAATATAAAACAAATATAAAAAATGTGGCTTCTTTTGATGTTACTGAGCCTTAGTTTTTCTCCTCTACTAGGAGGACAAATCATACCCATCAAACTAAGAGTGAGTTGAATGCTGTAAATCAATAAGATGGTAGAAATGTGATTAGTTATTTAATTTCTGATTGGGTGGCTTAGAGATGATTCATTGTAAGCACTGGAATGACAGGGTGACAGCAATAGGTTGGCTCCATTTAAATTGTGAGTTGTTTTTCTTCCTGATCAATTCCAAAACTCAAATCAAAGCATGCTAAGACTCCATGTGTTGCTCAGTAGCCCACAACAGGATGCAGCTGAGTTACGGTGTGAAACAGGATCTTTTACTTATTGTTCATGTTCTTTAATGTATACTTGTGCTAATCAGTCTTTGCCACTGATATACAAAAGCTAATCACAAATTTATGTTTATGCCAGACGATAAACACATTTGTTTAATCCATGAGAGAATGTGGACAAGGTAGAGAGTCTACCAATCTTCTTCTTGCCGCATCTATACAGTGAGAGTGATGGGAGGTCATTAAGTTCTTGGCTTCCAGTGAGAATGTACATGGTATTGCATGGAAGCTCTTCAGCTGTGGCCTAAGTTCAGCACTCAGTGCATCATCATCATCGCCATCATCATCGGTAGTGGTGTCATTCAACTCCATGAGTGTTTAGTGAGTACAAACACATTTTCTCCACATTCATGCTTCTCCTTGAATGTAGATTCTCTTCTCATGATCTTCAACAGAGATGGAGTCATCTCTCAGCTTTCTAAAAGAGAGACTCAAGGACAAATCCAGCTTTCAGATCACTGCTGGCTGCCCTTTTTGAGTGTGACAGAGAGAATACTGTATCTTTCACACTGCTTTCATTTTCCATTAAATCTGTACAAAGTCTATGTGGAACATATATTTTCATTTCTGGCTCCATTTCCCAGTGACAAAACTAAAGCTCTGAAAGTTAAAATAACTTTTCTAATGAGACACAGTTTGTAGTGACTGCCCTGCCTTTTAGATTCTCTGCCTGTTCTGTTTAATCTGACTGGTAATGTAGTTGGAAGTCGGTGGAATGGTAGATGTTGTAGAGATTGAAATGACAGGAGAGGATATACACTGCCTCTAGGTAAGGGAAAGACCCTTAGAGACAACTACCCAACATCCAGAGTTGTCTAATCAGTCAAGTTTAGGAGAAACTGGCAACTCTTTTTCTTTTTAAGTCTTATTAATGCAATATAAACAAGGGAGTTGTGTCCAAATTAAGTGACTCTAAATGTGCTTTCATATATTCATTTTTTAAATAGAGGGTCAGGATAGATCCTTTTGGTGCCTTTTCTACTTCATTTGGTTAATTGCCGGCTTGTTTATATATGTCACATCTCATCTATGTATGACATAATATATATAAACCTAAATAATAACCACAAAGAAGGCAAATATGTACATCTCACTGTGGCCTGTACATTCCAGAAAAAAAGATTTTAGAAGTGACGATGGGAAGAAAGGTTGAACACTTATTACTATTACTTATTGCTATTTCTGTCTTGGGGGACCTCTGATACCATCTGCCAGGCCAAGAAACCGACACACAGGCTGCATGGATTTTTGTTCTCAGCATTTGCAGGACTTTAAATACACATAAATGTTTTGTTAGGTTTGAAATCTACAGCATTGATTCATGAAGATTCACTATGAGCAACACAGATCTGGAGTTTTTAACAATAAAAATATAAAATTAAGGAGTCAAAGAGTGAGGAGCAGACAATAAAACCTTTAACAATAAAGCTTAACACTGGTGCTATTGGAGAACAATCCGTTATAGTCTGGCCTCATCTTCTCATGCCAAAGCCTGCCCTTTAACCTCTATCTGGCTTCTCAAATCCCCTTGAAAAATACTAACAGGCTACTCTTTTCACTTGATACTTAGAATTCAGTGGGCAATTATTTTTGGAAGAAAATTGCAAATAGATGAAATTTAACCTAAGATGGGGAGGAGTGAGAAATAAAGATGATATATAGTAAGCCACAAGACTAATGTAAATATGCTACCAGCTGAGTCAGATGGACTCTGGATGATTGGTCTGTGGAAACCAACTTAAAATGGAAGGACATCTGTGGATAAAATGATATATGCCATTTCTGTACTGTGGACAGTTGAATATCCTTATAATTATCTCTCTCAAGTGTCAGTTATAGTATACCCAAAGAGAAATTCAAATATCTATCATTTTGTTGCAGAGAAACAACTGCAGATTCAAAATGATATATAGGAAATTTCCCTAGAGAGGCACACTACTGTCGGTGATAGAATATTTCCGATCCCCTATGTGACTGCCGCTGAGCAGAATCTCAGAGGAAGTAAATGTAGAGGGGCTGGGTTCCAGATAACTGTGCTCATAGTCCATTTTCACCAATGAGCATTTTGTCTCAAATGTCCTGACTCAGTTTATTGATCTTTCATTGGGGTAATCATAAGATGGGTTATAAGGAAGGTAAAATAAATATGTAGGTATGAATGACATTTAGCAGCCTCACATCACAGGCAAAATCTCAGTCCATATTTGATAGAGTCAGGATTCTTGAGAAGCATCACTTTCCACACTTGGAATGAAAGATTTACCAGCTCAATGTTGGCCATTAATATAGTGCGATACCCTTCAGAGTATCTGTGGGACTCTGACACTGGTCAGCTAAACCAGAAACCAGAGCAGAAGAGAGCCAGTGAGTAGCACTACCCCAAACTCTCCCACTGGATCATTCAAGCTCAAACCATTCAACAAACCATTCAAATAGACAAGTAGAACTCAAACTTCAGTGCATGTGAAATTTAAGAGGAAACAGTCTAAGCTTGAGCTCCATCCACAAAGATACTCATTCAGTCTAACTTGGGTATAACTTGGTTACCAGAAATATCAGAAGTTCCCTAGGTAACCACCATGTTTATCCAAGGTTAAGAATGATGGCCAGACACTGTCATCTACAACCAAGGTACAGAGCAGTTTGCTGAAAATAAGATGTAAGTGATGTTTAGATTCACGGGTCTTTATGGAGAGAAGAAAACATTTGATGGCTAGCATAAGGAAGTAGCCCATGGCACCAGCCTTCTTTCTTATCATGAGAGGTGGCCCCCACACTTGCACTGCTCAGATCATTTAATTATTTCTGAATTTGTTTGTGGACAACACTTTTTCAGCTACAGTTTTCATTCCGTTTTTCTTTCTCTGGTAATGTGGGATAAATGGCTTCAGAGAACAAATCCACACATGGCCTATTTAAAGGCATCTAAGTAGAACATTTGTTTTAAATGATCTTTCAGGGTAGAAGGAGTAGAAAAATTCATAAAATAGCACAGCATAGAGTGATAGACACCAATGTGAAGCCTTTGAGAAGTCCAGAACCATTGTTCTACAGGCCACTTCATTGACCTACTCCTTGAGCCGCTTTGCTGCAACATTGCTATTGATCTTATTCATAATCAACTAATGAAAGCAAAAACATAGAAGGCAGGTGATTGTGCAGGCTGGTCACATCTATTTTATGAGCTCTGTAGAAAGGCACTTTGCTAACATTTGATAGGGGATCTCTCTGGAAGGGAATAGGACTGGTTATGTGTATTTGAAAATAAAACAGAATAGCATAGAACTCATGCTCAAATTGGCCATCATTTTTGAAAAGCATTTTGAAAATCCTACTGGTACTATATGACTGTGTGCCATCTCCTTCTCTTTGTCACTGCTGGAAATGAGTCAGACCTTTGAGATTTCATCTTACTTAACAGAAGTGAGCTAAACCAATTCCTTATAGAAAGTAGGTTATCAGAGCAGACATGATCTCCTTTGTTCCAAAACATTCTCAAGAATTCTAAAAATGATACAGGGTAGGCCCAGTTGCTCAGAAGCCCCAAGCAAGAAGATCTGTTGATCCTACTACCTTGAGACCAGATTGTGTGGTGAAATAGGATTCTACCTCCAAACAACTGACCAAAAAGACCCAATGAGAAGAGAAAGTCCAATAGAGGAAGGTTACCAAAAGCAATGGTGGATGGTAGAAGAGGTAGAAGGGAGAAGGAAGGGAGTAAAAGGAAAGAAGGATGGAAGGAAGAAGGAAAGGAGGAAGAAGAAAAAGAGAAAGAAAAGAGGCATGGGAGGCAAAGAGAGAAGAAGAACAGAAAAATATAGCATTTTAAGAGTTAAAACTCATGATGCCCAAAGAGCACTCTTAAAAGCAGAATCATATTGCATAAAATTCTGGAAAACTTAAGATCTAATTACTTTACAATAATACCTCTGGGTTTAATTTTACTAGTTTTCTCTATTCTTTCAATAACCATTTAACATCTGTGTCGGTTGCTTTCAATCATCCCAGCTCACTCTACCTAGCAACCTAGGAGTTGGGGTGGCAGCTCAGTTGGCAGAATGTTTGCTTACCATACATGAAACCCTGGATTAAATCCCTAACACTACATAAAACTAGGTATAGGGCCATATGCCTGTAATTGCAATATGTTGGAATTAGAGGCAGGAGGACCAGTTCAAGGTCATCATTGGTTATATAGAATATTCCTTAGAAGGGAACCATGTCGAAGCAATGTATGTTTGCAGTGCCTTATGCAATTGGGGGATATGAGTCAGGCAGAATTTCTTACATAATCCTCACACCTAGCATGCATATGGGAATGATTCTTCTTAGAGCCTACCCTGTGAATGAACAAGGCTGCCATGCTCAGTTATGGCTGAGCTCCTGTTAGAGCCACCTTGTGAACAGAGGTCCTTTTAAGTGCTTGTCTGACGCATGCTGGGAATACTCTACCTGCAGGTTAGGCATGCCAAATCTCACCACCTTTTATAAGACAAATCAAGTTCTATACTACATATCTCTTTCATTTTCAGATATATCAATTGTACTCATCAAAACTAGGGTATCTGAAACCCAATAGTTTCTAAATTTTAAAAAGTTTTGGTCATAATAAAAATGTAGCAAACAACAAAACTTACTTTTATTGTTTTAAGATAGAGGATAAATGAACTTAGTTTTGTCTTTTGATTTATAGAAGACAGTATTCTCAGAGTGTGTATAATTTTGTTAGGATTTTATTGGTTTAGAAACAACTAGAATTTTCAACTGAATGTTAAGTTCCAGGGAATATTCTAGAGGTATCTCTGTTTATATTCAGAGGTACACCTCTTGCAACAGCAAAACTCTTTTGATGTTTTATGAAATGCTCAATTGCTGGATGTTTTTTGAAACACTGGAACAAAAGCATTCATGTTAAGACTTCCTTGTAAATGCATTTATCTAGGTTCTTGATCCTTATGCACAGTAAAAATCTAACAAATGAGAACCCAGCGCCTCTTTGGGGACTTTTAAGGCATTTAAGACCTTAGCCAATCTCAATGAGCCATTCTAATCAGCAGGGTATTGATATTTGCATTTCTAGGGAAATCTACAGTACCTCTGCATTCAAAATGCTTACATTGTGGAATGGCCACCATTGAAAATACCTTGAGAGAGTTTTATCATCTTTCTAGATTTAGTAAACCAATGTGAACCAGCATTTTCTATTATTTAAATTTTTCTCTCCAATATGCATCATTACAAAATAAATTGAGAGAGGTGGGGAGATGGCTTTGTGGTTGAAGCATTTGATGTGCAATTGTTAGGATCTGAGTGCAGATTCTTTTGAGGACCCACTTAAAGCCAGACACAGTTGTGTGTGGCTATACTTACAACACTCCTGCCATTCAAGAGAAGGCAGAGGCAGGAGAATCCTTGGAAGCCCACAGGCCAACTAGCCAAGTGTACACAGCTGGAAATAACAGGAGATGCTGTCTCAAACAAGGAAGATAGCAAAAACCAATACCGAGGTTGTCCTCTGACCCCCCCATATGTGCATAATGACATCAGATGTCTCCCTTAAACAAAGAATAATATAGAAAGATAGGGGTTCTTTCAGTTGGTGAGTTTTTTTTCCATAACCTAATTTCATATAATGTGCTCTTCTGTAATGAAAGTATTTTTTTTGTTGTTGTTGCTTTTTAAAAACAGTTTTAAATAGTATATCAATGTATGGAGTTTTATGGTATTCCTAGTTAGTCCTGGTACACTCTTTTACTAATAATAGTCTTTACTTTTAAACAGTTGTAGTATATATTTAGCATTAAAAACTTGTGTAAGCACAACTTGAAATAGCTTGGACTTAGCCATGTACCCTGGCATGCTTTGGTAACACGCAGTATTAATACCCTGGCACAATAGCTTGAACACGCCCACATCCCAATGCCCTCATGATTTCATTTAAGTGGTCCCGCATGCCTGTTTTGTGATCTTTCCAAGCTTTCCAAGTCCACGGTCCATCAGCACATTTCCTTGCCACACCCATGCAGACGCAGCCCCCTCCCCACCCTTCACCTGTGCACATGGAACCAATTGCCAGAGAGCACGTTTCCCCCTGAGCGAGCAGTATTGTGAATTTTATCTTCTCTTCCAGAAATCAGTTCGTCTTCGTTGCAACAGATGAAATTTCTTGTAACACCTCTGCAGGTAACAGACATTCCTACTTCCTGATGGTCCCATCTGAGTCTCAATATCCTTTTTTTTCCTTTTTATCTTCTTCACATGCTGCAGTTTGTCACTGTAGAAAATTTAGTTCTTATAAAGAGAGAAAGAGACCATATACTTTTGAGTGTAGCTGAAGATTTTAGGCTAACATATTAAAAATACATGAGGCGTTTTGCTAACTCTGATGTTTGTATTTCTGATTTTAATAATACCTGGTTCAGAAGAGTAAGCTTTGTGGTGAACAAATGCGCAAACAAACTCATGGATTAAGCAATATTCTTATAATAAAATACTGACAAAGGGAGCTTAGGAACATGACGCGACTCTCGTCCTTTTTGACAGATTGTATCTAGGTTCATAGACATTGAAATGAAAATTATTTGGTATCTTTATAAAATATGATTGGCCATAAGAGACTGCATCCATAAAGCCAGTGGCATTAGGAAATATAATTACTTCTGTCTTATAAGAAGGGGATCTTCTGTCCATTAGCTAAAGATCCTCCATTTCCTTTTCTTCAACACATATTCTCAAGTATCAGTACTTAGAGAAAGGAAGGTTTATTTTGTGTTCAAAATCAGGCCATTGGTGAATAGAAATTGTCTAGTTGCATGATACGTCCATCAAAACAACCTTTGTCATTTCACGTTGATGTGGTTCACAGCAATTTAATTTGGGATTACTGGATTAAGTGCCTAGATAGTGCCTTAATGAATATTAGACTATCTTTATTCTCTCTCTCTCTTTCTCACGTTCTCTTTCTCTCACTCTCTGCTGTGTGTGTATGTGTTCTTGTATGTGTTAGGGGATAACTAAAGCCTAAACTACCTCAGATACTCACTAGACAGTCTTGCCAATGGATGCTTTTGACGAAGGAAAGTGGATATAACAACATGCCCCAGATGTAAGAAAGCACACCAGCCTTATGCACAGAGCATGCATCTGTTACCAGTCACTTTTTATCAATGGAGTAGTAAACAAAGGTGAACATTACTAATAACATTTCAAGCTCTATTCAGAGTCTTTAGAGAGAATTAATGAACTGAAGGACAGAGCTAGGAACAGGCTTCTGGCAGTGCCACACAGGTCTCCACATCTGGGTCCTTTATAAAGTCATTCTCTGCATTGTTAATGGGTTGAGGTTTTGCTCCAAGAGTTACACAAG
Organism: Psammomys obesus; assembly: GCF_907164565.1. Taxonomy (NCBI): domain Eukaryota; kingdom Metazoa; phylum Chordata; class Mammalia; order Rodentia; family Muridae; genus Psammomys; species Psammomys obesus. The sequence goes on along the minus strand of NW_026592749.1, from coordinate 13,782 downwards.
CTCATTTTCTAAAGCAACTGCTTGCTACATTTCCATAAAGCTCCTTTGCTAATGCTGCTGATCTCTCCTCCCCTTCTCTCTAGGTTCAAATATTCAGGCTTCTCTCAGAGATGTGCCATAACTAACTCTACATTAATGCCTTACACTGGAAGGTAGACTGTTAATTGCATTTCTGAGAGTGGCAGAGTCAGAAATAAGTTCTGGAGACACAAGAATAACCTAACATTCCCAGAGTATACTAAGGAAAAGGAGATAGGATAGGAAGACAGCTGAGTTGGGAGGAATGGTGGTTTAACATGTGGATTCACTTGTTGCAGACTTTCTGCCCTCCCTGCTAAACTTCATGTGTGTTCCAGTGTGTCTCAGGCTCTATTTTGACATCATAGATTAAAAACTGAAAACTGGTAACATAAAAGATAGACTGGACAAACACTGTTCTGTTAACAATTGGTCCTCATGCAACCTTCTATGAAAAAGCAACACATAATGCTTGCCTGAGCACACCCTGGCTTGCCCCCGTCTTGTCTTCTCTAGGGAGGGGGACCCAGTAAATTATTGATGAATTGATTGCTATGAACCACATTTCAAAGATACCACTATTCCTCTGATGGCCATATTAATAATGTGTGTGTCATAAGGTCTCATTTGAACCAGAGGTTTTGAATCAAGCAGGGAGAAGAAAAAATAACCATATCAATCAGATTCCCTTGCAGTTAGCCTCCTTCCCATACAGAGTCAAAACAAGAAGTCAGAACTACAGTGAAATTAATGTCATCTTGGGACTCTCCACTTGCAAATTGCAAAATCCCTGTGCACCTACTGGATTACACAGCCCACTTGCTTGTCAGAGAAACACCACAGAGGGCAGAGATATTGTATCCTGGTATCTAGAAGCAACCAGGGCATGACACCAAGCACATTGCTTTTTTTAAGAGGAGAGAAGTATCAGTGAGTTGGGCTGAGGATGAGCTTGGTGGTAGAAAACATGTGTGGTAGGAATAAACCTCTGGGCTCACGTCCCCACATAGAATTAAAAAGAAGAAGAAGAAGAAGAAGAAGAAGAAGAAGAAGAAGAAGAAGAAGAAGAAGAAGAAGAAGAAGAAGAAGAAGAAGAAGAAGAATCAAGATTCTTAAAATCTTGTAGAGCTTGCTGGATTTTGAAAAAAAATTTAGAAGGATTGGTCCTTGGAAAAGTCTGCAAGTCGTGGGAGATATGAGCACACAGTCTTTTTGTGACTTGGTGGTGATGAGATGATCACTAAACATCAGCAGAGGCAGGTCATGATCTGTGAGCCCAACACAGAGGGATGTTTTCTATTGGCATATTTTGCAGAGGATGCCCTTACGTTGACTCTCTTTTGCTAGCTGTGTGGAGTAGTTGCTCATTCACATTTGTTGTCTGTGAGTCTGTTTGTGTTGTGGGAACATCAATTTTCTTCCTCAGTGATTCTACATTTTCAGTATTTGGGTTGGTCAATTTTCCTCTGGGTAGGGCATATTCTGGAAGGAACAAATAGAAACTGTCCTTTTAACAACAGGGTAAAAGGCTAACTGTTGCACTTACCTAGCCCATTTGAACCATCTATTAACGTATAACATCAAGAACTTTTCATAGATTGGAGTCTACAAGAGGTGCAAAGGCTGGAAAGGGTGGAGGACATGATTTTTCCTCCTAGGAACCCCTTCCCTCTCCACCCCACACATGGCTCTGTGATTTACTAGAGCAGTTTCAGGATGAACTAGTGATTGTACAGGAACAAGATGGATCTTTTGTGAGAATAGGGGCTACTGAAAAATCAAGTTACTTTATGGTTGGAATTCATTCAAGTCTGTTAGTTGCTACAGAGCTGCTGTCACATGCTGGGGATACATCTCCATCCTGAAGTCACAGCATTGAATAAATCAGGATAAGCTATCTTCAGACAGACTTCCATTCTAGTGTAGAGTATATCCCAAATCTTCACATAGATGAAGAATCATAGGATATACTTGTATATAAAGTTAGGCTGGAGATAGTGAGATAGCTCAGTGGATGAGCCAGTGGATGAGGTTCTTGCCATCAAACCTGACAACTTGAATTTGATTTCCAGAGCCTGCATGGTAGGAGTGAACCAAGTCCTCAAAGCTGCCTTCTGAGCTCCACTTGCCTGCCATAGCACATGTATACCTATACATATGCATACACATGCATGCACACAGAACAACAATTAAAATCCAATAAATGCAAATAAAAACGATATAGTCAGAACATCTCCAATTAATCAAAAACCAATGCGGGAGAGGGACTTTCAGGTGTCATGTAGCTTTAGCTACCATGATCAGAGATGCTTTCTACACTATGGAGACCCTGAGAGAACACCTGAATCTAATCAAGGAATGAACCAACTGTTTCATCTCTAGGACAGTGATAAAAACAATCAAACAAACAATAGAAGTCACCCTAGGAGTAGAAAGGATTACTTCTGTTTGTGGTTCTAAGCTACAGTCTTTCACCTAGAAGATGCCAAGGCAGGAACTCAAGCATCCTGACACATCACTCCATTATCAGGAGCAAGAAGGATACATGCTATGCACTTGCTCTCATATAGCTTGCTTCAGTCCTGGGTAGGCCAGGATCCCCTTATCAGGTAATGGTACTGTCCACAATGGGCTGGGTCCAGCTCTATCTATTAACAGTCAAAATATCCCCCATAAACATGCCCATAGGGCAACCTGATAAAGAAAATCAATGAAGACTCTTCTCTCCTTCTCTCATAAGAATCTAAGTTGTGGCAAGTTGAGAGTTGAAACTAATTGTCACACCAAATTTTCCAGTTGAGAGTTCATCAGGCTGAACATACAACCAGTGCAAAGGCTTTGCAACTGGGCACGCTTACTGTTTGAGGAGCAAAATATCCAGGGTGGTGAGAACAAGTGTGTATGTTAGAGATATCAGGGCAATAGCAGGAGCTCACAAAGGTGGCTCAGACAAGTTAAGACTAGGAGGCTGTTGAAACCATTTGGCATTTTCCATAACCATTGGAGGATTCACCAGAAAGTTATATGATGAGAAGAGAATGAAAAAAAGCCTCCGTGGAGACCCTTGAAAGTGACCCTTTAGTGACTCTTGGCCATGATAGAGGCCAGAAAGTTACATGATGAGAACAGAAGAAAGAAAAAAAGCCTCCACAGAGGCCCTTGAAAGTGTGATGACAGACTACAGTGACTCTTGGCCATGAAATCTTGGGAAGTAGTTGTTTTTGAATAATACTTCCTGGGAGAATAAGCAGGGCATGCTGCTGTGGTTAGCAAACACAAGTGCAGTCCATATTGAATGTGACTCCTGTGTTACAGTCACTTTTCTTATTGTCAGGACAAAATGACTGACCGAAGAGGCTTAAGAAAAGGGGGCTTTCATTTTGGCTCACAGCTTGAGGGTCTAGCCATGGTGGTGAAGGCACAGCAGCAGGATTTTGAGGTCATTGGTCACATTGCATCTAAATTCAGGAAGAAGAGTAGGAGAAATGCTTTCTTCTTTTTATTGAGTCTAGGATTCCATCCCACAGGATGGGGCCACCAACATTCAGTGTGGATCTTCCCTCCTTGAGCATACCAATATAGAATCTCCCTCAAGGATGTGCCAGAGACTTGGCTGCAAGAAGATGCGAGACCTTGTCATCTTGACAATCAATGTTGACCATCACAACCCCCCTCTTCCTCAAGTGTGGTTTGAGGGTTCTCTCCTAGTGTAGAGGGTGACACTGAGCCCTTAGCCTCTGTAACAGCTATCTCTTTTGTGGGTTCTGCTTAATTATACAGGATGCATCAGTAACTTGCTGTTATCAAGTGAGTTCTGTGTGCTAGCATGTAATGAGATATATATATATATATATATATATATATATGTGTGTGTGTGTGTGTGTGTGTATGTATATATGTATGAATATATGAGTGCACACACACACACACACACACACACACACACACTTTTCCCATAATAGGGGCTATTGAAAGGGCTCAGTCAGTGAAGTTCTTGCAGCATAATCAAGAACACCTGCTTTCCAAGCCCTAGAAAAGCTGGTCCAAGGCCCAATGCTTATGATACCCAACCAGGCGTAAGGAGGTGTCTGTAAAAAAATAAATAAATAAGTGAAAATAGCAAAAGCTGTTGGAATCATCCACTGTGAAGCATGTCTCTTAAATAAAGAAGCAATATTTGGCACATCCACGGCACCAGGCTGGGAATGAGCGCTGTTTCCTTCCTTTATTCCCCACTGAGCCTGCATGCATGCACACACCTGCAATAAACTTTCAGCTAATATTTAGAAGAAATCGCTAAATTGGTCATTCCTCTAATGGATCCTGCAGCAAGTTCCCTCTAATTGTCCTCCCTGCATCGGAGTGTTCTGATGGCTCAGCAAAGTTGTCACAGAGAAAACTGATTTGTGGTTAATTGGTGTTGTTTCCAGTGGAGTGTGATGTGCATTTTGCTAGAAGTACCAGGTGCAGAGGGAACATGTAAGCAAAGGTACTTAGTAAAAATAATAATCTCGTTTATTGCAAGCTTACTGTGTGTGAGGCACTGTTCCAGGCTTGTGGCATGCAATAACAATAAAATGTACTCATAAAAGTAAATGTCCTTATCCATTTACGTGGTAAAATTAGGGATATATAGATTACTCTGAATTTGCCTAAGTGGAAGAAGGTGACAGCAGTGAAAACTTAGGAAAGAAGTATCATTATTAAATTCAGAGCGTGAGACTTACTTCTGACACTAAGGCCATTCAGACACCCACCCACCCCTTAACTCTGGGCATTAGATTCCTGGGTCCAGAGGAAGAACCTGAGTCTCAGAATTCCAGCACCATTCTCCCAAGCAGTTTCATAGCAGAGCGAAGCACACACCTGGGAAGTCTTTCTAGTCATCGTGAGGCCAATACTGGAGTGTTTTCTGGATATGGCTCTTCTACTATCTTGACTTTGAGGCCCAAGCTCTGGTTGGCTCATCTGTATTTCTAAGTCTAAAGAATACAGTAGAATTCATAAGCATGTGGGCTTTTATTGCTGTACAAGCCATTCCATTAATAATTGTAAAAGTGATTGTACTTTAAATATATTGAGATAAATATAAACAAAACTGTATTTCCAACTGTCACCAGAAGGGAGTTTCAAACAATATGTAGTACTCATATTTGTGACTGTTGTTCCATTTCTTTGAAACTGGATTATTTAGAGAAACAATTTGTTGGTATGATGCCCTCCCTCAACCTCATGTTTTAATGAGTTTCTTCTAAGTAAAGCATTGTGCATGTGTGTGTGTTGTTGTTGTTAGGGTAGAAGAAAATAACTTGAGGTTCTGAGCCAGAACCTAAGTCCTTCTCACTATTCTTGTTACATCTGCCAGCCTCTGATCTGCTTACATAAGCATAAGGGAGATCAATATCCCAACCCAGGAAGAGCTCTCACCTGTGTGCCCCATCCCATGTCCAAGAGGCAGAAGACATCATCTACAACATTCTCAGCCAGTAACTGATGCCTGTTTGGTACCTTACACCCTCCTCTCATCTTTATTATACTTTGAAGCCCTGCACTGTCATGATTTCTGCCTTTACTTAGAAAAGGAATATAGCACGGGAGCATGATGACAAAGATTATGAGCTGAGTCCAAGGATCCTTAGCTACCACACCTCTCTACTTCTCAGAGGGAGATTATCAGATCACAGAGCTGATGAAGGAGACAAACAGTTGTTTGTGTATCTTATGCTGCTGTTGAGATGCCCTGGTGATTTCAAAGCATGATGGGAAATTTCTACTAACTTTTATTACAGTGGTGTTAATAAAAACCCTCTCTTTAGAAAGAGGGTTTCTAAGAGGTTGTCTTGAGTGTTTCTGTGTCTCTTCTTATCAGATGAGGCATTCCTTTCACAGTAACATACTACAAGGCCCAAAGTGGGACTTATTGTGTCTTCCTAAATGGCTGGCTGTTGTTCTGCATGGTAAATCTAGAATCAAGGTTTTTATTTCACACCTGCCCCAGTGAGATTCAGACTAATGCAAGGTATTAAAACTGTACCTAGAGGACAGGAAAATGATTCTATATGATTTTACAGGGACATGAAGTCCAACTTCCTTAAAGGATTACAAAGGCTTTCTGACAAGATACCGCCATGTTTAAATCTGTAAGATCTTACTCTGTTTGGTGGTAGTGTCCCCTTTGCTTGCCTGTTTTTTTAAAGTGAGAACTAGTTACTGGTTGAATTAAAAATAATAATGTTCCCAACTCTTATTCTGGAAAGTGAATGGATGATGACCGAGTAAAGGAAGGAAGTAACACTGGATACAGGAAACAGACAACCCCAAAGGCCACATGCCTTCTGAGTGCTTTGCTTTTTTCTCTAAGAGAGCCATGCTGCCTATAGCTCCCTTCCCCCTTCCAGTCCCTGGGAAGAGCAGAGGGTGTGGCCCAGCCAAGCAGGATCACAGGTTCATGCTGTGTTATCCTCTGCATAGAAGGGAGTTACAACTCAACAATGCATTCTGGTGGTGATGAAGCAGGCCAGCGAGCTTTCTTTTTACTATTTCTCTCTTCATTTTGCAAAGCCCTTGAAATTCATCAGATGAGAGTTATCTAATAGGAAGAATGTCTGGGTGGAATAAAAAGGTCTTCTGCACAGTTTAAGTCTCCACCTCCTCCCTCCTGACTGCCTCAGAGAGTGTCATCAAGAATGGGCACTGTGATGGGCCAAGAAGCTTGTTAAACTCTTTGATGACACAATCAGACTGGCTAGGAAGGCCACACCATTTTGAAAACTTCATCTCAGAGGGAAGTAGGTTTCACCCACCTTTCTGCCCCACAGGGATTCTCCCAGATGTGGGAAGGTGATGCAGAAGAGATCACAAAAGACTCTTAATTGAAAAGGAGTGAAATTAATTACTTACTATATCCTTAGAAGAAAACTGTGAGATTGCCGTAACCCCTCTTGATCTACCCACATAGGCACATCGGATTCCATTAGCACTCTGCTTGTCCTATCTAGATTTTTGAAAGCATTAACAATAAGTACTATTTATATGTCTCAGTAGGACTGGGAAAACATTTTTTAAAATACATGGATTCAGGACTGGGAAGATGGCTGGTTGGATAAAACCTTTCCATGCAAGTGTGAACATGGCACAAAGAATCCTCCAGCATTCACATAGAAGCCGTGTGGTGTGGCAGCCAGGCACGAGCAAGCTGGTTAGCTTGACTAGCCAAATTTGCAAGCTCTCAGGGTCAGCAAGAGATCCTGCCTCAATAAATAAAATGTAAATCAATCAAAGGAGACACCTTAGTTTAACCTCTAGCCTCACTTGTACATGAAGTACTAACATCTGGCATTTATGTACCTCTGGCATTACGTACACACAAAATACAAATACACATGAACACACACACACACACACTGCACATACATATGCATACAAATAAAAATACAAGTTCCTGTTTCCCATTCAACAGATAGAAGAATCATTCACTTCACTGTAATGTAACCTTGAGTTCAAGTACAGTAATTGAAGCTACAGCTGTAACCTCTAAATTAGGGAGATCGGTATTCCACAGCAGTCATAAGTTGGTTGCTAGAAGTACCTGTGAGTGTATTAGAATAGAATCTTTCAGCTGCCTCTGAAATCAAAAGTGCAAGTGGGCAGTATTGACAGGCCAGCTTGTGCAATTCTGTGTAAGAAGCCTTGCGTCCTAGTGTTCTCCATTCTCTGTGGATGATTTAAAAGTGTATCAAGTTGGTTCTTGTACATTTCACGTGCAAATTTGGCAGAGCTCAGATAAAAGCACACTATTTTGGAGTGGGAAGGATGTGGATCTGAGAAAGAGTAGTCTTATCTGACTTAGAAGAACGAGGACAGTAGAAAGACAGAACTAGGATATGGAGATCCTTGACTTTCTCTCTAAGGATTTCATGTTGCCTCTCTGTTTTAACTTGAGGCCTTATGGCTACAAAACATGATGTGCAGCCAACCAAGGAGGCATTCATTATCTCATGTTCTTCTTTCTTACAAAGATTTAGACTTTGTGACTATTTGTCTAGTGTCTGTAATACAGCAGGGCTGCAATGCTCCACATTACATTTCAAGAGTCCCCAGATTATATTTTTATTTTTTGGTATCCTGAAGAGTTTTGAATGTCTGTCAGCGGCTAAGGAGAATGTTCAGCAAATATATCCTAAAGAATCTGGCTACTGATAGGATATACAGTGTGGTTCTGGGGAACTAGCTGAATGGGAAGAGTGCTGTTCTGTACTTGTGGGGACCTGCGTTTAAATCCCAAGCACACATGTAAAATAGTAGACATGGCTGAATGTGTCTGTAACCCCCTACACTAGGGAGCTGGGGAGTCAAAAAGACAGATTCCTAGAATTCATTGGTCAGCCAGCCAAACCAGAATATTTCAGTGAGTGACCCTGGACTTAAGATAATAATATAAAGAATGATAATAGTAAACACACACGATATATATTAAAATTAAGAAAAAAAAAACATAATATGGGTTTAAGCATCTTTAAAATCTTGATTTTTCTCCTCCTCTTCACTCTTCCTCATACAAGCAGCCCATGTCCACAGAGCAGACACAGCCTCAGCCTTATGTGCCTTTCTTACCATGAGGGGAAAAGGTGAACAACTGTGTAGAAAAGTAAATGAAATTATCAGAGATGCGCCATATAGCATGAAGGGTAGAAAGGGCTGGAAAGTAGGCTTCAGAAAGGGTGGTTGGAAGAGGATGTGCCATTTGGATATTTAATCCAAAACATAAACTTTATAAAGAAAATGGTTAAAGGGGAAGAAGTATGAATGGTCAGGTACTGAGCTGAGTTTGCCTGTGTTTAAGGACTGTCAATGAGACATGAATGCCTAGGACACAGAGACGTTGGGCTACATGGGAAGAAATTATGGGCCAAAAGAGGAATAGAGGATATGATTCCAGAACCCATGAAAAACTGTTGGGGAGGGGTGGGATTTAGCAGAAGAATAATGAAATAAAATTCATACAGACGTACATTGAATTAGAGAAATGGATGGATGAATTAAAACCAAAGAATGGATGCACAGGTTATGTGAATTTGAGAACTGTAAATGGCTTTTTGATTTGAAAGGATTAGAGTTGGGCAAAGGTTGCTGAGTTTGATTGGGAGTCTTCTGTCCTGATAGTGTATACAGAGTATAGTAAACATACTTCATATTTTTTCAAGATTGCTGGTTTCTTGGAATTGGGGCCAGGAGAGCCTCATGGTCTGAATATGTCCTTGTCCAGTTTTACCAGAAATGGTGATGTAGAAGATAACCTCATTCCATCCAGGTCAGAACCTAACATGGCAGTCATAAGACATGTTGCCCTCACTCTTGTGAAGGTCCCTGGGAACTGCTTCTTTTTGTTCATCCTGTGCTTACCCAGCTCTGAGGACATTGGGTATCTATGTGCATGGCATGTTTGCTGAAGAACTGCTCAAGTCCCCATGTTCCCTAATAACCTTGTGTCTAAATTGTCCTGTCACACAAGGGCGTGTTCAGAAATTAGCATTTGAAAAGAAGCTTCCTTGCTCTCTGTTAGAGCTGACATGGTCCCTTTTCGTTGGTGGAAATGAAATTTATTAATCATCATAAAACCATGGCATTCTGAAGGTAGAGGTCACCCTGAGGAAACAAGAGCCTTCTTATTTGGGAGGAACCATTTGGGGCTGCTGTATTTTCCTCTGTCTTGGAAGAGAGTTTTGCCAAAATGTTTCCTTGGATTCTTTGCAAAGGTTGAAGCTATGCCCAGTATTAGAATACTAAAATAATTAGAGAGGACTAAAAGGTTGAAGCTGTGCTTTCATTCAGTTCATTCACAGGTCTCATGACAAGTGGACTCTTATGTATATGTGCACACATGTGCACACAAGAGCCTGTGTAAAGGAGGCCAGAGGACAACCTCAGGTGTTCGTCCCCAGGATATTACACACTTATTTTGTTTTTTCATGATTTTTTTTTTTTTACTGACCTGGAACTTGTCAAGTAATTTAAGCTGGCTGGCCAGGGACCCACCAGAATCTATCTCTTCAGTGCCATCATACCTACCATTTTTTAAAACATGGTTTTGGGAGCTCTAACTCAGGTCCTCATATTTGCAAAACAAGCCCTTGAACAACTCAGCTATTTCCCCAGCCCGGAGTGGACATTATTGCCCCAGTAAATCTATTCTCAAAATTAAAAACAAATTGTCCTAAACTCCCATCTTCACACTCCCTTTGCAAAACTCTGTGAGCTGCTGCTTCACATACTGCCCTGGGATTCCTCTGCATTTCTTCTGTTAAAGTAACCAAAGTTGCCAGGTGAAATGTTAACAAACAACCGAAATCGATAGAGTAAAACCAAATGCCATTGTCATGTTAGCATATCCTGATGCCTTGACCTTGCATCTACTACTCCTTGCAGGAAGTGGGCTCTCTGATCAAACTTGTATTTCTAATGAGTAAAGAGACACAAAGGTGTTTGAGGAAAAGAAAAGGGAACACAATCTGTCCACTTGTTAATTTCAGAGGAAAGTGTGCATCTGAACAGGATTCATTGCAGCAGCACTGCTGAGGCTCAGCGAGCCCGGGCTGGGTGCTGGAGATTAGCCTAGGAGATTTCAGCTCCTTGCCATTGGAAACAACTGGAAGGATGCAGGTGTTGGAGAGGGTCCACGGGATGTTCCAGGAGAAGTCAGATTCATCTGTTGTTTTGTCCATCTGGAGTCTGAGACTCAAAACGTCCTTCATTCAGTTTACCTCCCCATGCTCTACTGTGTGAACCAAGTCAACCTACTGGATATATTCTCATTTGGAAAGCAGGAAGGCAAGAACTGGTGCCTTAACCATCTACTACTAGACTTGCCACTAGACCTGAATGAGTCCTGGCACTGTGTCTTGGGTCAACTTCTGCTTTTAATAGACTCTGAGAAACATGATTAGAAGGAGAATATGGGAAAAAAAAAAGAATGGAATTAAGTGCAATCAGCTAGCATTTCAAGGGCACAGCAATGAGTTTCGTCTGGTTGATAGTATAAATAAATCCATTCATTCTAAAAAAAAAAAGTCGAAGTCAAAAGCCATTGAAAATGCAGAGATACCAATATGTGGGGCTGGGACATCCTATTTCTTACATCCTCCAGTTGCTGTAAGCATTGTTTGCTAAGATAGTTTAGCCATGCCCACCCAAGCTCTAGCGCCTGGCTTTCTCCTAAAGGATTCTATTTCAACTGAGTGCCTAATCTCCCACCTAACAGAAAAGTCTTCAACTGCCATTTGTATTGCTTGTGCATTAAATAGCATACTGACTTGCCTTTTGGGGAAGATCGGGTTTATCATGCAACCAACAGAATCAGAGCAAAGCCAATGTCCAGCTCACCATTCCCTGCTCCCCTCTTTTTTCTTGTTATGCCTGCCTCTTTCTCCTTCAGAGAGTATCCTCTCCGTAAATCACTTGTGTTAGAGTCTCCAAGTTAGACTTGCCTTCCAGGAATCCTTTTCTAAGTTTGCAGTTGTGCATTGATCAGTATCAAAATCTCACTGATCAAAGCATCTCTGGAAAGGTATCTGGAGATGGGTGTCAAACAAACAAGGACATGTGGTATTATGGATCAACTGTGCACATTGCCTGGGGAGGATCAAAGGTCTGCTCCAGTTCCATCTGCCATGTAATCTACAACCCATGAAGTAAACTAGAAAGTTACTGGACAACCAATACACTTGGTTTCCACCCCTTGTTCATTTTCATTCCAATGCCAGCCCTTTACAGCACAGTAGGTGAGGAAGAAAGACAGTAAAGATAGAAGAAACAACAAAAGTTCAGGAAGCAGGACTAAAACACACTGCTCCAAATGTTCCTATCTTAAAAACTGGGCCAAGGAGACATGAGCTGCTTCGATGCTAAGATCAAAGCCAAACCAGGCTATGATTTCTGAGTGGGACTCAGGGGCCCACAGACCCTTCACAGTTTCTCATCTAAGTACAGCTGTTCCTTGGCAATCTGAAGCATCAGACAGTAGTTGCGCAGGCAGATCACTGAACCCTTTCTGATGTGCCTGAGCTCATTTGCTCGGAGACAGTCAAATCAGATGCAAAGACATCAACTCATTTCCTCTTCAGCATTAAATTCTGTCTAGGAAACTGGAATTCTCAAGACTAATCTCTCTAGTGGTTGCTTCCTGCCTGCCTCAAACTCTGAAGTAGCTACACCACAGTGAGAGAGAATGTGAGTGTGTGTGTGCATGTGTGTGTGCACACACATGCACAGTTACATGCCACATCTATGTAGCGGTCCGCTGAGATTTGAACAAGGTTTTCATGGTTTGTGTAAATGTAATTTTGGATGTTTCAAAGACAAAATCATGTAACAATGCACTTCTCAGAATGGGTCATCATCATTAAATTGCACACGACTGTGTATGGAATACATCTATATGACCAGCTGTGTTAAATGGACCACCACGCTCCATCTGAGCTTCTCAGTCTCCTGAGGTGAAAGGGGATGCTCATGTTTTAGGATGAGGACAGCCCCTCCATGTAGTGTTGGTATTCTGTATCTTGCTGCTGCAGTGTAACTGTACATCTGGACCAATGTCACCTCTTCCTTCCCTTGCAGTTACGGACGAGTTTATGCTGCCGACCCCTACCACCACACACTTGCTCCAGCCCCCACCTACGGCGTTGGTGCCATGGTGAGTAGCAGCTCCTCCTTGTCCTCTGCTCTTCCTGCCTTCCTGCCTTCCTCCCTTGCCCTCCCCCCCAACCCAAGCTGGGACCTCAGTATGGGCTGATGGTTGAAGTCCTTTCACTTTCCCTTAATTGAATTTGTCTCTTGTGCTAACAGCAGCTAAAATGCCACATTAATCCTCCCAGTAAACTTGATAAATGTCTTAATTTCTTGGCAATGTAGTGCATGTAAGTTATTATATTTCTAATTTTGCAAGTCTCACCTAGCGAGCACTTACCTTAATGGAATAATTAGTCATTTTGATAATTAAATCCATCACTAACGGAATGCAGTGTCAATGCAGAACTTTTTTTTTCTTTTTTTTCCCTTCCCTCCCGTGCTGCTCATTCACATAGCCCCAAGGTTCCAGCCCCAGCACAGACTTCAGAGGAGCTAAGCTGCACACTTCCAGGCCTCTGCTGTCAGGCAGCTGAGCATCTGCCTGCCTCTCCTCCCCTTTTACAATTCATGTTTAAAGTCATAGTCGCCCAGGAGAGAAAATAGACAGAGAAAATAGACATAGACACTTATGTACAGTGTGCCTAGTACATAAGAAATTAAGGAATCAGCTGGCTTTGGGGGTTATCTTGTTCTTTTTTTCTTTTTTTCATTAGGGGGTGGGGAATCTGGGATTTTGTTTTTTTGTTTTGTTTTGTTTTTGGGAAGGGTAAGGGGGGAGGGCAAAACTGGGAGGCAAGGGAGGGGTGAATTTGCCTGTACTTGTTCAAACTTCTATGCACTAAAACTCTTGAGTCCAGTAAGACATGCCCATCGCGTGAGAGCATCCGCGATCATTACAGCGCCTTGGCATGCAGTCTTCTGCTTGAGTTGAGAATATCAGTCCTCTCCCAAAAACTCAGTCCCAGGGGATTTCATTGGAATCGCCAATAAGTGTAGCAAAAGGAAATGCATAAGTGTCACCTTATAACCATAGGAAGCTGTGGCTGGACAGTTCCCTGGACCCTGGGTCATAGAAACCCAAGCAGGATTAGAAAAGCCTACCATTGTACATAAGCTTAATCACACCTAGCAGTGACG
>NW_026592748.1:0-19084 GCF_907164565.1 Psammomys obesus | reverse complement strand
AGCCCTGCTTCAACACCAAGGCCATGTGAAAAAAAGCAGTGGAAAAGAAAGCCAGATCCCTACCTTCAGTAAATCGTCTAGTACCACCTTTGAATGTAGATAGAGCTTCTCCCAGTGGAACATTCTATCAATTAATCCATTCATCAAATAAACTAACCAGCACAATGAGCCAGTTCCTATCCATCCACCTTCCCATTTGTAAACCGTAGTCCTTATAGCTGGTAGGACTGGCAGGTCCAATTCAATTTCCTGGAAATTATTATTATTTTTTTTTCAATAGGAGTTGCAGAAGGAGGTCAGGACTGACCATACTATTAGATTTCTGAAAAGATCCTGGGATGGGGTAGGGGGTGTCCTCTATTTTGGTTGGTTTTAAGTGTATTTTTTTTAACATTAGTCTTTTTGATGATCCACATGTTACAAAGGAAACATGTAAAAAAACACACCCCTCAAATTGCTTTGTTTCAGAATGCTTTTGCGCCCTTGACTGATGCCAAGACTAGGAGCCATGCTGATGATGTGGGTCTCGTTCTTTCTTCATTGCAGGCTAGTATATACCGAGGGGGATACAACCGTTTTGCTCCATATTAAATGACAAAACCATTAACAAACAAATAAGCAAACAAACAAACAAACAACCTTCCAATGTGGGGAGAGGAAGCTTTCCGAGGCCTGAGTGTGGTGACACATTGCAGTAGGACATCACTTTAGCAACTCAAAGAAACAACAACTAAAAATTAAAAAAAAGAAAAAAATTACATTTTTTATCTTATACCTCAGATATTTTGTTCTGTGTATTTTAATATTGTGGGTCTTTGGTTTCTGAAGGTTTTCATAGTTCAGTTGCTGGCTGTAGGAATTTTTGTGGTTGATCTAGAGAGAGGCTAGATATGAATAAAACCGATTTAGGGCCATATCCAGAGTGCTATATTATGTAAATGAATTATATATGCTGAACATGAGGCTACTGGGGTTAAGCTGTCTGGGAAGTCATTCTTTCTGCATCTATTTATTTTATTCTGTGAAAAGGGAGGCTGGGAGGGGCTTAGGGGTTTGGGACTGGGGTTTGGCTGAAAGAAAAAAATATATATATATACATATATATGTATATATATATATATAGTAACTGATGAATCTAAATGACCCACTGCACCAACGATCATAAACTTATGGTTCTAAGTTACTCCTGGCAAAGCCAAGCCAAAGGTCGTTTTAAGAATCTGCTTCTCATAGCACTGAGATTGGAGTTGAAGGAAGCTGTGTAAATCCACCCTCTTACCATTCCACCCTCAGTACTCAGCTTCTTACCTACCCACTAGTTATTTAAGCAAAGACTACTAGTTAGGCCATCAATAAGCATTCTTTTTATATTTCTTCCAGTATGAGAAATTATTGATATCACTGCTGACTTTTATATTATGGGAGGGAAAAATTAACATTAATAAAAAGGTGATTAAAAAGCACTGTTTCTATTTTTTTCTTTTTTTCCAAAAAAAAAGAAAGTAATAAAAACTTAAATTCTTTGTACCAGTTAAAATATGTATAAAATTTACATCTGTGCAGTGGAGTTATGTTCTAGAGACAGTCTCTGAGGCTTTAGTTTTAGCTTAGTAGATTAACTGTTAGAGACAGACGTATAATTTTTATGGAATTACATGATAATCATATCTGGATTTATAGTCGCATTTTACAAGTATCGCAATCATTGAATAGAGATAATCACGGTATTTTCATCAGCTTGATACTTTTTGAAAACATGACTGCGCTGTGAGCAACTTGCAATTTTTCAGTCTGTGAGAGCCTGCCCTTCCCTCTCCCCAGTGTCCCGGGGTTATGTTCAACTGGTTTCTTTACTTCTGTCTCCAAGGCCCAAGACAATTGCCAGAAGGAAACAAAAACAAGGCAAAAAAACAGCAAAAGTTCTATCCCTCCCCAATGAACAGTGTCTGCCCCATCCTTTCTTGGAGCAGGGCCAGAGTGACACAGCTGAAAAATTGCAGCTTGTGATTTTCTTCTGTTTGAATCCCCCCATGTTGTCCTGTTTACAAGTTAATCTAAGTTGGGGTATCTGTCATGGGTCTTCCTGTTTTTGTATTTAAATTATAAAATATCAGCAAGCTGTTCCCTGAGTAGTGTTACTGCCTGTGTGTGCAGTGCAGGCCCCATGGTACGCACTTTAGTAAGTTATCAACTCAAACGCTGTGAACCTGCCAATCTGCTGTAACAACTCTGCTTTAAAAATCAAAACCAAACAAAACTTTAAAAAGAAAAAAAAAAGTGTTTGTGATCCAGCTTTTCCTCGTCATCCTATGTGCATGCCCGTAAGATCAGTTGGATATTAAACCATCAATAAAGTTTCATGAGATTTGAAAACAAAAGTTTTTTGTAGCTTCAATATCTAAGACAGATGATGATCATGGCTTGGGAGAGAAAGAAAAGGCAAGGGCGAGGAGGGGGAGGGGAGAGAAACTGCTGAACTGCTGAGAAGGGAAAGGTCTAGAGACTGGTTGTCTTTCACCACCCTTTTGAGCAGGGAGAGACGGGGCCTGAGGGGGACTGCTTGGCGGCATCCCTTGAAAGTTCTCATCCCCCTTGCTACAGGGGATGACCTGGTTGATGTTATCCAACGCAACAACCTCTTATGATGCTGTGGCATTCAACCCCAGAGGGGATAAAGATAGTAATAGAAAAAGGGCTGCAGAAGGATCAACAGATTCCTCCCAGTCACCCCCACTTTCCAAGCCCAGAACCTGCATTGTGTATGACATCACAAACATGGAATTCTTACTGTGCTGGCTAAAGTAAAACTCATTTGCAGTTTTGATTTTCATCAATGAACTGTACTTTCCCCCACGACTGTATGTAGTTTTAATAAAATCATTTAGAGCAAGGGGGTGCCAACCGATGTTGCAGAATCTTTTGTCCAGGCACCCCGCTGAGCTGCCGATAAGTCGTTTTAAAATGTCATGTCAGAGGTGTAAACAAACATTTTGGATTTTTTAAAAAACAGTATTTATTTGGAATGTTTTCATTTATCTAAATAACTATTGCTATTATGAATTATGGAAAAAAGATTAATGTGGCTTATAGTGACTTCTTAATACACATCACTCAGTCTGCAAACCCAGAAAATGTGTATATCTGTCTTTAGAAGTTAGTGTTTATATCACTTACAGTGGTTTGTGAATAAAGAAAACTGGTTTGTAATATCAAAAAAATAAAAGCTTAGTCTGAAAAGGTACCTGTAAGTTTGTGTTCTGAGTTCTTCTGCCTCTGTGGATTTTTTTTACAGGGTCAGTTTTACACACACACAAGCTCACCCACAGCCACATGCCTATCAGGGGTCGGGAGTGGGTGCCACCAGGCGGTCACGGCGTTACCAGATGCTCCTGCACCTACTTTGCTCCTCTGGGGCAGGTCCTCCCCTGTTTTATCCCATAGTCGTCTATCCAAAGAAGTCCATGACCCATGCGGGGCTGTGTAAGAAACAGTTCACCACACTTCAGCTGCTCTCCAGCATAATACAGTCTGTGGTTTAACCACATTATCAGCACACTGTAAATTTCAAATACACGTAATTAGACAGCAAGTTGGGGGCATTTGTAAGGAAACCCGAGAGTTCACACTACTGGCTGCTTAGGATGAGTCGGGATACATGTTGCTGCCTATTTTTTTTTTAATTCTATTTAATTACTTAGGAATCCCCTTGGGACTTAGAAAGGTAAAGCAACGGTGTCTGTGGCCAACTCTAAGGACCTGAGTTCAATCCCTAGAGCCCACGTGATAGAAGTCACTGAAACAAGTTGTCCTCTCAATTCTGTACTTGCGCTCCAGCATACACGTACATCTCCATACACACAAAATGCAAACAATTGAAGAAGTTGGGCACAGTAGCTCATACTTGCAAGCCCAGCCTTGGAAGGATTGTCCTCAAGTTCAAGGCCAGTCTGGGCTACATTGTGAAATAATACCTGAAAAATAAGTTGTTTTTAAATAAGAGAGAGAGAGAGAAACAGAGACAGACTTAGAGAGAGCACACATGTATGTCTTTCATGTGACACCAGAGGCTCTGGATTTCCTGTAGCTGGAATTACAGGTATCAAGAGGACCTGATGTGGGTGCTGGAAAGTAACTCAGGTCTGCTGCAGGGGCAGTATGCACAGAGCCTTCTCTCTATTAAATTACTTTTAAAATAGAAAGAAATCCTTCATGCTTAAATAATATACCCAATGTAGTTACTTGAGAATATCTTAATGCTACCTCATGTAATTATCTTAACAAGCAGGTCAATCAGAAAGCACGTAAAAGTTAAAAAGATTCCAATAAAAGCTAAACCATAGCCCTGTCCCATGAGCTTTTTACCCATCTGGTCCAGGTCCTGAAAGCATGTACCTCCTAATTTTGTGGAATATGAACATAAGAATCAGTAGTCAAAGAGTGTGTGTTCCTCCAGAGGACCTGAATTCAATCCCCCAGATGCCTGTAATTCTAGTTCCAAAAGAAATCCAATTTGACATCTATGGGCACTCTGTCTCTGTGTCTGTCTCAATGTCTCTCTCTCTCTCTCTCTCTGTCTCTTTGTCTCTGTCTCTACCCTGTCTCCCTATGTCTCTGTCTCTGTCTGTCTGTCTTTCTGTTTCTCTCTCTCTCCCTCTCTGTCCACTAGGACAATGTCACACCAACACGAAGCTCAAAGACTTCTTCTCTAAGTTGCATCTGGTGAGTTCATCACAGGAGTAAATCCTTAGGCTACTTGGCAGCAAAGAGCAGCACCTGTGGAAGGTGCCATCCTCCAGGGGCCATAGTTATCAAGGCTGTGCTCTACTTCCTTGCATGCCAAGACTGAAGAATGTCTGTCCTCACACATGCATGTGTGTGGGAACTGTGTGCACACATGTACACAAGCACATGAACCTCCATATGAAGTGTGCTTCCCCCTTCCTCTCCACAGTCTGTGATTACTTTAATCAGCAGTGAAATAAAAAACCAAAACATGAAAGTAATAGCCCCACACGAGCAGAGAGGAAGCAGACATTGGGAAATTTACAGATGTTGGTTTAGCATGGGATCTTTCACTTTTCATTCATGTAGAAAAAAAAATACATGTACAAGAAGACTTGTACAAAAATTCTCCAAATCTTTTCTAAAGAGCGTGAAATTTCCATTGTACAAACTGCTCAAGATTCCACCTAATGGTTCCTCTGGAGTAGGTGCCAGCTCCTTACAAGGCCCACAAGAGAGCCTTTCAATACACAGGTAAAACTCTGCTTTCTCATTGCTGATGTTTGCAGTTTCAGGATCGGAAATTTGCATTTGACCAGCAACAGTCCCACTAAGCACTTTAGAAGGGTCTCCTCCGAGATGCCAATCTTTGTTCCTATGTTGTATAATGATTACATTCCTTGAATATTGGGGAGGCGCCAACAGGGTGTCCTGTGGCCTGGAGAATTAGCAGTGGCCACAGGTCTGATCACATGGATCCAACCTGGGGAAAGTATTTACCCATTCTCTCTCCAGTGGAAGCTACATTTTGAGTAGAGAGTTGGTATTCTTGAGAAATTAGATGCATTAAAACCTGCCCTGCTCTACAGCAGTTTATCTTCGTCATAAAATAAAACATGCTTCCATACATACACACGTGTTTCAGGAGCACATATCTCTATGATATAGGTTTACACCTAAAGATTTATGTACCCGAAATACATTTATAGGTATACGTATTTATATCTCTATATGTGTATGAGATGTGTGAGCTCACAAACATGTAGGCTAGAGGTCACTCTCAGTGTCTTCACTTAGGATGTGTCCACCTTGGTTTTTGAGATAGAATCTCATTGGTCTTGAGCTCACCACCTCAGACTATCTCTGCTGCCACATTTTTATTTTTTAAGATGCTCTGGCTTTAAACACAATATTCGGTCACCTAAGCCTCCCAACTTCACTCACTGCCATACTTAGCTCTAACATATTAAGTAGATATTATATATGTTTACTATAAAATTACTATAAAATTTACTATAAAAATTGGATGTTTACTATATTAATACATTTAATTTTATGCCTATCAAATAGGAATAAAGTATATGCTCATTTAAAATTGATGATAAGCAAAAGGGATTTGTTACTGTTATTTTTGAAATTCTTATTATTTTGATTGTCCCTAACCCTCAGTGGTTATAGTATATTACTGCCCATGTCTACCTACCAGAATTGGAGTTCAAGCAGGCTGGGGATGTGTCCAGGGTGTGCAGCTCTAAGTAACAGAACTGGGACACAATGGCTGGCTCCATAGTTTCTGCTGCTCCATGCTAATGCAGGTTTCATGCATATCCTGAACTTCATCCTCACAGTAGCACAGGTAAGTAATCAGCCTCGTGCCCCGACACTTATAAGCAGTGTAGATATAAGTCAAATCCAGGGACCTTCCTCTCTGACATACTGCACACTAAGAGATGTGTGCCTCCAGTAGCTGGCTAGTCAACTCTGATCTAGATCAGGGCTTCTTTCTACTAATGATCCTTTTTTTTTTTACCTCAAGAAATCTTAATATAACCCTAAGTATATAAAATAAATATATAAATCAATCACTGATAACCATCATTAAGAAGTGCCTTCTAAATCCATCATGGCACGTATATAATTGAACATGAATTAAAGGGTAAATATGCACACTAAAGATAGATGTGCTTGTTTTTCTAACACAGTCCAATCCAAAGATACACCAATTTTATATGAATTGCTAAAAGATGATGACAGGAAAATATTTGAAAGTGTTTGTTTTCCATAATGAAATCATTCAAATTCTAGAAGAACAGAAAAACTGTGTGTACTGCAAAAACACTGCAATTGCACCAGCAAGATGGTTCAGCAGAGGTAAAAGTACACAGCTGCCACCAAGCTAAACAATGTGAGTTCATTCCCCAGGCCCCACTTGGTAACAAAGAGAGAAAGAACCAACTCCCAAGAGTTGTCTTTTAATCTCCAAATGCACAAGAAGGTACACACATCCCCCACCACACACAAGTGCACACACAAAAGAAAAAGATGATAATAAACATTTAAAAATCCTTCAATTCACAACATACAATAGTCTGAAATCTAAACCAAGGTGTTCTGGACATCTTCCATAGCATGGCATGGTGTGACGGTTCCCACAGTGCCAAGTGCACATGCCCTGTGTTTAGAACGAATGCTGCAGCAAAATCTCAGATGCAACACAGGTGAGCACTTTTGGAAACAACATCTTGCTTTGGTTTGAATTGCTTTTTGGTCACTGTGCATTCAGAAACGTTCCCCTCTTGTCACAATATTGGGTGAGTCCCTCACAGTAACCCGCAGTTTAAGCCGTTTTGGTCTAGTCTGTATAATTCCACAAGGACCACAGACATTACCTTTCGTTCTTGCTTCTGCATACCTATGAGCAGGCATACCACTGCTCCCAGGATTATCCCTTAGGACACCAAGAATGTGCTGGTGACTTTGACATCCTAGCTCTCTGACTGAAATAGACAGACGGTGTGTCGCCTGAATGAAGCAAAAAGTCAGAAAGAGCAAAAGTATTCCCCAGGCTCAAGAAACGAAGAGAAAAAATAGCAGGTGTAGGTAGGAAATAGAAGTGCAGAGACCCAAATAAAGTAGGGTAATGGTGCTAAGCGGGCAGGGAATGTCTGAGAAGGCTCAGAATGCAAATTGGAAGCTCAGCCTCCAGATGCCAGCGAAAGTTAAATCTCCCACAGCCCCAGCATCTTAGCTCCCCACTCCCTGTAAAATCCACCTTCAAGCAGATAGTAATAACTGCAGGGGTAAAGCAGCCCCTTCCTGTTCACAGGTGGGAAGTCAAACTTCCTGCAGCCATAGCGGGAAGTTGTGTGGAACTGAGAAAGCAGGTCAGACACACAGCGCACAGCCTGCCTTTCATCTCCTTCAAACACTCCCAGGCTGACTAAACTGTGGTACTGCAATTCCTTATTGTAAGGAGGGCTTGTGCCCACAACCCTGGTGCTGCCGGGTGGGACTGACGGTAGACCAGCTGGCAGCTGCTTCCTCCTTTTTAAGTTTTCCTAAGTTACAGTGACTAGATGCTATATTGTTCCTCTGACTAGTCCCCTTTGCTCAAAGACCTATTCTCCTCTCAATGGATTGGATGTCTGTGGTGTAATTCACAACAACAGCTAAAATGATGCTTTAACCAAAAAACAAAAACAAAAAAACCTACAAATCTTTCCATCTTAAATGCATCATTCAAATATTGATAACCCAGAATTATTTCTGCCCTGGTACAGTGCAAGAAAAAAAAATATAACGTTCCCTGTTTGAAGAGCAATTTTGTGATACTTAAAACAAAAGGACTCACTCAAGATGATTTAAAAAAAAAAAAAAGAAAAAAGAAAAACACACAGAAATCGGTGTCTTCCATTAAATCAGACAACAGTGCAAATAGATGAATGGACACCAAGATGTAGTGGCATAACAGGGTTTTTATTTTTTTAAAACAACTTCTGGATGAATTTGTATTTCTCCTCTACTTCCCTCACTCTTGTTCTCACCATCCTCATCATCTCTGCTCTCCTCATCCCTTCCCACCCAATCCCCCACCTTTTCCCTAAGAGTCCTATGGTTTTAGGCAATTTAATTAGCTTCCTTCGAGTTTTCATATTGCTAAGACCCCACATCAGGCTTCAGTGTGGGTTCAAGACTGCACAACCCTGAAGCCCAGGGATCTGGAAAATAATTTTCTTCTGACTTGAGGACAAACAGAAGACCCCCTATTTAGGGATTGATTTAAAAGCAAAAGCCAAACACCCTAAAAGAGGTTCGATTAAAAACCACAGAGGGGCTGCTCATCTACCTACACACTTGAGCATCCTTGCCATTGGTGCAGCCTGTGTGCCCATCAGCCTGTCCAGTAAGGTCCTGGCACTCTGTGCTCTGGGTCTGCAAGGCCGCAGAGGGTGCCCAGGTATAGAAGGCAGCAGAAACACTCAGCTCCCAAGGCTCTCTACCCCAAGTTTAGATCCCATTCACTGCACTTGACCCTGGGTAGAGACATAACCACACCCAATCTACTTCCTCTTTAAGAAACTGGCAAAGCACAGGGGTGAGGGGGGGGGGAAGGGGCTCTGACTTCTCTGAAATCTGATTTCAGAAAGAGATTTACAAAAAAGTTCTCAGAATATAGGAAGGAATATGGAGAAGTGCCATAAGGATCCACCTCACAGTTCTTTTTTATCCCTTCCATGAACCCATCCCATTCCCAGAGGGATGGGATGATGGCTCAGTTAGTAAAGAACTTGCCTTCCAAATATGAGAACCTGAGTTCAAACCCCAGAATCAATATAGAAAAGCCTGACATTGGGATGCACACATGTGATCCCAGTGTCTTGAAGGCCCTGGGCCTCCCTAGAACTGTCAGGTTCCAGGCCAATGAGCTATTGTCTTAAAAAAAGAAATAAAGTGTGGGATCAGAGAGATGTCTCAGTGTTTAAGAGCATGTG
Source organism: Psammomys obesus (assembly GCF_907164565.1). Taxonomy (NCBI): domain Eukaryota; kingdom Metazoa; phylum Chordata; class Mammalia; order Rodentia; family Muridae; genus Psammomys; species Psammomys obesus. Next base: position 9,590 of record NW_026592748.1, on the reverse strand, counting down.
TTGCTATTGTAGAGGACCTGAGTTCAGGTCCCAGCAACCACAAGGCACCTCACAGCCGTCTGTAACTTCATTCTCTCTCCCAGTTCCCCCTCCCAACCCCTGATCCACACCCTCCCCCACCCAGTTCCCTCAGTCCATTCTTCAGATGTCTATTTTTTAATGTTATTTATCTTTATTTTATGTGCATTTGTATTTTATCTGCATGTATGTCTGTGTGGAGGTGTTGGGTCTTGGAGTTATAAACAGTTGGGAGCTGCTATTTGGGTGCTGGGAATTGAACCCAGGGCTTTTAAAAGAGCAATCAGTGCTCTTAACCACTGAACCATCTCTCCAGACTCCAGATGTCTATTTTATTTTCCTCTCTGAGTGAGATTCAAGCATCTTCCCTTGAGCCTTCCTTGTAATTTAGCTTCTTTGGGTCTGTGGATTGTAACATGGTCATACTGTAGTGAATACATACCATGTGTGTCTTTCTGCTTCTGGGTTACCTCACTCAAGACGATCTTTTCTAGTTCCATCCATTTGCCTATAAATTGCATGATGTCTTTGTTTTTAATAGATGAGTAGTATTCCATTGTGTAATACATTTTCTTTACCGTTCTTTAATTTAGAGACATCTGGGTTGTTTCCAGCTTATGGCTATTATGAATAAAGCTGCTATGAACATAGTTGAGCAAGTGAACTTGTGGTGTGGCAGAATATCTTTTGGGTCTGTGCCCAGGAGTGGTGTAGCAGGTCTTGAGATAGAACTATTCCCAGTTTTCTGAAAAAAGCACCAGATTTACTTCCAAAATGATTGTACAAGTTTGCTATTCTTAATTATACCAGTTTCGAATTTTCACTTCCCAGAAGTCAATACCAGGGAGATAGAAAGATTTTATTTGTGTTGTTGCAGTGTATGTATCAAACCCAACACTTTATAGACAAACACTTCACCACAGGACTACAGTCCAAGCCTGAATATTTTTTGATGTGCCCTGAATCATTTATAAGGGTGCTACATCTGCATCTAAGGCTCAGGCACGCGGCAGCCCACCTCATGTCTTTGGAAACTAAGTTGGTGCCCTAATTCTGCTATTGACTTTGCTTATACTTGCATAAGACCGAAGCTAAATTCTAATGTTTGAAAATGGGACATTTTGAATAATTATAAATTTGAAAATGTAGAGTTTAAATATCTTTGAAATAACAATGGAAACTGGGTAATAACTCTGTTACAGGGGTCTTGGATAAGGGAGGGGAATCATTTGGTGGTACCACTCAGTTCGCTGACAAATAGATATACATCCTGGAAAGAAGACCCATGCAGACAGAATAGTAGAGTGACAGCTAAAGACAGATGGGCTGCAGACAGAGTGGCATCAGATATTCTAGGTGGGGATGGAAAAGCACAGCCTAGGAAGAGCGTCCCTGATGGAAAGTAACAGAACTGTGGAAGAGGCAACCCAAGAGTAAAAGTGAGTTTCTGAGTGTCCTGGACACAAAGTTATAGCTCCTGACATGGGGACAAGGAAGAAGCTGCCACCAGAGAGTAAAGTAGAGGTGTTAGGGTCTCAGATACAGAATAACATAAATAGATGTAGGGCAGCTGGCAGTGTGAACGACAGTTACTGATTGATAGAACTGAGAATCCCAGCCACAGGGAGAAAAAGGAAGAGAAACTACCAGCTTGGTCACAACAGAAAAGCAGCTTCCATCAAGGAGTTAGGGAAAACACCAAGGTAGGAGGAGTTGGCCAGGATGCTCTGGATTGGACTTTTATATGCTCCTGTGGGCAGGGCTTTCTCTCCATCCTTATTGATCCTGCCTAAGCTATCCCTTCCCTTAGATTGGCTCTTTTCTCTCTGCCAGCCTTTAACAGGTTATAACTATTACAATCTCCAGGGGTTGCATGAAGCAGCCATTCTTAAAGGGACCCGTCCCTATTACTCAGGTCTGTCTGTCTGCCCTTCCTCTCCTTCCCAACAGCATGATGAGAAATCATCATTATTCCTCACACTGTCACTGACAAGCAGCCTGAACTCCATGGCATTCAATTTTTCCCAGTTACTTATTTAGTAGTGTTGGGGCTGGAACAAGAGTCCCCTGTAAGGCAGGCATGTGCTCTGCCAATGAGTTTGACACTCAACTTGTTGTTGAGCTGGAGAGCTTATGTGAAAACAGGCTTACCTGAAGTTTCCATTTTACACACGTCTGTGTGTGTGTGTGTGTGTGTGTGTGTGTGTGTGTGTGCGCACGTGTGTGCATGAGAGCACGTTTGTGCTGTTGCACACATGTAGCAGTTAGAGGACAACCTAGAGGAGTCTTCTCTCTTCTCCTGCCACGTGGGTTGTCTTGGCAGCAAGTGTTTTTACTTTTAGCTAGCTCAGTGAAACCTACTTAAGATTTTTTAAGTGGTTTTAGGTAGAAAAAAGAGACAGAGTAAGACATCCCCTAAATGTTAGGTCACGGAAGAGACAGTGCAATGAAAAGAAAAACAAACAAACAAACAAACAAAAAAAATGAAAGAGAAAGATAAACAGGAAGAAAGGAGGAAGATTGGGACAGAGGGAGGGAGGGATCAAAGTATATGGAGTGAGAAAGACATGGGAGAAGGGAGAGAAAGAGAATAGACAGAGAGCAGGAGAGGGAGTTATAAAGGCCGGCTGAAAAACTTCCCATGTAAGTTCTCTATTACACGTTTGCATGTATAATGGATGCGTGCTTTGCTTCACACCTAGTGGCCGTTATATGAACTATGGCATTTCAGTGTTTCAGCCCAGGGTTACATTTCCTTGTGCCATTTCTTGTTCTCATTCCTATTGCTGCTGGTACAGTTTCTCTCGGGCCTTTAACAGGCCTTGCCCAAAGGTGCTACACTGCAAAGTTTACATTTAGTTTTAAGCTGTCCACTAGATCGGCAAACAAAAACAACCAACAAATAGTTTAAAAGAGAGAGATAAAGATAATTTGCCGTTGAGTAGGTGGTAGACACATGCACACATGTGCACGTATGGGTGTATGTGTTTCCATGTGTTGCTGTGTGGAGGGCTCATGTGCACATGTCTGCAGGAGTTTGTAGAGGCCAAAGGGATGTTCCTCTGGCATGCTCTGCTTTTTGTGTTTGGTGTTTGTTTAGAGACAGGGAATCACACTGAACCTGGAGACTGCCAAGTAGACTGGACTGGCTGGCCAGTGAGCCCCAGCCTTAGGGATCCTGCTACCTCTACCTCTTATCACAAAGACTGCAGGCATGAGCCACTGAATCAGGCTTCTTACGTGAGTTCCAAGGAATCAAAATCAATCCTCATACCACACAGCAAGCATTTTTAACTCCTTAGTCCATAAAGTTAATAATGAAACACTTAACAATAATAATACACGTACTATTGTTCTAAAATAACATATTTTGTTAAATAAATATGTAATTAAACAATACAAAATAAAAATTAATAATACACTTAATGGATTACCTAAAGCACTATCATTTCAACATGTTACAAATATAAGTTATGTGAAGAAGATGGCTATGCCATCCTTCCTCCCCATGATGCACTGCTGTCTGTAGGCACTCACGCTGTGGAAGGCTTCTGTTGGGACCAGTTCTGTGTCTAGGGCTCTAGAGCCACAGATGACTGAGGGCACCTACATCAAACCACATACATTCTCAGACCACTAATAACCCAACTGTGTGTATTCACCCCAAGCCCCTCATAACGTAAGCCTTGGGGTAGCGCTCACCCCAGAGGGGGTGCCGCCTCATGAGGATGATCTGGAGACAGTGTGGTCACCATCATCATGGTCCTATAGCTGAGTTGGGGTGAAGCCTTGTCCTTTGCCCTCTGTGTTCTCAGAAAGTTGAAGATAGTCTTGCCTGCATCAGCTGCTGTTCTCTCAGGAGGCCACACCTTAATTTAGTTGTAGTTGCTACTGAACAGATTCTTTTTAAAGTGGCCTATAGTCTTTACAGTGCATGATACTGGACTTCGTAAAGACATTTTCATGCAAGAATATAATGTACTTTGAATGTAGTCTTGAAACCTAACCTGGTTCCCAGGAGGTTGCTGTGACCAAGGTATTAAATTCTGAGTCTTTTTTTAAATTAAATTTTTACTTTTTATATTAATTAGTTTATTCATTTTGTATCCCAGCTGTAGCCCCCTCCCTTATTCCCTCCCAGTCCCACCCGCCCTCCCTTATCTCCTTTCATGTCCCTCCCTAGTCCACTGATAGGAGAGGTCCTCCTCCCCTTCCATCTGACCCTAGTTTATCAGGTCTCATTAGGACTGTCTACATTGTCTTCCACTGTGGCCTGGCAAGGCTTCTCTTTGCCCCCCCCCCGCCCCAAGGGGAGATGATCAAAGAGCCAGCCACTGAGTTCATGTCAGAGACAGCCCCTGTTCCTATTACTAGGGAACCCACTTGGAGACTGAGCTGCCATGGGCTACATCTGTGCAGGGGTTCTAGGTAATTTAGGTTATGTTCAGGAATAGTCCTTGGTTGGAGTATCTGTCTCAGAAAAGACCCCCGTGCCCAGATTTTTTGGATCTGTTGCTCTCCTTGTGGAGCTCCTGTCTTCTCCATAAATTCTGAGTCTTAAGGGTGGTGAACCTTGAACTTGGAAGGTGTAGCAGTGCCCCAGCTTCATACTTGCCGCACACCCTTCTGTTTCTGTGATCCTTATGCATCCGTCTATTCACCAATGAAGCTCCATCTCTGTCCTATGCAAAAAAGGCAAAGAGAAAAGAAATCATGATCAGAATAAGTCACCACAACAGCACTTGGCCTACCCCTCTGAGCTTGATTCTGCCCTTGGGTGTTAGTGCCAACACTAACGGAACGGTTGTGGAACGGTTTATACTGTATCTTTAAAAATATGCATGTGAGCCAAGATGGTAAGTCCAAAGGTGCGGTAGTCAGCATCCTCAGGACTGGTGGAGCCCTAGGACTTCAGTGCTGTTCCTCTCTCCAGGAGCGTGCCACCAGTGTGCTGGCAGGCATCCAGCTGTACCATGCTGAACTTGCAGCTCCTGGAATGAAAATCCATGCGCTCAGAAGGAGATTTTATAGTCAGACTCTTTTTACAGTTTCTTTTTTCATATCACTTGGTAAGGATCTTGATACACAATGGTAGCAGCAGTAAAATGAGTGATGATAGAACTGTCTGGAGGCATCTATTTCCAATCCAGAATAGGAGCTTTATCTACTGTTTGTCATAAATTTTCGTATTCTTCTCTTCCAGATGACCACAATTGCAAAGTAGAGCTTGTTTTGACGTCTGATGGCAGGACTACAGCGTGCCACTGACCTCCTGCGGACATTTTATACAAACACATGAAACCTACCCCTCAACATGAACCTTTGCATAACAATGAAGGAACACACACACAAGTGCTAAAGGCCAAATTATGAGGAAAAAGGGAACAACTTGAGTAAGGCCCCGTGAGAGAGCAAATGAGCAAGGTGTTCTTCACCACAAAGCATCACAGGCACCCCCTCAGACAATATCACAATTGTCTGAAGACACTGAATTCTACCAAAGACATGTGACTGCTCGTGCTTCATGGGCATCAAGGAAATATTGCTTAGTCTCTCATTGTCAACTGAGAAAAATGCAACCTGGTATAGCCATGATATTTCCTACACAACCTGGTTTTGTAGGAAAATAATGAAAATGTCTTTTTATAGAAAAAGGACACACATTTATGGCAACACCATTTCCAAATGTGGGTTGCATGGGTTCAAGGTCTTCTTTTCAGCTGAAAAGAAGATATGGACCACAAGAGATAGATACATGTCTCCCAAGCCCATTTTGGTTATTAGCAGAACTGAGTCCCTTGAGGAGCCATGTCTGGGGACCCTATGCTTATGCTGGCTCATAACTTTAGTGGTAGTAACAGATTACTCTGGAATTGAGTAATCTGTTACTACCACTAAAGACATCTTCTATCTTCACAGGCAACTCATCCTATTTGTAAGAATAGTTTTAGAACAAGATGTTTTTATGAGAGTGAAAAAAACCTTAAAGAACCCCTTTGCATCCTGACCATGACACTTTTTACATCAATAATGTAGGGGCTTGAACTATAGATAGCTCAGTTATTAAAAATGCTTACTGCTCTAGCAGAGGGCCAGAGTTTGTTCCAGGCACCCATGTCAGGTTATTCACAGTCTCCTATTACTCCAGCTCCAGGAGATATTGACAATTTTGCCTGATCTCCATGGGCATTGCACTCATGGACACACACACACACAAACACAGAAAGAGAGAAAGACACCATGTGTTTTTTAAAATATAAAAAATTCCCCTCCCTTGAGTCCTTTGAGATCCTCTCCTCACTCTACCTACTCAAATTTAAGTTCTTTCTCAAAAAGTAAACAAAACTCAATACAACAACAAAGTTCCTCAGACCAAGAAAACAAAACATTACTTCCTGCTCTCCAAAACATAACACTAGCAAATTATAACCTAATAGAAGCACACACACACACATACATACAAACACAAAACAAAATCCAGCCTTCTCCCTCCCTAAAAACAAAACAAAACCAGAAAATATCATGGAGTCTGTTGCATGTTGTTCACCTAGTCTAGAATATGAGGCTTGTCCTGGAGTAATTGATATACTGAGTGTCATTCCACTGGAGAAAAGTGGTTTTCCCTCTCCAACAAGTAAAATGACAGTTCAATTGTTAAGCTGTACTTTAGTGGCTAGGTTTTCATTCATTCACTCACTCATTCATTCATTCATTCCTTTTAAAAACATAAAAAATATAATATAATAAATATAATATAAAAAACTATCACATCAAAGTTGGACAAGACAAACCAACAAAGCCCAAGAGAAGGAAGGTAATCGTAGACCTACTCATTTGCATACCCAGGGATCTTACAAAAACACTGAACTAGAAGCCATGTAGTCACAGAAGACATGGTAAGAGCAATGCATTGCCTGTGAGCATGCTGCTCCAGTCTCTCTGAGTGCACATAAACTTTGCTCTCACTGATTTAGAGGGCCTTATTTTCTTGGTGTCCTCTTTCACCTTTGGCTCTTACACTCTTTCTGCCACCTTCTCCATGGGTTCTCTGAGCTCTGAGGGGAGGTATTTGATGTAGACCTCCCAATTAGGAATGAGTGAGTATTCCAAGGTTCCTCACTCTCTGTTTAATTTCTGGCTGTGGGTCTCTGTATTTGTTCCCATCTGCTGCAGATGGAAGCTTCTCTGATGATGGCCAAAGAAGGCACGGATACATGAGTATAGCAGGATGTCATTAGGAGTCATATTATCACTGAACCTTCTTCTATTTTTTGACCAGTATTATTTGGTTTTGGGGTATGGGTTCCATCTCATGGAATGGGCCTTAAGTCAAAGTAATTATTGGTTGGTTATGCACATAAGCTTTGGGCTACCATTGCCCTATATCATATTTTTCAGGCAGGACAGCATTGTAGAGCAAAGTGTTTGTGGCTGGCTTGGTATTTGTTTCTCCTTTGGAAACATGCAGAGTACCTTTCTAAGACACTAGCATGTAAAGTTGAAGACTCTATATAAGCACCAAGTCAACGTCTTCATGTTCAGTGAGTTGTGTAGGCGTTGTCTTCAGCAATGGAACCTTGCTGTCAGTTTGTGGAGAGCAACCTATAGTCTTAGCAACAGCCTAGGTTGCTTGAAGATTCCCTTGAGGCCCCTTTGAGTTATATGTAATCCAGTTTTGGTACTGGAATCTTCTTTTGGTGACAAGAGATGGCTGGTTGAGTCTCTACAATTTTTTAAATTAAATACATAAACAATGCATTTAATTAGTTAATTAAAATTAATTTAATTAATTAATTAAAAGAGCATAAGAACCATGTTTGTCTATAATTCTGACTTTTCAATTTAGCCAAAGCCATAACTATTTTCCAGATATAGAAAAGAGATTTAGAGAAGACAGAGATGGTGCCAGATCAACTTGGACCTTTTCAGCAGGACCACAGAATTGCTCCTGTTTAGTGACTCTTGGACTTTTCTGATGGACTGCCCAACTACTTAAGACACAATAAACCCTTGTAGAAGTTAACTGTCAGCAAACAGCACATTATCGTTCAGTAGCTTAGTGTATAGGAGTGTTAGTTTCACTCCCTTGGTATCAGAGAGCCCTGGAGTTGGGGAAATAGTGCTAAATTCAGGTGTTCTGCATGCAGCTAGCATCACAGATGGAAAATGTTGGTCTCACCCTGGTGAGGGGTCTGTGGATCTTGCCACACGTTGGAACCACACAGGATAGTTTTATGAAGTATGTAAGGCTGAGCAGCTCATGGGGTTTCTGATTTAAAGGAACTGAGCATGCTGTGAACAACCAGGCTCTAAGCTGATGCTAGCTTGTCCTCGTATATAAGTAGGCATGGAAGTCCTAGAAGAAAATGTAACTGACCTGCTGGGTTTTTTGTTTGTTTGTTTGTTTGTTTGTTTTGTTTTGTTTAAGTGCTATTGGGCCAGCAAGATGCTCAAATAATAAAGAGGCTTTCTGGCAAGCCTGATCCCTGGTACTCACAAGGCAGAAAAAAAACCCACCTTCCTCAAGTTATCCTCTGACTTCCCCACACTATGGCACATGTAAGATCACTTACATATACACAAATCCATAAACAAACAAACAAACAAACAAATAAATACATGTTAAATCCAGGAATAAACCAGAAGGATTTCCAAGTCTATATATTTAAATTAATTTTTAAGGTTTTTTTTTTAACCTCCTTTCTTTTCTGCTTTCTTGCTTGCTTGCGTTTTTTACTTTTAATTTGATTATTTTAATCTTTAATTGGTAAATGATTTATATCAATGAAGTATAGTGTTATGTTTTCATTATATATATATATATATATATATATATGTATATATATATATATATCCATATCCATCATGTATAATTTGTGTAATTTGCCTGACATCACTCTCCTCTTGCACCTCTGAATCTTTGCTCTGGAGTATTTAAAACTTGTCTCTTCAGCAACTTCTCAATACACTTTAGTTTTAACTTTCATCTTGTGCTGTGCCATGCATGACCACAAATCTGCTACTGCCACTTTATCCCCTTTCACCCCCATTTCTTTTTCCTGCCCGTTTGGTCCCTAGTTCTCTGGTAGCCACCATTCCACCATCTGCTTCTTTTAGATGTTTAAACTCCACATGAGTGATGGTGTGTGATGTTTGGCCTGTGTGCCTGACATGTTTCACTTAACATTAGGGAGAAGACATAACTCACAATTGGAAAAAAAATTTCCATGCATCACAGAGCAGATAATGTGCTCATCTCTGAAATACAAGAATTCAAACTATTTAATAACAAACTAAACTAAATGAAATAAAATAAAATAATGGAAGAAAAGGAAACAATGGGCCAATTGTCTGAATACACATCTATAGAAAAAGTGTGAGCAAGATGTGGTGAAGTATGGATGTTATGCCAGCGTGTGGGAGGCTTGAGGCAGAAGGATTTAGGCAATATACAGCTATATAGTGATTTCAGGACTAGTCTGTGTCCTGTGAAGCCCTGTCTTGGAAGGAAGGAAGGAAGGAAGGAAGGAAGGAAGGAAGGAAGGAAGGAAGGAAGGAAGGAAGGAAGGAAG
>NW_026592747.1:0-8954 GCF_907164565.1 Psammomys obesus | reverse complement strand
AAACAAAGCGACTGCCTACAGATTGGGAAAGAATCATCACCAACCCTTTATCTGACAGAAGATCTTTTATTGTAGAGGATTGTTTTAGAAATTCTCGGTTGCTTGTTATTCCATACAAAGTTGAGAATTTTTCTTTCCAGGTCTGTAAAGAATTGTGTTGGCAATTTGATGGGAATTGCATTAAATCTGTAGATTGCTTTTGGTAAGATGGCCATTTTTACTATGTTAATCCTGCCAAGCCATGACCATGGGAGATCTTTCCATCTTCTCATATCTTCTTCTAATTCTTTCTTCATAGAAGAAATGAAGAAAGACTTGAAATTTTTTTTTTCATACATGTCTTTGACTTGCTTGGTTAGGGTTACACCAAGGTACTTTATGGGTTTGAATATTTGAATCCTTGGTCATCAGGAAATGACACTCCTTGAAGAGGAGTTGGAGGTATGTCATTGTTGGTGTACATGTGGTCTTGTTGGAGAAAATGTGGCACTGGTGATGGGCTTTGAGGTTTCAAGCCAGGCCCATTGTCTCTTCTTGCTCACTGTGGATATAGATTTAGAACTCTCAGCTACTTCTGGGCAGCCTGTTTGTCACAGAGCTCCCCACAATGATGGCAGTACACTAAACCTCCCAAACTCTAAACAATCCCAATTAAATGCTTTATTTCATAAGAGTTGCCATTGTCATGGTGTCTCTTCACAGCAATAGAACACTGACTAAGACACCAATACTGTCAACAGAGGCCAAAGTTATCTGAACTATTAGACTTAATTTCTAGTTGGTAGCCACATGAAGACTTCTGATCTAAACAAAAATCTCTTTTCCCTTTTTCTGTACAAACTTCTTAATGATATTCTAGTCCAATGTGCATAAAGCATTTTTCATCTGTTTAAGATGCCTCAGCCAACAGATGGTGCTATGTATAACATTTTTATGATAGTATATAGTATTAAAATATATATTACAGCTGAACTTTAGGTTTAATTACTTGGAAGATATGCACAAAAATAAATTTCCTGAAATATATGTTTCATAAAGCTTTTAAGATGTGTGAAAAAATTACAAAGTCACTGAAGAATGTTAAAATAGAGTCAAGGGTCATAAACCATTCAATTATGTATGTAAACTTGTCAGAGTTTGGGAAGGCTAATGTTCATCAAAATGAAGCTTAGCATGTGACTCCATCTGGGGATTCTGGGATTCTGGGAGTCATCAGTAGGCTTCCTCTATGCCAGCCCTTGGTTCTGAAAACACATTCTCTAACTTAGTCTCTTCACAGCCTTTCCTAAGGAGATGCAGCACTAATTTTCAAGGCCCGTCTTTTATACTTAGATTTGTACTAGTTACTCTCTAACTAATGTTGTCATTCTGATAACATTTTTTATATAAATGTCATAAGGAGAGAAAAGTTTATGACTAACAGATATAAATAGTTCCTATCACAGTGAAGGCATGATGATACAGAAAAGTTCATGTTCTGATGGGAAGAAAAGGTACATACAAAGAGTCCTGGGCAAGATAAATCCACCAAACACTCTTGAGTGACCTACTTTCTCTGTCTAATCCTCATTTCTCAAATTTCACCATCTTTCAATACTGCATCATATTGCAAATCTATTAGGGAGTCATTTTGTTGGTTTTGGTCTGAGCCTTCATGTTTTAATTATGTCTAGATATAGTTTCACAGAGACAGTCAGAAGTGCCAGATGAATACAGAGGTCTGTTTTAACTGTTATAGAATTCTGTGGAATGGATCTCCACAGTGAATTATCCATAATATCTTATCATATCTGTGCTCTCTATGTGTTCTTTCTCTCTTTCTCTCTCTCTCTATGTATGTGTGTGTTGAATTCTTGCATGCAAATGTTAAAATTATCACTTGCTTCCCATTGCAAAGTATATAATATGCAGCAAGTATTTTCAACAAATAAATTTGATTTTGTTCTAACAGGACTCTTTTAATAAGAAACTAAAAAAAATCTCTCAGCAGATTGTCAGTATTATTATTATCATGAAAAGTTACCTAACATACTAATTTTTTGTTACTTCTGATTACTAGAATATCACACTTTAAACTTTATAACAGCTGTGTTAATGTTAATACCCAAATTGTGTGCATTTCCTTTTGTTCCATTTTTATAATTATGCATTTGTAGTATTACTCACTGTTTATTGAGTCATTACTGCCATACTTTCCTTTAAAGTTTTAAATGTGGCCATCGTTGCCTTGAACATCTTTACAGTAGCTAATTTGTAATGTTTGCTAACTCCAGTGTCAATGAATAGTTAATGCCTGCTGCATTGGGGGCTTTGTTTCTATTTTTATTACTGATTATGAGACATAATTTATTATTGCTGTTTGCAGCTTAATATTTTTATAAATCGGTGAGCATTGTATTGATATATTTTTAAAAGCTCTAATTCTAATTTTTATATTGAGTCTCATAGTTGTGTCTTGATTTGTTGGCTTTTCTCTGTAACATCTCTGGACTACATCTATGGAATCTCTTTTCTCTATTACATGAGGTACCTGCATTGCTTTTTGATTGATACCATTTTTATCTTCAACCTTATTTTCTTAAGAGTTTAATCCATATCAGTCAATCTAAGTGTTCAGCAAAGTTTGGTCAGAAATTGTGCTCTAAAATAACCAAGTATAAATGAGTCTCCAGAACCTACTTGGTGGAAGGCGAAAAGTCTCTCCCATAAGTTTTCCTCTGAGCTGTACATACAGACCATCAGATTTTTCACCAAACTTACTTTATTTAGAGTTCTTAAGTACTATTAACCCACGTTAACCCACACCAACCCCCCCGCATCCTTAGGTTGAAGATTAGTAAGGGAAAGGCCTGTAGACCTCTTTTATCTACTTCCTTCTGTTTAGGGTTGATGGGTCTTTGGGAGATTAACAAACTCAGTCCTCAGGATACCAGTAGTCCAATCCAAAGGTCAACACCAAGAGCAACAGAATTCAGATCAGGACAAATCAGTGAAAGCCTCACGACTTAATAGGATTGCCCCAGAAGTTCTCTGGAACGTCTTTTTCTTCCTGTCTCTGCAAAGTCAAGTGTTGAAGGATGAAGATCAGTGCAATGATGATGATCCAAGAATCAATGTCTCCCTGAGAGTGGGCCTCTATATGTCTTCTCTCATCAGAGTCCACCCATGGATGTTCTCAGCTGGCCAAAGTCACACCCTTCGAATATTAGATCTCACAGTAAACTATCACATGACCTCTCACCAGCCAATCTTTAGCAAAACATCACGTGCCCAGCTTGCAGCAAAATATCAAATGACAAAACTGAGTCTTCAAAGAAACCAGAAATTTCTGTTTCACATGTCACCCCCCTTTAAAAATAAAATGGAATAATTAAATGTAAAACAATATTGTGTAATAGCACCCTTAACAAATTGATCAGATGGAGAAATCCTTATTTCATTTTATTTATTTTTCACGAAGATTCCATTTTCACAAATTAACTAAAAGTATTCACATTAATATTTTATTTGTTTAAGATGTCAGGGACAACACATGCTGGAGAGATTGTGGAGAAAGGGGAACCCTCCTCCACTGCTGGTGGGAATGTAAACTGATACAACCACTCTGGAAATCTATCTGGCACTTTCTAAGACAATTAGGAATAGTGCTTCCTCAAGACCTAGCTATACCACTGCTAGGTATATACCCAAAGTTTGCTCAAGTACACAAAAGAGATATTTGCTCAATCATGTGTATAGCAGCTTTATTTGTAACAGCCAGAACCTGGAAACAACCCAGATGTCCATCAACGGAGGAATGGGTACAGAAATTGTGGTATTTTTCCACAATGGAATACTACTCAGCAATCAAAAAGGAGGAAATCATGAAATTTGCAGGCAAATGGTGGGACCTAGAAAAGATCATCCTGAGTGAAATATCCCAGAAGGAGAAAGACAAACATGGTATATACTCACTTATATAGACCTATAAGATAGGATAAACATAATGAAATCTATACACCTAAAAAAGATAATCAAGGGGGGCAAGATGGCAGCGCCGGGAGGACTCTCATTCTGAGGAGCAGCACAGCAGGATTGGCACAGTGACCAGCAATCAGAACTCGCGGCCATAAAACACAAGTGGTTGTGTTTCTCAGGTGAGAGGATACCCCACGGTGGGGGATTCGATCAGCTTTAACTCACCCGGCAAAACCGCGGAAGAGATCCCCGTTCCGCCAGGCGCTTGGTCGCCAGCCCAGAGCTACCCGCCAGCGCGATCTGGTCACGGTCCCAGACTGAACTGTGGGCCCACAACACCATAGACTGGATTTCCCAGTCGAGAGATAACCCCACGGAGCAGGAAACAATTGGGACTGACCCCAGGTTGCCCAGACATCCCCTGGAAAAGACTCGGGTTCCGCGGGTGCCCCAGGAGCCAGCCCGGACCCAGAGCCGGGAGGGACAAAGGCGCCTGCACAGAGCCCTGCCTGCGCGCCTGATTCGCCGCCTCAGATAGAACTGTGGGCACCAGGGCAACAGGGCACCAGACTGCGTGTCTCTGGCAGGAGGAAACCCCCAGCGGAGGGGGTCAGCAGCTCTAACGCTTAGGACACCCAGCACCAAAACACTTCCTGGACTCATGCAGACTCTAGTGCAGGCAGAAGCGCTGTGCTCTGCCGCCATTGTTGCGTTCCCCTGGGGCACTGGGACACACAGCTGCATCCTCGGACCTGCAGGAGCCGAAGAGTCATTACAGCAGCCCTCAGATACTGTGCCAGGGATTGGCCAGTTGTCCCTGGCTGGACTGCCAAAACTGTAGGAATCCCTGATCCTTCAGGGGGGCTGCACCCACAGCGTCTGGACCAGAGCGGTGCCTACAGCCGCCATCCCAGACAGAGACACACAGCTTCTGGTCCAGAGTGAGGCACCCAGCCTCCAGACCAGAACAGTGCCCCCAGGCGCCAAATCAACCTAGGTGCACATTCTCCAGGTCCAGAGCAGAGCAATCAGCCTTTGGCCCAGAGACTTGCTGAGTGCACCTCCCACTTTCTCAGACAGAACTGTGCGCCCCAGGATAACAGACTGAGTTTCCCTGTTGGGAGAAAACCCCATAGCTAGGGAATCAGCAGTTTCTTCAAGAGGACTGTACATGGAAATTTAGTGAGCAGCAGCACACTAAATTTATAACAAGAAACCCAGCAGTGGGGCAGCTGTCTTGAGAAATTTTATGGGTAAGAGGAGATCCCCCCCTGCCTAACATAGACCACAGCTACTACTCAGGGCTATAAACCTGAGGTGAGCAATGGCATCTCCGGAGAAACACTGGCCATACAGTGACCATAACCAAAAAGCAGAGAAGGACTCCTTAAGGAAAAATCATCTTCCGGCCAAGGGGATACTCCCTACCTCAGGACTCCAGGAAGCACAGAAACTAACAGCCAACACCTAAATCAGCCCAATGGGTAGAGGTCAGCGTAAAGGCTCAACCAACAAAAGACAGAGCAATATGGCATCTCCAGAACCCAGCCATCCAGGGGCGAACAGCCCTGAACAATGCAGCATAATAGAAAATCAAGAAGATGACCTTACATCTATGTTGATGAAGAGAATAATAGAGGAAACAGATAAAATACGTAAAGAATTAGAGGAAGATAAAACCAAACAGATCATGGCTATCCGTAAAGAAATGGAGGAAGATAAAGACAAGCAAATTAGGGCCATCCGTGAAGAAATACGGGAAGATGCAGCCAAACAGCTTGTGGCCTTCAGAGAAGAAATAATTAAATCACTGAAAGAAATCAAAGAGACAGAGTTGAAGGAACTAAAAGAAAAAGAGGAAAATACAAGCAGACAGGTGAAGGAAGTAAACAAAACAACTCAAGACCTGAAGATAGAACTAGAAAAATTAAAGAAAACACAAATGGAGGAAATAATGGAGAGGAAGAATTTAGGGAAGAAAACAGGAACTACAGAGGTAAGCATAACCAACAGAATACAAGAAATGGAAGAAAGAATCTCAGGTGTAGAAGATACAATGGAAGAAATCGATGTATCTGTCAAAGAAAATGTTAAATCCAAAAAATTCCTGACACAGACCGTCCAAGAAATCCAAGACAATATGAAAAGACAAAACCTAAGAATAATAGGTATAGAGGAAAAAGAAGACTCCCTTCTCCAAGGCCCAGAAAATATTTTCAACAAAATCATTGAAGAAAATTTCCCCAAGTTAAAGGAGAAGCCAATAAGGATACATGAGGCCTACAGAACACCCAACAAATTTGACCAGAAAAGAAAATCCTCCCGCCACATAATAATCAAAACAGTAAGTATACAGAACAAAGAAAAAATACTAAAAGCTGCAAGGGAAAAAGGCCAAGTAACATATAATGGCAAACCCATTAGAATCACACCTGACTTTTCAACAGAAACTATGAAAGCCAGAAGGGCCTGGACAGATATCATGCAGACCCTAAGAGAACACAGATGTCAACCCAGGCTACTATACTCTGCAAAACTCTCAGTCCTCATAGACGGAGAAAACAAGATATTCAATGACAAAAACAAATTTCAACAATACCTACACACAAATCCAGCATTACAGAAGACACTGGAAGGGAAAATACAACCCAAGAAAATTAGCTTCTGTCAAGAAAACACAGAAAATAATTAACCTTACTACAGCAAAACAAAAAGCAACCAAGCACACAAACTTATGACCACAGCCAACATCAAAATCAAAGGATCTAACAGCCACTGTTCATTAATCTCTCTCAACATCAATGGACTCAACTCTCCAGTAAAAAGACACAGATTAACAGAATGGATACGTAAACAAAACCCAGCAATCTGTTGCATACAAGAAACACACCTAAGACACAAAGATAGACATTACCTGAGGGTAAAAGGTTGGAAGATGACTTTCCAAGCAAATGGACCCAAGAAACAAGCAGGAGTAGCCATTCTAATATCTGATAAAATAGACTTTCAACCAAAATTAATAAAAAGAGATGAGGAAGGACACTTCATACTCATCAAGGGAAAATTCCACCAGGAAGACATCACAATCCTGAACATCTATGCCCCAAATACAAGAGCACCCACATTTGTAAAAGAAACATTGATAAAATTTAAACCACATATAGATCCCCACACATTAATAGTGGGAGACTTCAACACCCCACTCTCAACAAAGGACAGGTCAACAAAACAGAAATTAAACAAAGAAACAATATCTCTGACAGAGGTCATGAATCAAATGGACCTCACAGACATCTACGGAACTTTACACCCAAACACAAAAGAATTTACCTTCTTCTCAACACCTCATGGAACCTTCTCCAAAATAGACCATATAGTTGGTCACAAAGCAAGCCTCAACAGATACAAGAAGACTGAAATAATCCCTTGTATCCTGTCTGATCACCATGGAATAAAGCTGGACTTCAACAACAACAGAAATAGCAAAAAACCTACACACTCATGGAAACTGAACAACTTGTTACTAAATGACAGCTGGGTCAGGGAAGAAATAAAGAAAGAAATTAAAGCCTTTCTAGAACTCAATGAAAATGAAGACACAACATACCCTAACTTGTGGGACACAATGAAAGCAGTGCTAAGAGGAAAGTTCATAGCACTAAGTGCCTTCAAGAAGAAATTCGAGACAGCTCATTCAAGCAACTTAATGGCCCACTTAAAAACCCTAGAAAAAGAAGAAGCAGACACACCCCTAAAAGGAGTAGACGGCTGGAAATAATCAAACTCAGGGCTGAAATCAATCAATTAGAAACAAATAAAACAATTCAAAGAATCAATGAAACCAAGAGCTGGTTCTTTGAGAAAATCAACAAGATAGACAAACCCTTAGCCAAGCTAACTAAAAGGCAGAGAGACACCACCCAAATCAACAAAATCAGAAATGAAAGGGGGGACATAACTACAGACACTGAGGAAATCCAAACAATCATTAGGACTTACTTCAAAAGTCTATATGCCACAAAATTTGAAAATCTAAATGAAATGGACAATTTTCTTGATCGATTTGACTCACCAAAGCTGAATCAGGACCAGGTAAATCAACTAAATAGTCCTATATCCCCCAAAGAAATAGAAGCAGTCATCAAAAGTCTCCCATCCAAAAAAAGCCCAGGACCAGATGGCTTCAGCGCAGAATTCTACCAGACCTTCAAAGAAGCGCTAACTCCAATTCTCTTCAAACTATTCCACAAAATAGAAACAGAAGGAACATTACCAAATTCATTCTATGAAGCCACAATCACCTTGGTACCTAAACCTCACAAAGACTCAACAAAGAAAGAGAATTTCAGGCCAATCTCCCTTATGAACATTGATGCAAAAATACTTAACAAAATACTTGCAAACCGGATCCAAGAACACATCAAAGATATTATCCACTATGATCAAGTAGGCTTCATCCCAGGTATGCAGGGGTGGTTCAATATACGGAAATCCATCAATGTGATCCACCATATTAACAAACTGAAAGAAAAAAACCACATGATAATCTCCCTAGATGCTTAAAAAGCATTTGACAAAATCCAACATCCCTTCATGTTTAAAGTACTGGAGAGATCAGGGATACAAGGCACATATCTAAACATAGTAAAGGCGATATACAGCAAGCCTATAGCCAACATCAAACTGAACGGAGAGAAACTTAAAGCAATCCCTCTGAAATCAGGGACAAGACAAGGCTGCCCACTGTCTCCATATCTCTTCAACATAGTGCTGGAAGTCCTTGCTAGAGCAATAAGACAGTCGAAGGAGATCAAGGGGATACAGATGGGAAAAGAAGAAGTCAAATTATCACTATTTGCAGATGATATGATAGTATATATGAGTGACCCCAAAAACTCTACCAGGGAACTCCTACAGCTGATAAACACCTTCAGCAAAGTGGCCGGATATAAAATTAACTCAAAAAAATCAGTAGCACTCCTGTATACAAAAGACAA
>NW_026592746.1:0-4015 GCF_907164565.1 Psammomys obesus | reverse complement strand
TACACACACACACACACACACACACACACACACACACACACACACACACGAGAAACCAAGAGAAAGAGAGAGACAGATTTAAAAATACAACATCATCAGAACATAATGAAAAGTAGAATTGTTGAGTTCTTCACTGAAGTGACAAACTTGTTTTAAAACCGAGTCTCAAATAATTCTGCAAAAATGTAAATCCACCTGCTAATAGGCAGCTGATTCAAGCCCATGTCCAGGCTGGCCGGCAGAGAAGGACTGCATGAAGAGGGTCATTTGGGAATTACACTTGCTGATGACAGCAAGGGATCAGAACTAGGAATGGGGGAAGGCTTTCATAGCATAATTTACAGATCCTTGTATCCCTGAGGGTAATCTGTACCACCGGACCACAGAATTCTTTTATATGATTCCAAAACTAAATCATCTCTGGGGAAAGCCTTGCAGCTGCTTTTAAAGGTCACAGTTGTATGGAAAAAGAATTAGTATCAGAAGAAAGAAAGTATATCTGCTCTTAAAACTTTCTTGGGACCCCAGAGACAGGTGAATACTGGTCTAAGCAGGAATCCATGCTCCAGTGTTAAACATTTTGGAATTTTTAAATGCCTTCAGATGACTGTACTTGACTTATGGTGTCCTACTATACCTGTGTGCTGAGGCTCCATTGGCCTGAAGCAGTGTTCTTCCAAGCCAGGATGGCTACATCACTTAAACATCTGCCTAGATTTGTTTTGCAATTGTCTTTCCCTCTTTGTTTTCTTTTATTTTCCTCTTCCTGTCCATCACCATGTTAGAAGTTACAGTTGTTGGTACTCTATCTGGCTTCCTTTGAGAGCTGGAGCATCCATCTATCTACTCCATGGATTTTCTGAGTCCTTCTTGGAGGCTTGCTAATCTCTGATGGAAAGGAATCAGCTGTGAGAGATTTCAAAGTCACCATTTTCTCCCCTGTCCTGTGGTGGTCCCTGGAGCTTGTGAAAACTTGACCACATGTCCTCAAGGGAAAACAGTTCTGATGCTCAAACCTTTTGCACACCAGCCAAGGGCTCATATTCTTCCACAATTCTTTCTCCTTCAATGCCCAGTGTAATCAACTTCCTCTGGGGGTCTTTCCTAAAGTTTACTCTACACAAATCAAACCCTTTAGAAGCCTTTTCTAAGGTTCTCCTTGTAGCTCCCTTCTTCTCTAGCTTGAAACACTGATCGTTGACCAGGATACCTGAGAACTATTAATCCTGAGAAGGATTAATAGTCAGGTATCTTCGGAGTGAGGAGGAGAGCTCTTAGAGTAGGCAGTGAGGTGAAAGCTGAGTAGGCAGGCATGAGACCTCATCGATATTAAGGTGAGAAGTTAGGAAGGAAGGTAGGAAGGAAGGTAAATGTTTCCATTGCTAAAAATACTTGATGGAAGTGGGTAAGAGCGATAGAGATTGCACAGGCAGATAAAAAAATGTACTTGGATTTTCTTTTTGAAGATTGATTTTCCACACCAGGCATGGTAGGTCACACCTATAATTTCAGCACCTGTGAGGCAGAAGAAGGTGGATCTGTGTATTTAAGGACAGTATGATGGTCTACATGGTGAATTCTAGGCCAGCCAGGGCTATTTAGTGAGACTTTGTCTCAAAAGACAACAAAGGGGGCTGGAGAGATGGCTCATAATTAAGGACAGTGGCTGCTCTTAGAGAAGATCTAGGTTCAATCCCAATCACCCCATGGTGGTTCACAAATGTCTATAACTCCAGTCCTAGAGGATCTGACACGCTTTCCTGGCCTTGAGGGCGCTACACTCCTATAGTACACACACATAAAAGCGGGCAAAACACTTATATATATATAAAACAAACAAACAAAAAAACAACTCCCCCCGCCCCCGCCTTAAAAGGCAATTGAATTATGTAGCTACATAAATCCAATCATACCACTTGGTAGGTGGAGTCAGAAGGATCAGGCATTTGAGGAAATCTTCATCTGCATAGTGAGCTCTGGGCCAGCCTGGGCTCCTCAAGACCTTTATGCAACCCATCCTATCCCTGCAGAATTAATTTATATGATTGGAACACAGAAAAAAAATAAAATAATCCAAAAATCACAATTCTGCTATTAAAATGTTACCACTATTTTGCTATCCTTAATTGCAATTCCTTTTTTATTTATGTTTCATTCATATATTGCCAATATTTATAGATGCATTTTTATGTACATCCATAAATTTTCAATTGTCATACATAACTCCATTTCCTATATCTTTCTGAATTTACATGTGTTTTTAAATGTTCATCTCAGGTGACTTCCTTTTAGTATTTTCTTTAAGATTTTTAAAATAGAACAATTTATTAAGAAGAGAAAGACTCTCATGCGGCTGGGTGTGGTCTAGTGAGCTAAGGAAGGAAATGCATTTAAAGGCCCCTTCCATGATTTTCCTAAAGATTGCTTCTTCCCCAAATCACATACATCAAGAGTCTCTTTGCATAACAGCTACAGCTAATGATGTCATCGCAATGTTCCATATTAAGTATTACAGTGAAATTTGTCATTAACAACATATTTCTTTCTTCATATGTTTTTATTCTTTGTGAAATATTGTTTTGTGGTTAACTTTTTTTTTAACTTTCTGTGGTGTTGGAGATTGAACCCAAGACCATACACATGCTAAGCAAATGCTCTCCCACTAAGCTGTATCTTAAGTCTATTGCAACTTAGAAATAAACCTTTATATGGATTTGAAAAAGAATTGTGTTCCATGACAACAAGGACAGCCCATTCACCTGCGGGGGGATTTCTAGGCTGGTCAGTGGATGACGTGGCAGTAAACAGGGGCGTGCAGGAATCTCTGAGGTATGCTGACTTAGAATCCTGCAGGTGCTATGGTACCAGGAGTGGTTTCCCTGGATCACCTGGCTGCTCTACTTTTAGTTTTCTCAGGAAAATCAAGGCTGATTTCCAAGTGAATTCCATCTTATATTCCAGCAGGAGGAACGATTCCACTCTCCCGAATCCTCCACCAGCATTTGTCATTTTTCTTTTTCTCAATGATGGGCATCTGACCAGGTAAGAGGTGATCTCAAAACACCTTTAATCTGCACCTGTCTGACAGCTACAAAGACTGAATATGTTTAAAGCACTCATTGGCCATTTGTATTTCTTCTATTGAGAATCACTGAGCTCACTAGCCCATTTATTGATCAGATGACTTGGCATTTCAATCTGAAATTTCTTTGTTTCCTATTGCATGTGTACTTAAAGTGCTGTCACAGTTTTAGGAAACTCATGTATTGCCCTCATATATCAATATTCATAAATGTCATCTGACATTCATTTTACTGCACAACACTAATGGATTCCTTTAACCCTTTAACCTTTTTTTTTTTTTTTTGCCCTACCCTCACTTCAAAACTAATTTGATTGAGTTTTCACTTCGAAAAGAACCTGTGAATGAAATCATCTTTCATTGGCATTTTACCAAATTGTCTCTTTTTAAACCAGTTGCTCTTGTACAGAGCTTGCCTCCTGTCCTTCGTTCTTGTCTACTTACAGATTATGATAGACTCTGTCAAAAAACATTCAGCTCCTGGAAAATCATTGCCATGTCAGGTTGAATGGCATGAACTTAAACATTTTTCGAAGTATAACTTCAAGAGGTAACAAACTTTAACGTGGACCCGGGGTTGATGTTCAGCAAGTATGTCCACACATTACCGACGATTCCTCAGATTTGCTCTCTACAGGTGAGTGTGTCAGAGGATGACTTTGAGTTACAATGCTGAATGCCATTTCTGACCTGAAATGAGAACTCTTTCAAACCACTAGGCCAATAAGCAATTTAGTATACAGGAAAATACCAAGATGGTGTCTGAGAGAACAAGGGACAGTGATTTCAAGAGTACATGGTTTTCTATTCCTTCCTTATGAGGTATAGGAGCAATAGCTAACAGCATCTGTGGGTGAAATAACATGTTTTAAAACCTCTAGGTCTCTGTCTCCCCCCTCCTCTCTCTCTGTGTGTGTGTGTGTGTGTGTGTGT
>NW_026592745.1:0-4393 GCF_907164565.1 Psammomys obesus | reverse complement strand
AAGGACACATCACACTTTTAACTAGGTTTGTGTATGTATGTGTGTGTGTGAGTGTGTGTGCATGGATAGATGTCGCTACAGAAAAAAATTAAATGGGCCTGAAATTGTCCCATGTTTGATAACCACTATTGAAAAAAATTAAAACACACTCATATGGTTTATGTATACCTTTTTAAAGCTACACAGTAATGTTTATATGTATATGCGTGCTTTCAGAAATTATACCTTGGTTGGGCCTTAGCATTTTTCTTCTCTGACCATACTTTTTTATTCTGAATGTGAAGTAATAAGCTTAAAATATTAATTATAGATGCCAAGCTCCTCTGAGTCACACAGTGACCTTCCTCAACCCCATCCCACACCATCTCCTCCCACTGTTATTTTTGTACATTTGGCATAACCAGTTTTTTTTTTTTTAATGAAACATATTTCCTTTCCCAGATAGGAGTCCAAGCTCCAGGCCAGAAAACATGAAAATGCTAACAATTGATGTTTACTTTACCCAAGTTGCTCTTTCTATGTATAAGCTGTACATGTATTACTAATTGCTGGTGGGTTAAAAGTCTGGTCCCTTCATTGGACTGGTCAATTATTTTAAGGAACAAGAATGTCCACTCAGTAAAACAATTGCATAAACTTGTGGTGCTGAGAATTTTACCCACCCCCTCTTTTTTTCCTTTTGGCAGGCGAAGGACCTTTGTCTTGCTAATACAAAACTAGAAAGAACTTTATACCTGAGACTTAAACATTAAACAAAAGTATATCCTTTAAAATATTTGTCCGGATGGTAAACAAGTGGACTTAGTTCAGCCTCGGAGCACTTGGGGTGGACTTCCTGAGTGCAGAGTGGACAGAACCTGCCTGTTTTCTTCTCTCCAGACAGACATCTGATTTGGAAACAGCAAAAGGCTTTATCTCCAAGCCTAAGGAATTAAGAGAGGGTTAAAAACCAAACAGGAACAGGATTGCAGCTTTAGACACTGGGCTCCTTATTGCTTATGTCGCAACTTAAAGGATTAGTTCACTGTTGGTCACATGCTCTCGAGTCATATATCCCCTGCTACAAATTCATTCTTTCAAAAGCAAGAAAGGACTGAGTAATTGCAGATGTACAGTGTCTACCAGACTGTTCTTTGTCACCGCTTTCCTGTTGCAGTTGGGAGGAAGCGGCTGAGTGAGCTGAGATGTGAGGGTGGGGAACAGATCTATTACAATGACCCTGGTAGCCCGAGCCTGCTTTTGCCTTAGTGAAGGAGTGATGAAAACACTTTAAACAGTTGCCAACAGCCCAGGAGAAAATATTTGACATCTCACCTATATCAACAAGCAAGAGTTAAAGGTTAAATCACACACAAGTCAAGTGCTGGGAAAAGGATATGTTTATGTCATCAACTTTCTTTGTTCTACAATGGTCTTATGTCAACAAGGAGACACATTCCCCATTCCTGGCTGGAATCACTGAGACAATAGAGATTGATGACAGACACTTTGTGCATGAGCCTCAAGCAAATCCCCTTCTTAAGCATTTGTAGTTTGCCTCTGGGTCCATGGGGCACCCCTACCATTCATTAACTGCTCCAAACAGCCATCTTGTTAGGACACTGGTAGATGTCCTTCTTGTGTCTTTTCCAGATTCTTGAGATTCCAAGCACTAAGCTTAGTGGGGAATCAGGAAAACCAAGGGTGAAAAAAAAAATGCTTGAATTTATACACTTCCTGTATTGTTTTCAACTCAGTGAGCTCCTCCCTAAAATGCTTTGACTCCAAGGAACGGTGCTTGGCGCAGCTGGCAATCACATGCTACCTCATCAAGGAGAGGAGGGCCTTCTGGGAAAGGGGCGGAGCACAACCTCAAAGTCAAGATAATCTTAAATCAAGCTTTGTAAAGAAAAGAAAAATGCAAAACCGTCATGTGGAGACTAGTGAAAAGAGGGGGGAAATAGTGTAGCAAAGGCAGGGTGTATTCCTGCAATTCCAGCACTCCTGAGGATGAGGCCATAGGATCATAAGCTCAGAGGGCAGCCTTGGGGCGAGAGAATGGCTCAGCTGGGAAAGTGGCCCGTGCAAGCACAGGGGGTGAGTGTGGACCCCCAGCACCCAGATGGAGAGTCATACATGCTAGCGCCTTCCTGTAACCCAGTGTTTGGCCAACAGAAGTTGGTAGATCGCTGAAGCTGGTCGTAGCCAAATAAATCACTGAGCTCAGTGCAGGACCAAACCTCACTACGGTGGAGAAAAACAGAGGAAGACAATAACTTCGTCCTCTAAAAGACACACACACACACACACACACACACACACACACACACACACACACACGAATGCATGCATGCACACACGTCCATGCACGTACAGAGGAACATGCACATAGACACACAGAGGAGCACACACGCACATACAGGGGAACACACACATAGAGAGGAACACACACACATACACATACACATACACATACAGAGGGACACACACACATACCTGCATGCATATACAGAGGAACACACAGACACATAGCTCAGACATACATGCAAACATGAACATACCCACATGGTCTCCAGTCAAGTACCTTGGATATAAACGATCTTTGTGTCATAAGGTACAATAAAGACATGACAGTATTTTGAAAACTAAATAAAAAAGTTAAAGTAACCCAGTCTTAACAGTAAAGATAAGGTACAGTCAAAAGCACTTTGACAGTGAATCACTTTCCTTTGTTTACTAAAAAGTCTCTGTGTAAGTGATTTGCGTGGAATGTATACCTTCATGCCATGTGCTCGCTTGGTCCCTATGCCAAGAGAGGCCACCGAATCCTCTAGAACTAGATCTACAGAGGGTCAGGAGCCACGGTGGTCTTCTGGAGGTACAACCAGGGCTCTGCAGTGCTGAGCAGTATGTCCAGCCCGCAAGCAACATCTTCTAAATGCCTCTCTACAGACAACACTGTCTCCGCAAGCTCCGGACTTCCCGACCGCAAAGTCAGCTTCTGTAGAGAGCATCTTAAACATACCCCTCCATGGCTGGATTCTTTTCATATCCGAAATTCTCTTGTAAGCTAAAAGTCAATTTCCCTGCTTCTCCTATTTGTGGCCTATGAAACAGTTGTCAGTGCTCAGGGATTGTGCTGTACCATGGGGAGGTCCAGTAGCGCAGAGATCTCAAAATAAAATTGCATTTTTTTTTCTAAGTAAAAACTAAAGAAAGTTTTTGTTCAATGTTTTAAAAACAGAAGCAGCGTTAATTTTTTTTTATAATTATCGTCCAGAATAGTGTCCTTTCTTGAAATAACATTAAGATTTATTTTCATTCTATGTCAATGCATGTTTTGCCTACATGTGTGTATGTGCACCATGAAGTTCAGAAAAAGCCATCAGATTCCCTGGAGGAGAGTTATGTGTGGCTGGGAGCCATCATATGGATGCTGAGAACTGAGCCTGGGCCCTCTGTAAGAGCAGCAAGTGCTCTTAACAAACCGAACCATCTCTCCAGTCCCTCAAAATACGATTTAAAAATTTTTATTTTATGTGTATGAGAGTTTGCCTGTTACATGCACTGCCTGTGTACCTAGTATCCACAAAGGCAAAAAATAAAAATAAAAATGCCAGGTCCCCTGGAACTGGAATTTTATTTATTTGTTTATTTTTAGACAAGAGTTTCTTTTTGAAGCCCTGGATATCCCGGAACTAACTCTGTAGATAAGGTTGGCCTCAAACTCAGAGTTTCGCCTGCTTCTGCTTCCAGGGTTCTGGTGGTTTAAGTGTATTCCACCACCGCCTGGCTTCGTATAATGTTAAGCCACCATGCTGGAAATCAAACCTGGGTCTTCTTCAAGAGCAGCAAGTGCTTTAACTGCTGTGCCTTCTCTCCAACCTCATGAAATATAATCTTTAAAATAATAATTAATAATAATAAATGATAAGTGACCCACAGATTTCATGAACCAGAGACCAGGCTCCATGCACAGAATATTTTATGGTCCTATCTAAAAAAAAGGATAGAAATCATTTTCCCTGGAATGCTGATCAGCATTCAAGGTTTGAGGAATTGCTGAGGTGTTGAAAAGGTATCACTGGCTTTGCATTAATGGGAAGCAATTAATAAGGGTGAAGGCATCTTGTCACTACACAAAGGATTCTGTGAACTGGTCAAGCTGCTTTGCCATCAGCTTATATGTGCTTTGAGGAAAGCATTCCTGCAAGGCATTTCTCAGAGTACTTGAGGCAGACACAGATGTCGAATTTTTGAACTTGTGGGTTTTTTCTGTCTAGTTGTTACTCAATGTCAAGAATTGTTTCAGACTTTAGGTTAAGAATTCTTTCATCACAGTCTAAGCATGTGGCATAATGTGGGTTGGGGGGGTAAAGGATCTATGGTTCTAACTTACTTTTTACTGTAAGTT
>NW_026592744.1:0-8741 GCF_907164565.1 Psammomys obesus | reverse complement strand
TTCTTCTTCTTCTTCTTCTTCTTCTTCTTCTTCTTCTTCTTCTTCTTATTATTATTATTATTATTATTATTATTATTATTATTATTATTATTTTAATCACAGGTCATTCACTTGTATCCCAGCCATAGTCCCCTCCCTCTTTCCCTTCCAATTCCCCCCATCCCGCCCTCATATCCTTCATGCCCCCTTCCAAGTCCACTGATAGGGCAGGTCCTCCTCCCCTTCCATCTGGTCCTAGCTTATCAGGTATATTCAGGACTGGCTGCAATGTCTTCCTCTGTGGCCTACCAAGGCTGCTCCTCCCTCGGAGGTGGGGGGAGCTCAATGAGCCAGTCATTGAGTTCATGTCAGAAATAATCCTTGTGCCCCTTACTAGGGTACCTTGGATACTGAGCTACCATGGGCTTGTCCAAGCAGGGGTTATAGGCTATATCCATGCATGGTCCTTGGTTGGAAAAACAGTCTCATAGTAGACCCCTATGCCCTGATATATTTGGACCATGTGGGCTCATGTCCCCTCTAGGTCATGCTAACTCCCCCTTCTTTCTTATGATTCTCTGCACTCTGCCGAAGTGCAGAGTCTCAGCATCTGCTTTGATACACTGCTAGGTATAGTCTTTCGGATTTTCTAAAAGAGAGAACAAGGAGAGGACATGGGAGGACAGGAGTCATCTTCTGGTACCCTTTTCTCAGGATGAATCATTACAGCACTGCATCACAAGTACTACCTTGCCTATGAAGATGAGAAGTCACAGAGCTGCTTCCAGTAGCCTATGGTATTTAGCGAGGTCCAGGGAAGAACATACAAGAATATTAATTGTAGGTATCTAACTATCAAAATCTTAGTTTTTACCTATACCCTAGATTTTCTATAACCAATCCCATTTGACAGTCTACTGCCATTACAATAAAGCCTTTGCCCTGACTTATACCCTGAGCCTGGGGTTTGTTTCTTTAAACTCTGCTAAGGAAACCACCTCAACTCTATATCATGCTTGAATTTATGAATGACTGGTACAAACCTGCCATTTTATTTTCATTGGACTTCCAAAACAAGTCAGTAGAAAACCTTTATATGCATCACCATTTTGTATTCTTTTCTCCTTCTCCTCCTTCTTCTTCAATGAAGGATGAAAAGCACTATCTTTTACCTGGGGTCTACCCCATTTTTCAAACACCACAAAGATATTTGTTATTTCTTTCAATTCTCAGCACATATATGTGACAAAAGATTAGATTTTAATTATGAAAATGTCTTATATGTACATAATGTACTTGTTCATATTGATCCTTCATGATTTGCTGTTAACCCATTCTTGCCTTGTTGTTTATCTATCATGGATCTTGGAATGCTCACAAGCTGCCATATAAGCCAATGACTTACTTTCTCCTTCATTTCTCCACTCCATCTCTCAATAACGATAGTGTATATAATTACGGGCTACAAGGCACTAGGTGATCCCACACATCCTAACAGTGCCACTAAGACTTTTTCCAAATATTTTACTCTTGAATCTAATCCTAGAATTCTATTCCTGGGGTCTGTTTTCTTTCTTCATTAAAATTAACTTGTATCTCAAAGTCTTCTCATTTACCTCTTCTGATTTATCTCTAGAAATGAGAACTTTAAAAAGTACAATGTAGATACTCCAATTCATTTTTACATTGATTTCAGAGAATCACAGAAAAAAATAGAGGGGGTTTATTGATTTGGACTCTGCTGCAGGCCAGAGAGGTTGTCCTCCAGGATACTTTCCAATCGGAAACATCCCTCAGAGGATAAAAGGGACCTGGACTTATACTGACTGGCATTACTCCTCTGTTGACCAAGAGCAGCCACACACATTACATCTCTTCCATTTGATAAAATTTTCACAAAATTTGCAGTTTTTAGAAAAATCTTACAAATGCTTTGCTACACTCTGCGGTCTGCAATCCCTGGCAAAGGGGACAGAATCTGGACAGATAGAGATGACACTCACATGCTACCGTGGTGACTAGAAATAACTTACTTGGGGCCTATCTTCCTCCTTTCAGAACTTTGCTGATGTTGTACTTAGTCTCCTGCAGTTTTATGTGCTTCCTGAAAGAGTGCAGCATAGTCTGACATATCTCTAACTCAAATAATACTGTTTTATGTTCCTCGATATTTGAAGAATCAGTTTAAATCCCTGTATTTTGAACTTCATTATGTTTTTCCTGAAATGTAATACGGGTTTTATACTAGCAATTTCTATGCTCCTTCACTTCAATTTTTGAAATAAATTTAAGTAATTTCAGTAATTTTCGATGTAAGCCTTACTCTAGCAAACAAATTACCATTAAATTAAATTATTTTCTGTCTTCATAATTGATTGCCTACTTTCAAATTGGTTTGGTCTTGTGTTAATATTGGCATTCACATTAATTATATCAAGTACTTCCTTTGTTACTTTATGGTTTAAAACCATGCTTGTATCTTAATTTGATTGTTAGTTTATGGTTTAGCTTTGAACATTCTTTATATTTATCAGAATCTATTCTTTCTATGGAATTATCTCAATATGAATTTGTAAATACTTTCATCCTACACTGATTTTATTTCATATTACCATCCAAAAATTAATTTTTATGAGGTAATACAACATCTCAATATCCTATTCTGTGTTCTTTTAATCATTTAAACTGGAAGGTTTAAATAATCTAACACATTATGGGACTAAGAGGAAAGTGCAGGAACTGGGGAGCTAGCTTAGTGGTTAAAAGCACTCATAGCTCTTGCAGAGGAACTGGGTTGAATTTGCAACACCCCACAACGTCAGAATCACCCCTAACTCAAATTCTAAGGCATATGATGCTTTCTTTAGAAAACTTTAGGGAGCAAACTTGCAGTATATATGTATGTAAGATAAATACATGTAGCATGTATGTATACATATATAGCATAAGCATCTACATATGTAATGTATATACATACATGCATACAAACACAAAGTAAAATAAACAATATATAGAGAAATGAGTAAATTCAAACTCAAAACATTATTATGCTAGTTGACAAAATGGTGGCTTGTGTTATGTTCTGGAATAACTATACAATTGTCTTACTTAGGGTTATCTAGATAGGCTGGGGTTCAAATTGATGTCTGCAAAACCTTTCACCAGAAGACATTTTAATAAAGCAGTTTAGTGAATAAAATAAAATGAACTCAAATAAAAGACTATTGTTTGTCCTACATAGTCTCTAAAAGTCCTTTGCCTATATAGCGTTCACATGTTAGTATCTGAGGTCCACACTTCAGACTATGACAGTGGGACGGGGTCAAAAACCCAGCAGCACTGAAAGTCCTTGACGGTATCTGTATTCTCTTTGATATCACTGTTAACAAGAGTTGTCAATTGGCTAATTCTTGACTAAAGGCAAGATTGGCTGTGTTATTTAGACTTGGTTTGGACAGACAACAGACACTATGTGTTTTGTAATTTTTTTTTCCTTATTAGTTGATCAGTTGTCCTCCAAAATGTCTTGGTGTTTTACTGGTCCTTTTAAGTAGGATGCATTTGTGTTTAAATGTTCAATGTTCTATGTGTGAATTTTAGCCATCAGATTTGTTCACTATCAATATGACATACAGCTTTTATTAAAAAGTAGATTATGCACCCTAAGAGCATGGTCAAAACAAGTATCCACATTCTTTATTATATATAAATGGATACAAAAATAGCAACATGATAGACGATGAATTTTACATTCCTGTGCTTAAAGAACAACTAAGAAAAGTATTTCTCAAAAGCTACAGGCTTCAGCAGAAAGATTAATTGAACAAAACAATTCTATAATGTAATATTGGAGTTTTTTTTTTTTAAACAGCAAGTGTCAGTTCTAAAACTATCAAAAACTTTTTGTGTGGCTGCTCTTCCAAATTACATTAATAGCACCTTTCTTGTAGAAATGTAACAGGTGAAGTATTATTACAAATGCAACAAAAGTACTCATAAGTACAACTTAAGTATTAATTTGGCTTTTTTGTATTTTATTTATTTTTAATTTTATTATTTTTTTAATTTTTTATTTTTATTAATTACATTTTATTCACTTTGTATCTCCCCTTCCCTCCTCCCTTCCCGATCCCACCCTCCCTCTCCCTTCTTCACGCATGCCCCTCCCCAAGTCCACTGATAGGGGAGGTCCTCTTCTCCTTCCTTCTGGTCTTAATGTATCAGATCACATCAGGAGTGGCTACATTGTCATCTTCTGTGGCCTGGTAAGGCTTCTCTCCCCTCAGGGGATGGTGATCAAAGAGCAAGCCAATCAGATTATGTCAGAGACAGCCCCTCTTCCCATTACTATGGAACCCACTTGGACACTGAACTGCCATGGGCTACATCTGTGCAGGGGTTCTAGGATATCTCCATCAATGGTCCTTGGTTGGAGTATGAGTCTCTGGGAAGACCCCTGTGTTCAAATTTTCTGGTTATGTTGCTCTCTTTGTGGGGTTCCTGTCTTCTCCAGCTTTTACTATTTCCCACATAAGATTCTTACATAATCTTACATAATCTTCTTACATAAGATTCCATGCACTCTGCCCAGTAGTTGGCCATAAGTCTCAGCTTCTGCTTTGATAGTCTGCAGGGCAGAGGCTTTCAGAGGCCCTCTGTGGCAGGTTCCTAGGTTGTTTCCTGTTTTCTTCTTCTTCTGATGTCCGTCTTCTTTGCCTTTCAGATTTAGCATTTTAGTCAGGGTCCTCTCTCTTCATTAGTTTAAAGATAATTTCTTTTAAAGATAATATGATAAACATGGGAAACCAAACTTTCACTTCTGGTGGGAAGAGTGAGAAAACTGCAACTATAGACTATACTAGCAAGATAATAAGTTATTGAGAAATTTCTCAGCCACTCCTGAGGAGACCTAATTGACTAGGATCAGAAGGAAGGAAAAGAAGACCTCCCCTATGAGTGGACTTGGGGAGGGGCATGCATGCAGAGGGTGGAGGAAGGGAGGGATTGGGATGGGAGGAGAGAGGGAACCACAGGGGGGATACAAAGTGAATAAAGTGTAATTAATAAAGAATTTAAAAAATAAAAATAAAAAAAAGAAAACTGAAGCAAACAATATGTGATCCACTTTATCTAAAATATGTAAGTTAACATTTCAGAATGTTGATTACAGAGAAGAAATCTCAAGGATTCCTGCTTCAATTCCCTGAGCTTTTTGCTGTAACATTTGAATTAAATAGAATTTTAACATTGCTGCCATTCTTTGAATACTTGACAATGCAAGAAATTTTGAAAAGGATCTAACCATGAACAGTGATGCTTACATTTAATGATATGGAAAAAAAGCCCTTTAACACTTCACTCAATTCGCAGTCAAAATAGTTTCTAATTATCTTTTCTTGCAGATGTGGAAGCAAAGGAGCCTGCCTGTGAGAAGAAGCATCCTAAAATGACGTATAAGCCACAAACAATTGTGATTTTATGTGATGTGACTCATGGGTTTGTACTTCATCCTTAGTAAGTAATTATGGTGACTTGATATAATATCTTGATTCATTGTCTTACATGTTTTAGATTCATGTTTTATTAATCATTGCAGGTAATTTGGTAAGGAATGGATGTAATGGGATTTGCTTTATTTTAGAAACACAAATAAGGGTAATTATTTTATAACTTACAGCATGGTTTAAAAAATGTATAACTATTCATGAGTTATTCTCCATTTGTAGGCATCTGATTATTTTATGTTGTAATTGTATTTATATATTATATGAGTATTTTTATTTTTTTAATTATAGTTAATTCACTTTGTATCCCAACTATAGCTCCCTCCCTACCCTCTTCTCCATGCATGCCCCTCCCATAGACCACTGATAGGGAAGGTCCTCTTCCCCTTCCATCTTATCCTAGTCTATTAGGTCTCATCAGGAGTGGCTGCATTATATGAGTACTTTTAAACATTACTAATTTACAGAAGATTACAGAAGATGAACCACTATAAGCAAACAGGCAGTGGAATAAAATAACACAGAGTTTAATGACATAAGTGTTCTTCAATAATCATCTCATGAAATAATGGGAAGGTATTTGAGATATGAAGCCACTGTTTTCCTAATCTGTGTTTTCATTATATCCTACTTTGACAGTCAGGAAGTAAAGGAAGTCAGGAGAATCACATGGGATTTTGAAGTGAGCAGCTCTAGATGGACAAAACTACAGTTGATTCTATTAAAACTTGGTTGAATAAAACATGTAAATGAGAGTGAATAGGTGACATTCCCAATAATTCCACATCCAATGATTACTGCCTGGCTGTTAAATCTCCCTACTCAAAATTTTTTGGGTTTAGAACAGTATAGCATTATGTTGTATACATAAATCATGAAGGCATGTTTGGTTACTTAGTTATTTTTTCTTTTTCTTTTATAAATATTATTTTCCCTTTTAATTTATATTTTATTTATTATAATATATTTACTTTGTAACCCCACTCCAGCCCCCTTCTTCACCTCCTCCCAGTCCTACCCACCCTCCTTCTTCTCCCCCTCTGCCCCTTCCCTAGTAAGCTGATAGGGAGGTCCTCCTCCCCTTCTATCTCCCCTATCAGGTCTCATTAAGACTGGCTGTATCATCTTCCTTTGTTGCTTGGCAAGGC
This sequence comes from Psammomys obesus, assembly GCF_907164565.1. Taxonomy (NCBI): domain Eukaryota; kingdom Metazoa; phylum Chordata; class Mammalia; order Rodentia; family Muridae; genus Psammomys; species Psammomys obesus. The sequence goes on along the minus strand of NW_026592744.1, from coordinate 2,110 downwards.
TGCAACCCACAGGGAGAGGGGTTCAAAGAGGTGGACACTGAGTTCATATCAGAGACAACTCCTGCTTCTCTTACTAGGAACCCAATTAGAAACTGAGCTGCCTATGGGCTACATCTGAGCAGAGGGTCTAGGTCCTCGCCATGCATGGTTCTTGGATATAAGGTCAGAGTTCTTAATGGAAATGGCTTTGAAGTTAAGACACAAGTGGTAAAGAGGAAACGACAAGGAGCTTCAGGAAACAGAACTTCGAGGGATTGAGGACACTTATATCCAAATCCTCAGCAAATACGAAAAATGTATTTACTAAGTAAAACCATCCACAAGGTGAGTAAGAAATGGTGAGTGGAAAGAAGACTACTAAAGCAAAGGATGGACAACTGGTTTGGAGCAAACTATTTTAAAACATAGTGTACCAAAGGGTATGAATTTTATTCTAAGCACAGTTAGAAGTTACCAGAGAGTTTTAAATTAAAAATAAATGACACTAATATTTACTACAACTGTCATGGTATAAATTTAAACTCTGTAGAAAGGATGATAAGGACAAGAGAAAACTGAAGGAGGTAATTTATTCATGAGCTGATCTGAAGATGCTTGGTCTGAAAGCATAGAAAGAGAAACCTCAGAAAACGAAAGTACACAGAACAAATTTGGAGATTCGGGGCAACAGTGTTATGTAACACATGCGTGGAAGGTATTGAAGATGAGAAAGGCTAATGCCTAGAGGTTTTGCTCAAACTACTTAGATAGCAAAAGTGCCTGTCAAGTCCTGAAATAAAGATGTATATGTACTGGAATTGGTGGGACAGACAGTGGATATTTCTCTTCTGGTCATTTCAAATTTGAACTGTGAATTGGATTTCCAAATGAAGATGTTGAGCAAGTAGAAAATACACTGGTCTAAAACTCAAGGGAAAGTCTGGGGCTAAAGGATACACAATGAGATGTTTTGATTTGCATTTCCCTGATGACTAATGACATTGAGCATTTCTTTAAGTGTTTCTCTGCCATTCGATAGTCCTCTGTTGAGAATTTTCTGTTTAGCCCTGAACCCCAGTTTTAAATTGGATTACTTGGTTTGTTGGTGTTTAACTTCTTCAAGTCTTTATATTATCTGGATATTAGCGTTCTGTCAGATATAGGGTTGGTGAAGATCTTTTCCCAGTCTGTTGTCTGTCATTTTGTTCTGATAACAGTGTCCTTTGCTTTACAGAAGTTTTTCAGTTTCATGAGATCCCATTTATTCATTTTTGACCTTAGAGCCTGTGCTGTTGGTGTTCTGTTCAGAAAGTTGCCTCCTGTGTCAATGAGTTCCAGGCTTTACCCTACTATTTCTTCTAACACATTTAGAGTGTCTGGTTTTATGTTGAGGTCTTATGTTGAGTACAGGATGATAGATATGGAAAGATATTTGCAGTGTTCTATATGTAAACATGCAGTTAGGCCAGCACCATTTGATGAATATGCTGTTTTTTTCCCGTTGTATGATTTTGGCTTCTTTGTCAAAATTCAAGTGTCCATAGGTATATTGGTTTATTTCTGGGTCTTTGATTCAATTCCATTGATCCACTAGTCTGTTTCTATGCCATTGCAAAGCAGTTTTTATAACTGTTGCTTAATAGTACAGCTTGAGATCAGGGATGGAGATACCACCAGAAGGTCTTTTATTGTAGACTATTGTTTCAGCTATTCTGTTTTTTTGTTTGTTTATTTGTTTTGTTTTCCATCTGAATTTGATAATTGCTCTTTCAAGGTCTATAAAGAACTATGTTGGTGTATTGATGGGAATTGTATTGAATCTATAGATTGCTTTTGATAGAATGGTCATTTTTATTGTGTTAATCCTACCGATCCATGAGCATGGGAGATCTTTCCATCTTCTGGTATCCTTATCAATTTCTTTCTTTAGAGACTTGAAGGTTTTTTTTCATACAAGTCTTTCACTTGTTTTGTTAGAGTTACACCAAAATACTTTGTTTTCTCATGGCTGTTGTGAAGGGTGTTTTTTTTCTCTAATTTCTTTCTCAGCCCGTTTGTCTTTTGCATATAGGAGAGCTACTGATTTTTTTTTTTTTTGTTTGAGTTAATTTTGTATCCTGACACTTTGCTG
>NW_026592743.1:0-21590 GCF_907164565.1 Psammomys obesus | reverse complement strand
TGAGTTTGACTTACATCTTCTTACAATGTCTTTGTGTGCAAAAAAAAATCTGGAGTCTGGAAGAACAAGTCTACACTTGCTTTGAGCACAGTACAAGGGGTGAGCACATTTATTGTGTCTATTCTTATTATAAGACAGAGATTGCTGGAGTATGAGACAAATACATCTCTATATTTTAATTTCACTAATAAGATTAACTTTCATTTTATGTTTGAGTCAATGCTAATAATATTCTCAAAAAGGAAAAGAACTTTGAAGACATAGCAAACCAGCAAATCCTTAATAATGATAATCAAGGAAATGATCAAAAAGACTCAAGAAGGTAAAATTAGAGATAAAAGTGAAAAACTACAACTGACATCTCAGAAATACAATAAGACTATTAGATATTATTTAAAGTAATTATATGTTAACAAATTGGATAGCCTACAAAAATGAATAAAATTCTGGACACACAAACCTTTGCAAGATTAAAAAAATTATAAGGAAAATATCTGAAAATATTAACCACAAGAACAAAATTTAATCAAGACCAACAAAAAGCTCACCATCAAAGAACAATTTAAGACCAGGTGCTTCATAGCCAAATTCTACCAAAGATTAAAAACTAAAGCATGTGTCTTAAGTCACTAAAATATAATGAGAAGGAATTCTTCCAAACAAATGCTGTGAAGCTGTTATCACTCTAACATAAAAGTACATGCAGTTACATGTGTAGAAAGAAAAAGAAAGTAATAAGATGAGGAAAGAGGAGAAAAGAGAGAACTACAAGCCAATATTCTCGAGCAGAACAAATACAAAATCCCTCAACTAAACACAAGCTACTGAACCCTATCTATACTACACAGATTATTCTCTATGAGCACAAGGAGGTTTCATACCATTGACACAAAAATGGCTTAAGGTTATCACATTGACAAATGGTACAATATAGTCAACAGTACAAAGGGCAGAGTGCATATGATCTTCAAAATAAATGGAGCAGAGGCATGTCACAGAATTCAACATTCTGCAACAATCAAAATGCTAAGCAAACCACGCACAAAGTAAATAAACTACAATGTAATAAAGCCCCATTGCACTAAGCCAATATCAACCCTAATCTCAATGGGAAAGGTTAAATATTTCTCCTTTGAGTTCTCCTCTGATTAAGGTAAAGATGGACACTTTCATTGACTGCAATGCTTATGACCTATCCAGAGAAAGTAATAGGTTAAAAATGAAGGTCAACTGTCAATATCAAGAAATGATATTATTATATGGAAAAAAAACTCCAAAGATTCTTGCTAAAATTACACTTAATTTGAGTTCAGTAAATTTTGAGAAAACAAAAGTGAGATATAAAATTCAGTAGCACTGATGAATGAAATGGCAGATTATTTGAAGTAGAATTGAAGGCCATAAGTCATCAATTCACCATTGCTATGAAATATATTTGAAAACACTCTAACAACAGAGGTGAGAGAGTTCTAAAATTATTGTTTTGAAACACTTGTAAAAGAAACTGAGGATGATCCAAATGTTGTCATGACTGGAAGAATTTGTGTTCTCTAAATGCCTTTACTACAAAAAGTGATTTATGGATTCAGTGAAATCATTATTAAAATACCAATGATATTGTTCACAGAAGTAGGGAAATAACTGTAAGATTTATATAGGTCCTCAATAGCTAAAGTCATCTTTGTCATTATATTAAAAGAGTAGTTATTGTACTACATGACCTTAAAACACAGTACAATACTACAGTTGCCAAAGCAATGTGGTAATGGCATAGAAAATAGATACATAGGACAGTAGAAACAAAGCAGAAAGCCTGAAAGTTACCCTCATAACTATGGCCAACAAATATTTTATTATTGAGGTAGGTTCTCAGTATGTGGCCCAGGCTGACCCGAAACTCTCTGTGTAGCACAGCCTAATCTTGAAATTTTATTGTTCCTCCTGGCTCAGGCTCCCAAAGGCATGCATAGACCATGGCAGTAGGCTACCACAGCTACTTAGATTTCTAATAAAAGTGCTAAGACCAGGAAATGGAGAAAGAAAATGGGTTCTGTTTGTAAGTATTTGAGGAATCTTATATTTGTTTTATTAGAAAACCAGCTTTAAGTTTTCTTTTTCTTCCCTTTCCATTCCTTTCTTCCATCCAGGCACATACATTTGTCTGCACCCAGTTTTATTATTAAAGAATGCTACCGCACTACCAGAACTGGCCGGTATATACTCACTTATAAGTGGATATTAGACATATAACACAGGATAAACATACTACCCAATAGGGTATCAAAGCAGATGCTGAGACTCATAGCCAAACTTTGGGAAGAATGCAGGGAATCTTAGGAAAAAAGGGGGAGACAGAAAAACCTGGAAGGGACAGGAGCTCCACAAGTAGAGCAACAGAACCAAGAACACTTGGCCCAGGGGTCTTTTCTGAGACTGATACTCCAAACAAGGACCATGCATGGAGATAACCTAGAACCCCTGCACAGATATAGCCCATGGCAGCTCAGTATCCAAGTGGTCATCTAGTAAGGGGAACAGGGACTGTCTCTGACATGAACTCAATGGCTGGCTCTTTGATCACCTCCCCCAGAGGAGGGAGCAGCCTTACCAGGCCACAGAGAAAAACAATGCAGCCAGTCTTGATGAGACCTGATAGGCTAGGGTCAGATGGAAGGGGAGGAGGCCATCCCCTATCAGTGGACTTGGAGACAGGCATGGGAGGAGGTGAGGGAGGAAGGGTGAGATTGGGAGGAAAGGAGGGAAGGGGCTACAGCTGAGATACAAAGTGAATAAATTGTAATTAATATAAAAATTAAAATTAAAAAAGAATGCTATTGGTATCTTTGTATTTTATTTGCTTTCTTAGGCCTCGGATTTAGAAAAATTGAAAATAGCAAGCCCAATGGCCTGAATTTACTGTATACTGCAAGGTTTGAATATTCCTTCAAAAGTCATTTTGTTTCCATAGCAAATATGTGAGTCTGGGTCTTTTCATGTTGGTCATGTGCCATAATGTCTCCTGCTGCCACTGTACATAGATATGGGAGGAACAACAATTTTATTTGTCTAACACTGTAATTCACAAGATTTATAAAGTTGTCAAAGAGGCTAATACTTATGGGAGATTACCATTACCAATAATGCCATGTTTTAGCAACAATATTGAGAGTTAGAGTTACATGTATCCCATTCTTTTGTGACTGATGTCTCACTCCAGTCTTGCATGTTGGAGCATGGTATGTCAAAAAGCCAAATGATGTTTCTATTTGATTAATATGAAGTTTACTTTCATCCTAGGCTTTCTTTCTGAGATTTTGCTCATTTGTATTTTATGTCCATCGGTGTTTTTTCGATGTATATGTCTGTGTAGCACGTCTATGCAGTGACAGAGGAGACAAGGAAAGGTGTCTGGTCCCCTGAGGGTGTGGTTATAGAATTTGTCAGCTGTCATATGGGGGCTCGAAACCCAACCTGGCTTCTCTAGAAAAACAGCCATTGCTCTTCATTGCTGATCCATATCTCCCAGTCTTATTTTGCTTTCTTGCCTATCTTACTATTATAGGGATATTTAGATGTTTTATAGAATGTTCCCTCAGAATATTCTGAACTATGAAACTCAAGTTTTAGAGTACATGTATATCTTAAACAAGCTAGTCCTAACACAGTTCATGAGCTCCCTCATACCAATGTAAAAATCACCTGAAGATAGTTACTGAAAGGAAAAATATGCTCTGTGGTGGGCTAATAAACTGTTGTATTGGGTTACAAAGGTTTTATATGTAGCATTTGCCAATTTTTATGTTGTGAAATCTACCATGCAAAGTTGATATATGGTTCTCAATAGTCCTAAATGCTTAACAATTGGCTCCTGCAGGCTATCACAAGCTGACTTATAATGGGTTCCCGAAAGCTATCACAAGCTGGATTTAGCAGACAGTTTATAATCAAGTACTTCCCAGGTGGGGAGGAAGGCGGCCTCAGCATTACCTTATTTATCTATTGAGATTAAGTAAGCCTAATTACTCAGAGATCAATTTCCCTTTATGAGTAGAAACTATGGTGGAATTGTACCCAACTGTTTAGTTGGCATGCCACTAAAGCAAACCCAAAGGATAACTCTGTGAGTACACATAGTTTTGACCTTGTGAACTGAAATGATGCTGAAGTCAAATACACCAAGATCAAACCCCAACTAAGCTGTGAAAACAGATGTGGTGATAGTGGTGTTGAAACAGGAGGAAATGAAGGATTGTTAATAACAATAACCCTCAAAAACTCTTAGAATTTATTTTTTCATTCAATATCAGTTTTGGGACTTAAAGCCTGTGTATTGTTGTGGGTACAGGTCAACCACTATATAAACAAGAACATATGTAAAACAATCCCAGGTAGCTATTTAAGTAACAAAAAGGGTTACCTAAATCAGTGGGACAGAGTTGAACTCATAAGGTAACTTCAATTAAATTTATGACCCTTTTGCCATTGTGTTGCTATATTAAACATCACTGTCAAAGGCTACTTGGAGGAAAGGGTTTACTAGACTTATACTTCCCCATCACAATTCACCTGTTGAGGCCTGCTCTTTGTGGCAATTGACATACTTGCAGCCATTTTTGTATTCAGCTTCCATTTTGCTAATAAGGTGAAATTCAGTTCATTTCTTAAAACTCTGATTCCTAGAAGTTATTCATAGCTGACACTAACAAACATTGCAAGTTAACCTATACTAATAGACCCTGCAAGAGTTTTAAAGCTAGCCTTATAATCTATGACTCAAAGGTGTCATGACTCATCTTTGTTATCTCCTAACTTAGCTACACTCTGCTAGCACCCTATGTTATCTCTGCACTTGGCTGTATTTTGGTTTTACTCTGGAAGACCCTAACCACACCTCACTTAAATCATTTGGCACCAATGAGCTTAAAGGTTAGCTGATGATACTTTCTATTTGACCAAAATGTATTGCAATATATCACTACCACCACTAACCCCTTTTTATTGCACGTGGTTTTCCAAAAAAAAGACTGCCCTAAGAACAGGTCAATGTTGCAGCTTGGCTCCTCACTCCGCTTTGTTCCTGTTTGTTCACTCAGTAAACTGAGACCAAAGTCTCAGTCAGATAGTTTTCTGTGGCTTTTCTTGGACTACAAGGCAGGAACTCAAGGCAGATAACTGGAGGCAGGAATTAAAGCAGAGGCCATGAAAAGAATGCTGCTTTATGGCTGCTTTCCACAGCTAGCTCAGCCTGATTTCTCATACAGCCTAGCACCACATTACCACAGACAGCACTGCTCACAGTGGCATGGATTCTTGCCCATCCTTCCTTTGTCAAGAAAATACTCAGAGATGCACACACACAAATATGTTGGAGGCAATTCTTCAAATGACAGTCCGTCTTCCTAGGTTCCTGTCCAGAAGCCAGACTGTAAACCAGAGCAATAGCAAATGGATTAATAAACATTTTATGAGTTAACCACTGATTTACCATAAACATATAGTCTCCATTATGTTTCTGTAGATTCTCCCAGAAATAGAAGAAACCATTTTTATTTATCTAAACCTAAAACCTTACAGAGGTTCATTTCTCTAAAAATTTAAATGATAACTTATGAATTATTTTTTTTTTAATTCCACAGAGTTTTAAATTAGAGATTCGGGTATGAGTTACATACTAATGTGTCTCCAAATTAATTAATATAACCTACAGTGATGAGCTGGTCTTGCAAGATAATTTGTCTTTCGTTGAGTCTTTGACCTTGTCACTACAATTTTAATATAATGATGTGAAAATACAGTAGCTATCTTATGACTTCTAAGAATTTTTTCTTTTTACTGAATAATTGTTATACTGATATAGAAGTTAGATATGTGTTGATTTTCTTTGTAAGTGCAATGTTTGCAGAGGTTTCAAACATTTTACCAAAGGCCGAGGGCACACATGTCAAATATGGTAATGAGTTAATCACATTAAAGAGGATAAAGGAAATCTACATGAGAAGAGGAGAATAAGAAGAAGTAATGAAATGTGTGTGACGTAAAAACAGACTAAAAGGTAAATGGGAGATAAAAGAGCAGGGAAGGTGATGTGGAGATTAATATAAACAACTTATAATGACATATATATATATATAAATATATATATATGTCTAAATATCCATATATGTGTGTGTTATAATCTATCACTTTGTATGCTAACTGACAATTTTAACTAATTTCCCTTCAAATCTTCAAAATAGTCCCTAAAATGGTAGAGAAACTGTAGCAGTAAAATCAAAATTTTATTGACAATCTCTGCAAACAATAGGTGACAATGTGCTCTTAACTCCTGAAATTCAAGAGGATGAATCTCATGACCAATACTTGTACGGTTGTCAGCCTCTATGTAGGATAAATAGAGTGAGAAAATGTTGTCTGAGCGATTGAAAGCAACTAACCAAGAGAGCAGTGGAAGTGGGTGGAACTCACTGTTTCTGATGTTCACTAAACTGTTTTTAAAAAAGGCTTGATCTGAAGTGAATAAACTATAATTAATATAAAAAAATTAAAATAAAAAAAAATTTTTGATCTGTACTGCAGGTACCTGGGAATTAGAACTGAAGGAGACTGGAGGCCAGTGTGGACTTTGATAGGCTGGTAAGTAGCAGAGTTATGTCAATAGAAAGACAAATGTCTGTTTTGTCAAAGGCAAAACATTTGTCATTCTATAGTCCAGCTTGAGCTGAGCCGAGAATGTCATCTTCAACCAGGCCACTGAGTCTGCCCTTTCAGGATGCTTGGGGTTTTCTTTGGGCCTGACAAAGACCAAAGAAATGTGTTTTCTAATGTAATAAACAATTTCCAGACAATCTAGGCCATTTGTTTGGACATACTTGCAGATGTTAACTGATGTATCCCGAACTTCTTTGAACTCACTGCCAACCACCCAGCAACAATGTTGATGCCTATCACTGACCTTAAACTCTTCTCTTCTGGCTTCAGAGCATCCTCATTCAGGTTAGTGCCCCTCTGGCAGGTCCATTACCTTCCCTGTCTTATCAATTCTTTCTCCTTACCTCACTTGAATTTACCTGTTACTTGTGTTTTTCTTTTGGCTTGTCCCTATTGCTTTTCTGTTCTGTCCTATTTCTTGGTTCCCACAGTTACCTTTGCACAGATAATTACCTAATTGTAATATGCTCCTACAAGGAAAATTAATTTACACATACGCAAAGCTCTTTATGAAAAGTGTTAACAAACTACTTTTAAAATACTGTGAGTTTTTCCTCCGACATATGTTGAAGAATATTTGATCCTACTGTGAACTATAAAAGCTGTTTCTAATTGTGGTATGGGTCAGTCTTTGATCCTAGAACTTTCTGTTTACTATAAGCAAGTACTTGCAGCATGACTCAGCCCTAGCACACACCTTTAACCCAAGATCTTTCTATAAACAGGATTAAATAAAGTTAACCCTAGGTCAAGAGACAGAGCAAGTAATCAGATGACAAGGATTAAACAGAAAGGAGGGACTTTGAGTTAATGGGTATTTAAGGCAGCATGGAGAAGGAGAAAAGAGCCTTTTCCTGCTGGGACACGAGCTATATAAGAAGGGCTTTTTCCTTCTGGGAAAAAAAAAGAGCTGAATAGGAAAGATTTTTTCTTCTGGGATGTGAGCAGATTAAGAGGGGACTTTTTCCTTCTAGGATGTGGGGGAGTAGGAAAGTCATCAGGGTGCTTTATGTGTCTCTCTGATCTCACAGAGAGAACTTCTACCTTTATTTTTATCTTATGTGTGTGGATGTTCTGTCTGCATGTATGTCTGTGCGTCATGTGCATTCAGTGCCCTTGAAGGGTAAAAAGGGCACCAGAATCCATGGGACTGGTGTCACAGGCAGATGTGAAACACCTATCAGTGACAGGAATCAAACCTGGGTCCTGCAGTAGAACCACTGAGCCATCTCTCCAGCCCCTTCAGGAACTAATTATTTGATTCTAATTATTTGAAACCCCCTCTAGTAGATATTCTCAACCTGTGGGGCACAATCTTTTTGGGGTGGAATAAGTTTTTCACAGGGCATTCATGTCAGATATCCTGGATATCAGACATTTACATTATAATTCATAACAGTAGCAAAATTCCAGTTATGAAGTAGCAACAAAAAATAACTTTATGTTTGGAATTACCACATGAGAAACTGTATTAAAGTGTCATGGCATTAGGGAAGCTGAGAACTGTTACCCTAGGACACAGTTGTTAAGTACTAAAAGTAGTTATGGATGTGAGTGTTCATGACTTCATTGTCTACTTCTGTGTGTTTTAAATATGCTTTAGCAAAATAGTTTTTAAAAATTAAAATTAAAAACAGAACATCTTTATCTTATGTCCACAAAGGTAAGCATTTTCACATTAGAGAAATCTTACTACTAACTAACTACTTAAACTAACTACTGTTTTCATTGTCATTTTCTAGAGGAAATATTACTAGACTACTAGTTTGAAGTACACACCACTCTAATGCTTTTACTATTGACTACAAACGTATGGACAGTGAAGTCTGAAAGGGAAGAAGAAAGAGCGTGATTAGGAGAAGAGAAAGAAGGGGGTATTTGGGAAGAGGAAGAAGTAATCGTAACTAGAGGAAAAGGAACAATGGGAAGAGGCAGAAAAAGAAAACAGGAAAGGAATAAACAGAAAGTGGGTTCTGTTGCCTTTGGCTCATTGGCTCTGGGATGCAGTACTGATTCTCATCCTTCCCATGGTGAAAATTCCAACCATACTGAAAATAAGAAATAAACATTTAACTTAAAATGTCATGGTTTTCATTGTCTTTAGCAGATACTTTTCCACATTTATGCTGCCAGATTACTGTTAAGGAAGGTACAATGGAAGGGTCACATTACATAGGCTTATACATTGCTCGTCCGTTAGATTCACTCAACCTATCACAACAGGAAACACATCATGTGGAATATCGGAAATACATGTGCCAACTCTCAGAGAAGAAGAATAACAGCCTGGCGCTTGGGATAACAAGGACGCATAATAGACTCCCTGAGTATGAGACACTCAGCTAAACAGATTGTTTTTGTCAGCTCCTCGCCAGCACAATTTCAATGCTCGACACCTGTTTCTTTACCACCAATCAACCGGATCTCTCCCACAGTCCACTGAATCCCAGGTATCCATTTCCTTGATCTGCTCTTCTAGTGAATGTCCCCTTTCCTGATTTGAGCAAGATTTTGACAGTAACCATCCATGAGAGCCACTGTGAAGCTGTACTTGAGAATCTCTAATAGGTTAACCATAGATGCAGTCTCTGTCCAGGAAGCCAGGAAAGGAGATTCAAACAGTGAGGACAGCAGATGACCTTTCATGTTGAACACGGACATAGTTATTAATGTACTATTTAGCTTTTTCAGTGATCACATTTTTGAAAAGGGATTTAAATTATTGCTCGGTTTGCCCCCACATTTCAGAGTCTTAAAATCAAAGCACTACACTCATTGGAAATTAAAGACTCTATAAAGAATAAAAGACTGTGAGAATTTCTTACGACAATCTCATCTCACTCAAAGATGAAAATCAAGGAAACAAATCCCTGGACATTTGAATATATTATTGATGAACATATAAATATATTATTGATACTCTATTTCACAAGCTAGCTCATCAAATAGGTCCCCAGCCCACATTTTGCCCCATACCTTATTTTTATAGGGATTAAGCAAGTTAAAATTAATTTTGAAATGATCACAGAATGAGAAAGAAAATTTATATTGGACAGTAAAACAGTGCTGTCTAAGATATTAAAAGAGAGAGGCTACATTAGCCAGTGTGTTGAGGGAAGCTAGCTCTAATGTGTTGAAAGTTACTATGAGAAAAGGGAATGACAGGGAATTCCAAAGAAGTAAGATAATCCATCTCTATTGTCCAGTACTGTTTTTCCTCATGCTGGTGAGAATTAATATGATAGCTTTGACCTCAGCCTTGACCCAGCTCTTTCTGTATTCTGGGGAAATGTGGCCTTTACTTTTCAAGGAATGGGTGGAATTTTCTTTACCCCTTGATCCTTTAGCACCACAGCAGTGCATTTTCAGTAAGCTATTTATTAGCTTTCTTGAACTGCTTCTATAGTTTAGGGATAAGAAAGGAATTGCCACCTGGAGATAATATTTCTGAACACCGATGGGATAGCACGTACCACAAAATTATACTAACAGCAGCTGAGCATGGATCCATCTGGAAACCTTAAACAATGCATCTGGCAGTTTGCAGGTAATAATGTGCCATGTTTGACAGAAAAGGTTATAAATAGTTCTGATTATCACCAACAAGACACCTGTGAGCTCAGAGCCAGTGCATATAAATCTAGGGCTTATTTTGGTCGGTTGTCCTGAATAAAACACAAAGTCAGCTAGAATTTCAAATTGCAAAATTTCATAAGCACAGAAATCGAGTCACGATGGTTGTGAATAAGACTGATGTCTATGAGGGTGGGTTGTAGGCGTTAGAGGGCAAAAGTTGCGATTTGTCATGGGATAACCATAGGTCATTATTTTCCAGACTCTGACTTATGCCAATTTCCTCGTGGTATTCTTTGTGATGCTTGCTTTTGCTTTTGCATTCATTCTTCTTCCCAGTTGAGCTGCAAGATGACTTGTCTTTTTAGTTTTACCATACCTATCTTCATAAACTTGAATTTACAACTGTTATAAACAGGTAATATGAAAGTTGTTAGTGTGGCTCATGATGTTTTGGCCTCAGGATCTCCTATAATATGATTAGCCTGATGTGATCTTTAAAGGAAACCTCCAACCCGTAAAAGCTGTGGAGCATTATGGCATGCGTTTCCCACACTCACATACACATATGCACATGGATATTTATTATGCACAAATGTGAGGCATAGCCATAGATATACTTCTCTGTGACTCTGTTGAAATAAGGTGACCCACTTGTATTTTCCAACTCTACAGCAATGCAGCTATTTTGCGAATGTCAGTAGATGTATTTTCATACTTATTCTAAAATTCCCATGTAAAAAGAGAGAAAATATATTTATAGAAAATGTTAATTCCATCCTAACTTTATAGAGAACAGGATAACTATATTGAACATAGAAATAACTGTGTTGAGTGTAGAAATTCAAACCAGCTAAATGGAATTAACTTAATAAGATGATTTCTGGCAGAGTAGATCCTCATCACAGCATCTAACTGGAAATAATATTTGCTAAGAAAAGGCTTTTAAATTAATTCAACTTCAGTAATATCTGTTGAGCACATAACGCTTTTTATACTAAGCAATAGTTTCTCTTAATTATGGTTTACTTTTCCCTTTCCTTTTTTAATGGAGCACTTAACCCATGATTTGAATTTTTGTGTATCAAATATCATGTACAACAGAGTAGTTACCATTTCCTACAGAACTGAAACCAAATCATTTCAATCTCAGGATATAATTACCTCAATAAATTAGATTAAGCCACTGAAAAGAATAAGGTGGAAATTATTCAAAATTAATTTTTTCCTAAAGCAGGTTATACACATTATCTTGATTATAGATTTATGATAGCTACAAGGAAATGGACAAAGTTTAAAAATAATCTGTAAGGAGACTAGATATTGTGTTGAATCCATCCAAAAGTCTTTTTCTTGCAAATATTTTTTCAAGTTAGATATATAATAAAGATCTCCTCAATGAGGATTTTCATATTAAATAATTTTAGGTAGAAGTTGGAACATACATGTTCACTAGAAAAATTTATAGTTATAGATTATAATTTTGAAACACCAAAATATCCTGTTAGCTAAATACATACATATATTTTGGTTAAAGACTATGTAGGGACAGTCCCTGTTCCTATTAAAATGGAACACACTTGGATACTGAACTGCCATGAGCTACATCTGTGCAGGGGTCTTAGGTTATCTCCATGTATAGTCGTTGGTTGGAGTATCAGTCTCAGGAAAGACCCCTCTGCTCAGACTTTTTGGTTCTGTTGCTCTCCTTGTGGAGTTTCTATCCTCTCCAGATCTTACTGTTTCCCACTTCTTTCCTAAGATTCCCTGCACTCTGCCCAAAGGTTGTCCATAAGTATCATCATCTACTTTGATAGTCTGCAGGGCAGAGCCTTTCAGAGGTCCTCTGTGTCAGGCTCCTGACTTGTTCCCTCTTTTCTCCTTTTTCTGATGTCCATCCTCTTTGCCTTTCTGGCTAGGAATTGAGAATTTTGGCAAGAGTCCTCCCTCTTGTTTAGTTTCTTTAGGTGTACAGATTTTGGGTTCCATTGTAATAGGAACAGGGACTGTCTCTGACATGAACTGATTGGCCTGCTCTTTAATTACCTTCCCCTGAGGGGGAAGCAACATTACCAGGCCACAGAAGAAGACAATGCAGCCACTCCTGATGAGACCTAATTGACTAGGATCAGAGGGAAGGAAAAGAAGATCTCCCCTATCAGTGGACTTGGGGAGGGGCATGCATGCAGAGGGTGGAGGAGGGGAGGGCTTGAGACAGGAGGAGGGAGGGAACCACAGGGGGGATACAAAGTGAATAAAGTGTAATTAATAAAGAATAAAAAAAAAAAGACTATGTAGGTGGTAAATGTAGTGAAAAAATCCTAATAAATTGATTATTCTCTTGCTACCATTAAACATGAATGTTAATTATGATCACCTGTGTAATTAACACTCCAAGACAACCATGTAGAAACTGAATTTTACAACTTCTTCTTCTTCTTCTTCTTCTTCTTCTTCTTCTTCTTCTTCTTCTTCTTCTTCTTCTTCTCCTCCTCCTCCTCCTCCTCCTCCTCCTCCTCCTCCTCCTCCTCCTCCTCCTCCTCCTTCTTCTTCTTTACTTGCTTTCAGGGAAACAATACTGAGTAATGTATTAACCTATTCACAATTTATTGTTGGGAGTTGTTCTGATGACAGCCCTCAAGATCTGGTTAAAATTATTCTTGTCATATAAACCCATCCTTGTGTAAACCTGGCTAAGACATTATATTTGATTGGTTGATTAGACATCCTATACCTGGGCAGGGCAGAATGGGGTAGGTGTGGCTAAGTTTCTCTGGGCTTTGGACAGGAGAATCATGGAGACAAAGGAATGGGAAGAGAAGAGAAAGAAGGATGCCACGAGGGTTAGTGTGGAGAAAAACAACACATGGACTGAGAGGAAGGACGCCAATATTGGCATGAAAAGGCCCAGATGATCAATGCAAGCACATACCATGGGATTATGTATGAAAGGTAGTCCAGATGAGGAGGATTATGGTGGAGGGCACTGGCTGGGAGCTGGGAGCTGGCTGGTGAAGTTATTGATACAGTATACATGAAATGTCTGCCTGGCCCTAAGTAAGTAAGGAAATTACAAATCTAACTGGTATCTGTGTCTTATTATTTGTGACAGAGGGTTAAATAATACCTCCATGATAATCTTAGCACAAATAACAAATATTATACTAATAGTCCAACACTCACTTTTTACTTGCTACAACAATTTATACTGAACGCTATACTCACAGCTTATCTTCCTGTGAGACATGAAGATACTTGTGAAGCACAGCATTGCTTTATTTTCTGCTACTCGTTCATGGTACAGTGACATCACTTTAGAATTGTTTTTTGTCTCTGTGCTCACACTTATGTATCTATGGTCCTTTCACTGGTGATAAAATGAGATCAGATTTCATACATCCATTGTTATTACATAGTGCTGCTTCTGGGGAGCCTTTTGGGAAGGGTAGTGTCTTCAAGGGTAAGGATAAGAATCCACAAAACTTTAGTTAAATAAGAGTCTCTGGCTCCCATCTTGATTATTGACAAGATAAATAACAGTTCATGTTCAATATAGAGAAATTCAACTCTTGGATCTGGCATCCCTGTATCTCATGTCTCCAGAAAATGCCATGTCTTAGGATCACAGCAATTAAAAGAGCTCTTTTAGACATCCAAGCAGGCATTGTGGGAGTTAACTACTGAAAATCACTTGTGTCTGTCTTCCCAAAGATAATATCTGTGCCTCCTCACCAAGGACACATGAGCTACATTCCATCTATCTCTCTCAAGGATATTATTAATTGTTCAGTGTGAAGTCCTAAATGTCTGCAAATACACATTTTAAATAGTATAGCCGAGATTTGTAAAATTTTCTTGTAGCATATTTATGATTTTTCTACTTTTTATTATTGCCAAGTAATCAGCCCTAAAAGTCAAGGTTCCATTATAATATAAATCTTTTCAGATATTCAATCAAGAATGTTCCTTCCAGGTACCAGCTAGCATAATTAATCTGAATTTCATGCACTTTTCTGTTGAAGACAACAGAAAGAGTTTGTTTTTGAAGTTTCCTCAGAATAGGGTATTTGTGATTAAAATATTTGATTTGATTTTGTAATATGACTGATTTTTATCACATATAAGCAATCAAAATGTGTAATTATAATAAAATATTATTCTGAGTGAGGGAAAATTATCCATTGATGTCATTGCCCCATCACTGTTCTCTTTAAGATCTGATGATTCTGGTCTCAACTGATCCTTGTGTAAAACCTACTTGCAATTATGAAACTTGAAACTGAAATTGAACTTTGTGGGAAATAAAAGGTTTGGGTAGAGTGGAATGTCTGAGTGACATAGTCTTCAGTGTGATTCTATGCTTCTGGCTTTGAAATATGAAATCAGATGTTTTGACTGTATATTGTTAGGTTTGCCACCTATAAGTAAAATAGTGTGATTCTGTTTTAAACTTCACTAAAACCAGATATCGTATGATACCTAGTAAAATTCTCAGTAGCAGTAATGATTACATATATTGAGTTGTTGGGGAATGGGATTATATAGACCACAGCAAATATCACAGATTATTCATAATGCTATTTGTTACCTGGACAAATAAGATCCTATTGCTGGAGATACATATTTATGTCATTGAAATTGGAGAAATCTATCTGGTACTAAATTGGAAGCTTCATCCCTGTTGGCTAAAGTACTCACAGTGCTGGGGGGAAAAAGAAATTATCATTCTCATCCCGTTATGAACATTGTGAGCTATAATAATGACCTGCCCATTAGTGTAATAGTGAACTGAATTGAATGTTAGGGGAGTACCCAGATACTTTTTATTGCATTTAAGGCCTATCCATGAGATGGAATCAATATGTAACACTGTCAGTGAGCCAAGAGCCTGAGGCTAAATAGGTCATGGACCCTAGGGTGAAATGCTATTATTATTCTACTAAATAAATATTACAAAATTCCCCAAACTATAAAACACAAACAAAATACAGAAATACAAACAAACTACAAAAATATGCAACCTTGTGAGATATTGCTATGCCAATAGATCAATTTATCACAGGACAAGAAGAGTTAAGACAGGACAAGAAGAGTTAAGACAGGACAAGAAGAGTTGTAAATACTAGAGGTGATAGAAAATTTCAAGGAAATTATTTTCTAGATACAACAGGGAAGTTATACCTAGGAAATCATAAAGAATGTAACTGTGTTCACAAGCCCAAGTCAAACAAAATCCTAGCCTAGAGGAGGGAAGGTGGGCATGAAGTCCAGTCCATAGACAGGGAACTACTCACAACTGATAACTTCTGGGAGAGGGAAAATCACTTCTCTTCAATGAATTGACTCTGTATGTGAATCGCATATTAGAGTAGGTCCTGTGTTCAGTAGCCATTCTAACTGGACCATGTATTTTTTGCTGGCTTGTTTGTTTCTTTTTTCTCTCTTCTTTCTTTCAAGAAAACATAAAATTAATGAGCAGGTAGAGGGGGAGGAGTTAAAAATTAGAATGAATATGATCAAAATATGTTATATTAAATTTTTAAATAAAAATAAAAACACCGTTAAATTATTTTTGAAAAATTTAAATGAAATAAATACTTAAGTCATTTTGGTATCTGGCTTTGGTAGGTTTTCAATCACACTTAATATTTTTTTCTCTTCTCAAGTCAGGCATATACATATCAAATAATACATCTGCATCTATGTCATTTTAATAACAATGAGTTATACTGAGAGCTCAGTTCCTTCAGATTGCCTAAGTATAACATGAAAGTAACATACCATAGAAGCTAAAATAACTAACATTTTCTACATTTTAAGCACAGTTAGCCTTATTCTATATTTTCCATATATTTGTATATCTACATTTATATACCTGATACATGCATATACCTGTTTGTCCATGGTCATTTTCAAATTTTGAAATTATTACTTTCAATAAGTTTTCATAGTTGCATAGCTGTTTCATTTGTGGTTGTTCAATCCCTCATTTACTACTATTGAAAACTTAGCACTTTTTAAAATTATAGTAGTAAATAATGGTGTTATGAAACAGCTCATAAAACCATATCTAGGAACTATAGGAAGTGAAATGATTGATCCAGCATGGGTAATTGCTACTTACAAATGGCTCTTAACAGCAATGTGTGAAATCACCTTGTGTTCTGAGATACCACCTCTGCCTTTACTCATAAGAATGATGTTAAAAAACTGGATTTCAAGAGGCTGCAGAGATGGCTCTGCAGTTAAGGTCACTTGCTGATCTTGCAGACAAACTTGGCTTGAGTTTACAGACCTGACATGGTAACCATGATCACCTGTAATTCCATTTCCTGAGGAGCTGCAGGCAACAGGCACATACAGTGTGCATACATACATGAAAGCAAGACACTTATACACATTAAAATATGGAATTCTATTGAAACGGTTTTCTATTGTCAGCTCTTATATTAACATCTTAAAGAAGTCAAAGTCTTTTCTAGATCCCACTATGTGCCTGCAAATTTCATGATTTCCTTGTGATTAATTGCTGAGCAGTATTCCATTGTGTTGATGTACCACAATGTCTATATCCATTCCTCACCTGAGGGACATCTGTGTGTTTCCAGGTTCTGGCTGTTATGAATAAAGCTGCTATAAACATGGTTGAGCAAATGTCCTTGTTGTATCCTTGAGCATCTTTTGGATATATGCCTAGGAGTAGCATACCTGAATCTTGAGGAAGTGCTGTTCTTAATCATCTGAGAAAGCACCAGATTGATTTCCAAAGTGGTTGTACAAATTTACATTCATACCAGCAATGGAGGAGGGCTCCCCTTTCTCTACATACTCTCCAGTATGTATTGTCACTTGAGTTTCTTATCTTAGCCATTCTGATGGATATAAGGTGAAATCTCAGGGTTGTTTTGATTTGCATCTCCCTGATAACTAAAAACATTGAGCATTTCTTTAACTGTTTCTCTGTCATTCTATATTCCTCTACAAAGAATTTTCTATTTAGCTAAGATCATCTTGAGTGAGGCATCCCAGAAGCAGAAAGACACACACATAGTATATACTTACTTTTAAGTTGATACTCTACATGTAATATAGGATAATCATATTAAAATCTGTACACCTAAAGAAGCTAAGCAAGAAGAAGGACCCTGGGTAAGATGATTAATCCTCATTCAGAAAGACAAAAAGGATGGACATAGGAAGAAGGAGAAATAGGAAACAGGACAGGAGCCTACCACAGAGGGCTTCTGAAAGACTCTACCCAGCAGTGTATCAAAGCAGATGCTGAGACTCATAACCAAACTTTGGGCAGAGTGCAGGGACTCTTAGGAAAGAAGGGAAGATAGTAAGACCTGGAGAAGGCAGGAGCTCCACAACAAGGAGAGCAACAGAACCAAAATATCTGGGCACAAGGGTCTTTTCTGAGACTGATAATCCAACTATGGACCATTCATGGATATAACCTGCTCAGATGTAGCCCATGGCATCTCAGTAACTAAGTGAGTTTCTTAGTAATGGGAACAGGGACTGTCTCTGACATGAACTCAGTGGCTGACTCTTTGACACCCCACCACCACCAAGAGTGAAACAGCCTTGCCAGATCACAGAGGAGGACAATGCAGCCAGTCCTGAGGAGACATAAGCTTAGGTTGCCGGAAGGGGAGGAGAACATTCCCTATCAGTGGACTTGGAGAGGGACATGGGAGGAGATAATGGAGGAGGGTGGGATTGAGGGAATGAAGGAGGGGGCTAAAGCTGGGATGCAAAGTGAATAAACTGTATAATTAATATGAAAATAAAAATTTAATTGAAATTAAAAACAGAAGTCAAAGTCTTCCACTTCTTGAACAAATAGCTTGAACAAATTACTCTACAAGTAGCAGATGTCTATACATAGTTGGAGATACCTGCCCAAACTATACCTCTAGAGAAACATGGAGGCACCAAGAAAGAAACAAGGAGCAGAGGTATGGAATTGGCCAACACATATAACATACATTTATGAAAATGTCAAAATAAAACATCATTTTGCACAGTGAATATATATGAGATAAACAAACACTTTTTTTAAATCTTGCGTAAATAACAGTGCTTACTGACTTCATCAACAATGCTCACCTAAGCACATAAATTCTGAAGAGAGTTCTAAACAGCTTCCTTTCCAGAATGGAAAGAATATGTTCATTTGCAAGTTACTTATGAGTCATGTTTTGGTTAGGGTTAATGCCTATACTTTTATTTTAAAAGGTTTCACATCTTCCTAATGATAGGTTTTATGCAGAGTTTCAACTCATACAATACAGAGCATTTTTTTTTCCTTAAAAAGATGAATTACCCTCTCAGTGCACTCTTTTCATTTTCTTGTTTTGGAGTGGCTGTGTTCACCCCTGTTAGGATGTGTTTGACTTCATTTCTGTTGATTTATGTCACATTCTTTTCCCTTCTCTGCAAAGCCCTCCTGCCTTCTAGCCTTTGTAATTCATTTGAAGCTATGAAGGCCTGGTGCAGGTGAATTGTCCTCCCTGAAGACAAGGAGTCTGGCATAGATTTTAGAAACTTTGCTATAAAGGTGTATATCAGAAGAGGAGTTGTTAAAAGAACTAGGTGCCTAGAGCATCTCATTTCACATTACCGAGAGAATTTGTCAGCAGCTATCACACTGATAGGTGAAAATACACTGCTAGCACATTCACCAGCAATACATTATAGATGGCACTTCCATGAATAATTTAGGTCATATCCCACAGAGTTCATATTATTAGTATTCAATTGAGTAACATGATAATAAATTCATAAATATTCACTCTGAATATTTAAAAACACAAAAATTTTATGGCATATACTTTCCCAGTGAGATATTGTGTGTTAGTGAAGTAAGGAGCCACACAAGGTATGAAGAGTAATCAAGCTCACTGTGTCCACTTTGCAATTCAAGAAGCAGAAGACGAAGACATGGGAACTTGAGATGTTATTAACAGAGCTCCTCGGGTGTGACAATAGAAAGCAATAGCGTTGTAGACCCTTCTTGAATTGTGCAACAGGAAGATGCTGACCCAGTCTGTTGTGAGGTAGAAAACTATAAAGCCTAAAATTTATTTAAAGATTCCTACCAAGGTTCAAACATCCAAGTATTTTGCACATGACTTCCCACTGAAGATGGAAAATGACACCCGATCCTTAATCCTCCAAAACGCTTTAAAAATAAGATTGACGAGAAGATTGGCAATGAAATAATAGTTGAACAATGGTTGCTGTGGCCAGGTTTTTTTTTTTTATATTCAGGTTATGAGGAGACTATAAACTCATGTGGGATTGTTGAAATACATATTATTAAGTATCTTATCATTGCTCATTTTTGTCTTCAACCTAATCTTAAAGCATCCTGTAACTTGCTATGAAAATTTCAAAGCTGGAAAATTTTAGGGAAGCCAGGTAGTCAGAAGAAATAAAAACAACTCCTAATATTGAAAACTAAATGAGAAACCAAGGTTATTGTCAAACAACCTTATTTTAGTGCTTCAACAAGCAGACTATGTCTGATATCCATTAATGTGAAAATACAATTAAAATATGAACATAGGAAGATTGCTATCTCTAAAGTAGGAGTCTAGGGAAAGAATGGGAAAAAGAAGGAACAATTATAGTCATGTAGAAAAATGCAATGATAAAATCTATCACTTTGATCAAACAATATACATTAACAATTTAAAAGAAATATTGTTGAAAAAACTTTGGTTGACTTGAGGGACATATTTTTAGCCAAAACTAAAAATATTGTTAACGTTGGCATTTTAAAGAATCTTACAATACTATAACTTAATTTATCTTCATAGTGAAGACATATAGCATGCATTATTGTTTTAAAGAATTATGCTTATATAAATGATTCAGTTATAAGTGTGATAGTAATAGTGAGATTTGGAATTCCAACCATCAAAAAAGAACACTGTGTAAAATTTGTGGTTACAAGTAGAGATATAAGACATAGTATTTAATAAAATAAGACATCAAAATTTAATAAAATTAAGTGATACAATGCAAAGTTATGGAACTTAAAATTACTAACTCCCCTTAAGTATTTAGGTCTGCTTTCTGAAATTTTTCACTCACACTTGGCAAAGGTAAGGCCCAAGCAAGAAATTGTTTGGAAATAGTAGACTAAAAATAACAAAATGGATATTAGAAAATAAGTATGTTTTTATTGAAAGATATCTCATAAGTCTGAGTGGTCACCTACCTGATCCCCTCTGTCTCAAAGGACCCAGAGTGGCTTACCCAGTGTCAACAAAATAAAAGCAAATGTCAAGTCAGAACCTCGATCTCTAAGCTGCAGTTCTTTATCATTTACTTGATTTTGAAGCTCTAACTTCATCTCCTTGCTTCATGATTGGAAAGGTAGATATTTGTGACTAAGCTCAGATTTCACGTCTTTAGCGAGGTCTCTGCACCTCGGTGCTGTGATAATCATCCCTTCTCTGTAGCTCCTGAGCTCCTAGCTGAAGCTTACCTGTTGTGATAACTTTAATAGTCCGGACTAAAAAACTCTGTGTGTGAGAGATTTATGTTGATTGGATTTCTTTCGCATTCATTCATTTAGTATCCATTAATTCAGCCATTCAGCTAAGACTGGCTTCATATCGTCTATGTGTTAGGGTCTGTTAACACTAGCAAGTAGGTTTTTAGTAACTGGTTTTTGAATGATGAAGATTAGCTAAAAAGGATTGTTATGAAGGGACCTTGAGAAGCAGTTCTCAACCCTTTCATGGGGAGTTGCCTAAGATCATAGGAAAACACTAATATTTACATCACATTTCATAACAGTAGCAAAATCAGAGTTATGAAGGAGCGGCAAAAAAAAATTTATGTTTGGGGTCACCACATCGTTGGAACTGTACTATAGGGTTGCAGCAGCAGGAGGCTGAGAACCACTGACCTCAAAGCTGATATATGACTTGGCAAAACATACAATCAACTGTTTCATTAGTCAATACAGAGCCAGGCATGGTGCCACAGGACTTTAATCCCACTCGGGAAGCAGAGGCAGGTGGATCTCTGTGAGTTCGATGCCAGCCTGGTCTAGAAAGAGAGTTTTAGGACAGCCAAGGCTATACAGAGAAACCCTGTCTCTAAAAGGAAAATAAAAAAGAATTCAATGTAGTTTAGTAATTCTTTGGGATGAATCCCATGTGAGGTGCTAATATAACAAGTTCTAGCAGATAAGGCAACTATTGCCAGAAAAAAATGAATAGGTGATAGATAGATAGAAGATAGATAGATAGATAGATAGATAGATAGATAGATAGATAGATAGA
>NW_026592742.1:0-7500 GCF_907164565.1 Psammomys obesus | reverse complement strand
GATAGATAGATAGATAGATAGATAGATAGATAGATAGATAGATAGATGGATGGATGGATGGATGGATGGATGGATGGATAGATAGATAGATAGATAGATAGATAGATAGATAGATAGATAGATAGATAGATAGATAGATGTTAGATAGATAATAGTATTTGTGTGATATAAATTCTTTCCCATCTTTAATATAGCACAGCACACAAACTTTTGTGCTTCAGAATTAATTTTAAAGTTAACATTTACATGAGTACCATGGAGCTGCTTCCTACTTTCCTTTATGTAATTACTTTTCTAAATGTAAAGCAGCTTCCTTTGAACCTAATAAGAATTCACATGCAGCAGAGATAAAAATATTAATGACAAGCTTTAATATTCACATCAAATACATGCAAGAATCCTTCAAGAAAGACTTAAGAAAACCATCACGACTGGCAAAACAAATAAAACATAAAACTAGAAATCATATAAATCATAT
Source organism: Psammomys obesus (assembly GCF_907164565.1). Taxonomy (NCBI): domain Eukaryota; kingdom Metazoa; phylum Chordata; class Mammalia; order Rodentia; family Muridae; genus Psammomys; species Psammomys obesus. The sequence continues at coordinate 7,022 of NW_026592742.1, read as the reverse complement.
AAAAATAATATAAAAATGTTTGTATAGAAAATTTGAATACTTGTAATTCTTTATTTCTATATTTGTTTAAATTACAACCTTTGCATATCTTTAAATATAAATTACAGACCCTCACGTTAACTATATTATATACAAATCTAGTTAATGTTGTGCTTGTTTTTAAACTCTATATTATTTGGGATATTTAAGCCTCTCCCTTCCCTCCATAAACCCTTTATCCCTAGGTGTGAAAGAGAAGGTTAGTGGCTCAGACTAAATAAAGGCTCAGGCCCCTTTATTTCTCCTGACTATTTAGGGTTGATGGGTTCTTTGGTGCTATACCAGTCTCTGTCAACAACAAACACAACAAGCATTCTCCTCCAAGCTGCTTCATTGAAATATTTCTCTCCATCTGCCTCCTCCAAGCCACCACACTGTCCATCTCCAGTCTCTCCAAACAGCCAAATTCTCTTTCTGTGTCTCAGATTTCTATCCCTCAGAGTCCTAGACCACACCCCTCTCTGTGCTGCACAAGGCAGGCAGTTACCAGCTGGCAAAGGCCATGCTCCACAGGAGGCAATTATCAGCTATGGACAAAACTAAAGCCCAAAATAAAATCCCAAACTAGGGATTAAAACAAAAAACATGCACATCCCATTTGTCTTTCTAAATGAGGATTAATCACCTTCGCCTGTGTCCACTTTCTTGATTATCTTCTTTAGGTGTGTAGATTTCATTATCTTTATCATATCTTGTAGGTCTATATAAGCGAGTATATACCAAGTTTGTCTTTCTCCTTCTGGGATACTTCACTTAGAATGATCTTTTCTAGATCCCACCACTTGCCTGCAAATTTCATGATTTCCTCCTTTTTGATTGCTGAGTAGTATTCCATTGTGTAAAAATACCACAATTTCTGTATCCATTCCTCCGTTGATGGACATCTGGGTTGTTTCCAAGTTCTGGCTATTACAAATAAACCTGCTACGAACATGGTTGAACAAATGTCCTTGTTGTGTACTTGAGCAAATTTTGGGTATATACCTAGGAGTGGTATAGCTGGGTCTTGAGGTAGCACTACTCCTAGTTGTCTGAGAAAGCGCCAGATTGACTTCCAAAGTGGTTGAACCAGTTTACATTCCCACCAGCAATGGAGGAGGGTTCCCTTTTCTCCACAACCTCTCCAGCATGTGCTATCACTTGAGTTTTTCATCTTGGCCATTCTGATGGGTGTAAGGTGATATCTCAGGGTCGTTTTGATTTGCATTTCCCTAATGGTTAATGAGGTTGAGCATTTCTTTAAGTGTTTCTCTGCCATTCGATGTTCCTCTTTCGAGAATTCTCTGTTTAGCTCTGTTCCCCATTTTTTAAGTGGATTACTTGGTTTGTTGCTTTTCTGCTTCTTTAGTTCTTTATAGATACTGGATATTAGCCCTCTGTCAGATAAAGGGTTGGTGAAGATTCTTTCCCAATCTGTAGGCTGTCTATTTGTTTTGATGACAGTGTCTTTGGGATGTGCATTGAACTTATGACAGGAGTCTACCACAAAAGGCATCTGAAAGACTCTACCTAGCAGTGTTTCAAAGCAGACACTAAGACTCATAACCAAACCCTCGGCAGAGTGCAGGGAATCATATGAAAGAAGGGAAGTTAGTATGATATGGAAAGGATAGGAGCTCTACAAGGACCAAATATATCTGGGCACAGGGTCTTTTCTGAGACTGACACTCAACCAAGGACCATCTATGGATATAACCTAGAACTTCTGCTCGGATGTGGCCCGTGGTAGCTCAGTAACCAAGTAGTTTTCCAAAGTAAGGGGAACACGGACTATTTCTAACAGGATCTCAAGGGCAGGCTGTTTGACACCCCCCCCCCCCCGGGGAGGAGCAGTCTGTTAGGCCACAGAGGAGGACTTTGCAGCCAGCCCTGAAGATACCTGATAAAACAGGGTCAGATGAAAGGGGAGGAGGTCCTCCCCTATCAGTGGACTTGGAAAGGGGCAGGGAGGAGACCAGGGAGGGAGTGTGGGGTTGGGGAGGGAATGAGGGAGCGGGATACAGCTGGGATACAGAGTTAACAAAATGTAACTAAAAAGAAAAATAAAATTAAAAAAAAAATTAAAAAAATAAAAAAAACATATTTACATAATGTAACTGAGATTTTAAAGATCAGAAAGATTCTATTACATTTAAAAAGACATTTGTTGAAACTTTCTAGTAACTTTTTTTTTTTTTGGTGTTTTATTTATTTTTTTTTAATTTTATTTTTTTCTTATCAGTTACATTTTATTAACTCTGTATCCCAGCCATGTCCTGATCCCTCATTCCCTCCCAGTCCCTGCCTCCCTCCCTCATCTCCACCATGCCCCTTGCCAAGTCCACTAATAGGGGAGACCTCCTCCCCATTCATCTGATCCTGTTTTATCAGGTATCTTCAGGACTGGCTGCAAAGCTCTCCTCTGTGGCCTAACAGGACTGCTCCTCCCTTGGGGGGGTGGGGAGGCCAAAGAGCCAGTCATTGAGTTCCTGTTAGAAATAGACCTTGTTCCCCTTTTGTTTAACTGCTATCTTATAAAAGATGCACATCTGCTTTGATAGTCTGCAGGGCAGGGCCTTTTAGAGGCCCTCTGTGGCAGGCTCCTAACTTGTTTCCTGTTTTCTTCTTCTTCTGCTGTCCATCCTCTTTGCCTGCAAACTATCAAAGCAGATGCTGAGACTTATGGCCAACTGTTGGGCAGAGTGCATAGAATCTTATAGAAGTGGGAAAAAGTAAGAACTGGAGAGGACAGGAGCTCCACAAGGGGAGCAACAGAACCAAAAAATCTGAGCACAGTGGTCTTTCCTGAGACTCATACTCCAACCAAGTACCATGCATGGAGATAACCTAGAACCCCTGCACAGATATAGCCCATGGCAGTTTAGTGTTCAAGTGGGTTCCATAATAATGGGGACAGGAACTGCCTCTGACATGAACTGATTGGCCTGCTCTTTGGTCACCTCACCCTGATGGGAGAGCAGCCTTACCAGGCCACAGAAGAAGATAATGCAGCCACTCCTGATGAGATCTGATAGACTAGGATCAGAATGAAGGAGAGAAAGACCGCCACTATCACCGCCACACATGTCCCTTGGGAGAATGTGTGGAGAATGGGAGAGAAGGTAGGATTGGGAGGGGAGGAAAGAGGGGCTTATGGGGCGATACAAAGTGAATAAAGTGTAATTAATAAAAATTAAAATAAAAAATATTAAAAAAGATACCAACACAATGTGCAGCATCTCTGAAGAGCCTTCTTAAGGGCTGATTTCAAAAAGAAGCTCTTCAAATATAGGGAGCTACAGCCTGATATTATATAGAAAGTGAAAGATCTTGGAACACCCAGTCCTAAATGGGGTGTCAGCATCAAATCCCTCCCCTCAGGACTCACAGAGCCCTGCAGAAGAGAAAGCAGAAATAGTCTAAGAGCCAATGAGGGTGGAGGACAAGGCCATCAGGACCAACAGGACCGGTGTACATATGAACTCACAGAGAGGGTGCCAACATGCACAGGGTCTACTCAGGTCTTCACCTAGTAGAATCCTACAACTGAAGAAGTGGATTCATGCCTCCATCCTAACCCAGAAACAAAGGCCTAATTATAACCTCTTACAAATAAAAATTTAGACTCCTTTAAGGGAGTCTTAAGGGAGAAACAGACTACTCTTAAGGGTAGTCTCCCTGCCCAGCACTGGATGCCCAACAGAAAGCACACCTTGGGGCATCTTTGGAGGCTCCGTGTCTCACATGTGGTGTTGAAGCTTTTTAAAAACAGTTTTTCTTCTCTCTTTTTACCTTACAGGTTCTTTGCATACATATTATGGCTTCCAGTTAGGTCTTTTTGTTGGATACCTTAGTGTACGAAAAAGTGGGTCTCATTTTTTGTGCCTTTTCTTGGGCTATTTTTCTTCTGTTAGTTTTGTTTAATTCTGATGTGTTAGTTCTCATGTGTTAGTTTTTATTTTATCACATTATATGATAAGATATTATGCTATATCTTTATCCCTAGAAGTCTGCTTATTTTCTAAGGAGACAAAAAGGGCTATATTGAAAGATTATTAATATTAAATATTGACTCATAATTATTAAGGTGGCAGTTATTCCTTAGCCAGCTATTTTATAAATGAAAGACATGGAGACTTGTTAGATTTTAATAAGCCTTAACATTCCTGGAGCTGGGCAGATATTACCCCTGTGAGCTCTCTTGTCTACTCCTGAGAAAACACCCCCATATGCTGCACATATTGCTCGTGGTCTGCTTCTGCCTCACCAGGTCAGTCCTCAGAGTGAGCTGCTTCCTGCCAAGTGCTTCCAGTTCCTGCCCACCCATGGCAACCTGCTGTGCTTTTCCTCCTTCCTCTCCCCTCCTCCTGGTCTCTCTGCCACCCCGACCCCGGGAACCTTGGCTCTGCCTAACTCTCTTCTGCCCAGTGCAGGTTGTAGGCAACTTTATTTAGCCAAAATTGGAAGGCAAGGTTTACATAACATCATTTTCTACACTTGATAATTTCTTCCTAGGACAGTAAATATCTTGGGGAGGTTGTGGTAATTAATAGTTGTCTCCAGATCAACCCCAACAGGGGTGGATCAAAAAGGGAGAGGAGGTGGGAGGACCAGGGAGGAATAGAGAGAAGAGAAACTAATCAGTATATACCATATGAGAAAAAAAACTATTTTCAATAAAAAATATATATATGTGTATATTTATATATGTATATATTTTTATTCCATATATATTATTCCATGTATGTATACATCAATTTATGTATGTATATGGATTATTAGGAAGAAAGATAATCTCTTGCTAGTCAGATTCTTTCTTTTCAAAGATTCCCCAAGAGTCTGGGGAATCCCACATCAATGATAGAAATTTAAATTGAACTACTAATATTATGAGAATAACACACTCCTTTTCAGCCTCAGAATCAACGAAGCCACCTGGTGAATGAAATGTGTGTTCTTTCCAGTCTTTCCTCTGCAGTAAATCGCATCAGAAGGCAGAAGTTTGGGCACATTGTGGCTAGACTATCGATTGCTTCTTTACAGTGTTGATTTCATATTCTGAGGATTTGGCCATAATCATCCCACCCACTAGAAAATCAATATTATCTAACCCTTGTGCAAAGTGTATGCACACACACATATATGTATGCATGTATGTATGTATGTATGTATGCATGTATACAAATGCTAATCATGACTACTTTCCTTTTTACTCACATTGGTCAATTTAATTCTTGAAGTCTTTTCTGAGAAATAAAACTAATTTTTTTTTCAGATTCATTTAATCATGTGTTTTGGAAACGTCTTTTTCAGATGCATACTCTTTCACCTATGCTATGTTGGTATTTGTTTCACTGTAGAGTAGACAGCCCAGAGCACCTTGAAGCAGGATTTCACTTCCTCTTCTTCACCAGTTCCCAAACATAGTGTTTTGCTGTTTTCTATCAACTACCACAGTGGGCTTTGCTGAGGAATTCCCTTGTCTGCTTTGATCTATTAATTTGATAATATTAATTTGATCTATTAATTCTGATGGAATATTTAAATGACTCTACATATTTTATATAAACATTTTTCATTGTTTCTTACTATCAATTACATTTTCATTTTCAATTCAGCGTATTTTTCAAAATTTGATAGCCTCATTGGTAAAGGTTTCTGATCATATTTTCTCCTTTTGCCCCTTTCATTATTACAAAAAATGTAATTGTGTTGTCTTCTTTAATGTTTAGGACTGTCTTGTCTAAAAAATACTTCAGAAGAAAATGAGAATATTTAGGAAGACGCGTACTTACTAATTTTCCTTACTTTCTATACTATAAACATAACTTGTGTCAAAACTCAAGCACAATAAAGAATATTAAACTGTTCATCTTCAAATCAGATAGGGATTTAAATGCCTTCAAAAAAAAAAGGAAATTATGAACAGTGAAAGATGAAATGAGAACTACGCCCAAAAGCTGAGAGTAAAAGTTGTTAAACAGAAATATAGTAGCAGATTTTTACTGAATGCTAAATAAAACTATTTTTAATTAAAGCAATTAAAACATCATGGTAGTCTAAAGAGGTACAAGGATAAAAATACATAATACTTGGCATTTTATTAAGTTATGTGTATAATGTCTGTAATCTCTCAGTGTTTGGATGTGTAGTCTATAATCCATCACTAAATATTCATAAAGCAACTAAATTATCACTCTGTGAAAATGAAGAAATTGATTCTCTAGGAGTCTCCACTATGCCACATCTATTACCCTTTTATTAATTATCATTTGGTTGAGCAATTTTGAATTTCTATAGATTTTTTCATCTAATATTGTGTTTGTTATTTATTCATGTTGTTGCTGTTAGAATTAATTCATCCATTTTCATTGGCACAACTTCTTGGTACATAGGTACACCACAATTTATTCATTTTATTTCAGTTAAACATCTTGCCATTTTTACATTTTGGTACTATGTTTTCTGTTTTTATTTTCTGGAGTACATAAGTATATTTTGATTAAATGCATGAGCTTCTATAGATATGAGCATTTGCTCATATATATGGATACAGACACATAAGTCTGGAAAAGTGAATCATTTTGTACAATGTATCATCTTCTTATTTTTGAATTGAAAAAGTGATTACTTCCCTTTTTCATTTATCTTGACTCTCTTAGTAAAAAAAAATCCTCATTTTTATCTTTTTCTAGACAATGGAGAACAGTCATCATCCTGTTTATCTTCTTCTTTCTCTTTCTTTTTGTTCTTTGTTTCTTTCTTTCTTTCTTTCTTTTTTCTGTGACATTTATCTATGATATCTCTCCATCTCTCTCTTTATCTATCTATCTATCTATCTATCTATCTATCTATCTATCTATCATCTGTTTATCTAACTATCATCTATCATCTCTATCTATCTATCTATCTATCTATCTATCATCTGTCTATCTATCAATCATCTATTTATCATATTATCTATCTATCTATCTATCTATCTATCTATCTATCTATCTATCTAT